>NC_133209.1:12340646-12405646 GCF_958299795.1 Porites lutea
GAAAAACGATAAGCGTTGAGAATCTCAAACCAAATGCAAAACGTCAATATCGTCGTAAACGTCCAGGGAAAAATCTTTAAAAGTTGTGTAGATGAAAAATTTTTTATCTTTGATGTGATCTCAAGCTAACCCTAACTCTAACCCTAAGATTAACCTTAGGATTACGGTTGGGGTTAACTCTAGCGAAAACGATAAGCGTTGAGAATATGAAACCAAATGCAAAAGATGAATGTCGTCGTAGAGGTTGATAAAAAATCTTTAAAACTTGTTTAGATGAAAAATTTTTTATCTTTGATGTGATCTCAAGCTAACCTTGACCCTAACCCTAAGCTTAATTTTAGGGTTAGGGTTGGGGTTAACTCCTGGAAAAACGATAAACGTTGAGAATCTGAAAAAGAATGCAAAACATGAATATCGTCGTAGACGTTTAGGGAAAAATAATTAAAAGTTGTGCAGATGAAAAATTTTTTATCGTGGATGTGATCTCAAGCTAACCCTAACCCTAACCCTAAGGTTAACCCTAGGGTTAGGGTTGGGGTTAACTCCTGCAAAAACGATAAGCGCTGAGAATCTCAAACCAAATGGAAAACATCAATATCGTCGTAAACGTCCAGGAAAGAATCTTTAAAAGTTGTGTAGATGAAAATTTTTTTATCTTCGAAGTGACCTTCAGCTAACCCTATCCCTAAGCTTAACCCTAGGGTTAGGGTTAGGGTTAACTCCTTAGAATACGAAAAGCGTTGAGAATCTTAAACCAAATGCAAAACATCAATATCGTCGTAAACGTCCAGGGAAAAATCTTTAAAAGTTGTGTACATGGAAAAATTTTTATCTTTGAAGTGATCTCAAGCTAACCTTCACTCTAACCTTAAGATTAACCTTGGGGTTACGGTTGGGGTTAACTCTAGCGAAAACGATAAGCGTTGAGAATATGAAACCAAATGCAAAAGATGAATGTCGTCGTAGAGGTTGATAAAAAATCTTTAAAACTTGTATAGATGAAAAATTTTTTATCTTTGATGTGATCTCAAGCTAACCTTGACCCTAACCCTGAGCTTAATCCTAGGGTTAGGGTTGGGGTTAACTCCTGGAAAAACGATAAACGTTGAGAATCTGAAACCAAATGCAAAACATGAATATCGTCGTAGACGTTTAGGGAAAAATAATTAAAAGTTGTGCAGATGAAAAATTTTTTATCGTTGATGTGATCTCAAGCTAACCCTAACCCTAACCCTAAGGTTACCCTAGGGTTAGGGTTGGGGTTAACTCCTTAAAAAAACGATAAGCGTTGAGAATCTCAAACCAAATGCAAAACATCAATATCGTCGTAAACGTCCAGGGAAAAATCTTTAAAAGTTGTGTAGATGAAAAATTTTTTATCTTTGATGTGATCTCAAGCTAACCCTAACTCTAACCCTGAGATTAACCTTAGGGTTACGGTTGGGGTTAACTCTAGCGAAAACGATAAGCGTTGAGAATATGAAACATATGCAAACGATGAATGTCGTCGTAGAGGTTGATAAAAAATCTTTAAGACTTGTTTAGATGAAAAATTTTTTATCTTTGATGTGATCTCAAGCTAACCATGACCCTAACCTAAGCTTAACCCTAGGGTTAGGGTTGGGGTTAACTCCTGGAAAAACGATAAACATTGAGAATGTGAGACCAAATGCAAAAAATGAATATCGTCGTAGACGTTTAGGGAAAAAAAATTAAAAGTTGTGCAGATGAAAAATGTTTTATCGTTGATGTGATTTTAAGCTAACCCTAACCCTAACCCTAAAGTTAACCCTAGGGTTAGGGTTGGGGTTAACTCCTGGAAAAACGATAAGCGTTGAGAATCTGAAACCAAATGCAAAACGTCAATATCGTCGTAAACGTCCAGGGAAAAATCTTTAAAAGTTGTGTAGATGAAAAATTTTTTATCTTTGATGTGATCTCAAGCTAACCCTAACTCTAACCCTAAGATTAACCTTAGGGTTACGGTTGGGGTTAACTCTAGCGAAAACGATAAGCGTTGAGAATATGAAACCAAATGCAAAAGATGAATGTCGTCGTAGAGGTTGATAAAAAATCTTTAAAACTTGTATAGATGAAAAATTTTTTATCTTTGATGTGATCTCAAGCTAACCTTGACCCTAACCCTAAGCTTAATCCTAGGGTTAGGGTTGGGGTTAACTCCTGGAAAAACGATAAACGTTGAGAATCTGAAACCAAATGCAAAACATGAATATCGTCGTAGACGTTTAGGGAAAAATAATTAAAAGTTGTGCAGATGAAAAATTTTTTATCGTTGATGTGATCTCAAGCTAACCCTAACCCTAACCCTAAGGTTACCCTAGGGTTAGGGTTGGGGTTAACTCCTTAAAAAAACGATAAGCGTTGAGAATCTCAAACCAAATGCAAAACATCAATATCGTCGTAAACGTCCAGGGAAAAATCTTTAAAAGTTGTGTAGATGAAAAATTTTTTATCTTTGATGTGATCTCAAGCTAACCCTAACTCTAACCCTGAGATTAACCTTAGGGTTACGGTTGGGGTTAACTCTAGCGAAAACGATAAGCGTTGAGAATATGAAACATATGCAAACGATGAATGTCGTCGTAGAGGTTGATAAAAAATCTTTAAGACTTGTTTAGATGAAAAATTTTTTATCTTTGATGTGATCTCAAGCTAACCATGACCCTAACCTAAGCTTAACCCTAGGGTTAGGGTTGGGGTTAACTCCTGGAAAAACGATAAACATTGAGAATGTGAGACCAAATGCAAAACATGAATATCGTCGTAGACGTTTAGGGAAAAAAAATTAAAAGTTGTGCAGATGAAAAATGTTTTATCGTTGATGTGATTTTAAGCTAACCCTAACCCTAACCCTAAAGTTAACCCTAGGGTTAGGGTTGGGGTTAACTCCTGGAAAAACGATAAGCGTTGAGAATCTGAAACCAAATGCAAAACGTCAATATCGTCGTAAACGTCCAGGGAAAAATCTTTAAAAGTTGTGTAGATGAAAAATTTTTTATCTTTGATGTGATCTCAAGCTAACCCTAACTCTAACCCTAAGATTAACCTTAGGGTTACGGTTGGGGTTAACTCTAGCGAAAACGATAAGCGTTGAGAATATGAAACCAAATGCAAAAGATGAATGTCGTCGTAGAGGTTGATAAAAAATCTTTAAAACTTGTATAGATGAAAAATTTTTTATCTTTGATGTGATCTCAAGCTAACCTTGACCCTAACCCTAAGCTTAATCCTAGGGTTAGGGTTGGGGTTAACTCCTGGAAAAACGATAAACGTTGAGAATCTGAAACCAAATGCAAAACATGAATATCGTCGTAGACGTTTAGGGAAAAATAATTAAAAGTTGTGCAGATGAAAAATTTTTTATCGTTGATGTGATCTCAAGCTAACCCTAACCCTAACCCTAAGGTTACCCTAGGGTTAGGGTTGGGGTTAACTCCTTAAAAAAACGATAAGCGTTGAGAATCTCAAACCAAATGCAAAACATCAATATCGTCGTAAACGTCCAGGGAAAAATCTTTAAAAGTTGTGTAGATGAAAAATTTTTTATCTTTGATGTGATCTCAAGCTAACCCTAACTCTAACCCTGAGATTAACCTTAGGGTTACGGTTGGGGTTAAGTCTAGCGAAAACGATAAGCGTTGAGAATATGAAACATATGCAAACGATGAATGTCGTCGTAGAGGTTGATAAAAAATCTTTAAGACTTGTTTAGATGAAAAATTTTTTATCTTTGATGTGATCTCAAGCTAACCATGACCCTAACCTAAGCTTAACCCTAGGGTTAGGGTTGGGGTTAACTCCTGGAAAAACGATAAACATTGAGAATGTGAGACCAAATGCAAAACATGAATATCGTCGTAGACGTTTAGGGAAAAATAATTAAAAGTTGTGTAGATGAAAATTTTTTTATCTTCGAAGTGACCTTTAGCTAACCCTAACCCTAAGCTTAATCCTAGGGTTAGGGTTAGGGTTAACTCCTTGGAATACGAGAAGCGTTGAGAATCTAAAACCAAATGCAAAACATCAATATCGTCGTAAATGTCATGGGAAAAATCTTGTTGTCAAGTTGTGTAGATAGACCTGACCCTAACCCTAAGCTTAACCCTAGGGTTAGGTTTGGGGTGAACTCCTGGAAAAACTGAAAAATTATTTATCTTTGATGTGCTCTCAAGCTAACCCTGACCCTAACCCTAAGCTTAAATCTAGGGTTAGGGTTGAGGTTAACTCCTGGAAAAACTATGAGCGTTGAAAATCTCAAACCAAATGCAAAACATCAATATCGTCGTAGACGTCCAGGAAAAAATCATTAAAAGTTGTGTAGATGAAAATTTTGTTATCTTCGAAGTGACCTTCAGCGAACCCTAACCCTAAGCTTAACCCTATGGTTAGGGTTAGGGTTAACTCCTGGGAATACGAAAAGCGTTGAGAATCTGAAACCAAATGAAAAACATCAATATCGTCGTAAAGGTCCATCTTTAAAAGGTGTGTAGATGAAAAATTTTTTATCTTTGAAATGACCTTAAGCTAACACTAACCCTTAGCTTAACCCTAGGGTTAGCGTTGGGGTTAACTCCTAAGAAAACGATAAGCGTTGAGTATCTGAAACCAAATACAAAATATGAATATCGCAGTAGACGTCCAGGCAAAAATCTTCAAAAGTTGTGTACTTGAAAAATTTTTATCTTCGAAGTGACCTCAAGGTAACCCTAACCCTAACCCTAAGATTAACATTAGGGTTAGGGTTGGGGTTAACTCCTGGGAAAACTATAAGCGTTCAAAATCTCAAACCAAGTACAAAACATAAATATCGTTCTAGACGTCCGGGGAAAAATCTTTAAAAGTTGTGTTGATGAAAAATTTTTTATCTTCGAAGTGACCTCAAGCTAACCCTAACCCTAAGCTTAACCCTAGGATTAAATTTGAGGGTAACTCCTGGGAAAACGATAAGCGTTGCGAATCTAAAACGAAATGCAAAACTTGAATATCGTGTTAGAAGTCAAAGAAAAAATGTTTAAAAGTTGTCTAGATGAACAATTTTTTATGTTCCAAGTGACCTCAAGCTAAATCTAACCCTAACGGTAAGCTTAACCCTAGGGTTAGGGTTGGGGTTAACTCCTGGCAAAACGATAAGCGTTGAGAATCTGAAACCAAATGTAAAACATGAACATCGTCGTAGACGTTTACGAAAAAATCATTAAAAGTTGTGCAGATGAAAAATTATTTATCTTCGAAGTGACCTCAAGCTAACCCTAACCCTAAGCTTAACCCTAGGATTAAATTTGAGGTTAACTCCTGGGAAAACGATAAGCGCTGCGAATCTAAAACGAAATGCAAAACTTTAATATCGTGCTAGAAGTCCAAGAAATAATGTTTAAAAGTTGCCTAGATGAACAATTTTTTATGTTCCAAGTGACCTCAAGCTAACCCTAACCCTAACGGTAAGCTTAACCTTAGTGTTAGGGTTTGGGTTAACTCCTGGAAAAACGATAAGAGTTGAGAATCTGAAACCAAATGCAAAACATGAATATCGTCGTACGCGTTTAGGAAAAAATTATTAAAAGTTGTGCAAATGAAAAATTTTTTATCTTCGATGTGATCTCAAGCTAGCCCTAACCCAAACCCTAAGATTAACCTTAGGCTTACCGTTGGGGCTAACTCCAGCGAAATCGATAAGCGTTGAGAATATGAAACCAAATGCAAAAGATGAATGTCGTGGCAGAGGTCGATAAAAAAATCTTTAAAACTTGTTTAGATGAAAATTTTTTTATCTTTGATGTGATCTCAGGCTAACCCTGACCCTAACCCTAAGCTTAATCCTAGGGTTAGGGTTGGGGTTAACTCCGGGAAAAACTATAAGCGTTGATAATCTCAAACCAAGTGCAAAACATCCATATCGTCGTAAACGTCCAGGAAAAATTCTTTAAAAGTTGTGTAGATGAAAATGTTTTTATCTTCGAAGTGACCTTCAGCTAACCCTAACCCTAAGCTTAACCCTAGGGTTAGGGTTAGAGTTAACTCCTGGGAACGCGAAAAGCGTTGAGAATCCAAAAAGGAAATGCAAAACATGAATATCGTGGAAGAAGTCCAAGAAAAAATGTTTTAAAGTTGGCTAGATGAACAATTTTTTGGGTTCCAAGTGACATTGAACTAACCCTAACCCTAATGGTAAGCTTAAACCCTAGGGTTAGGGTTGGGGTTAACTCCTGGAAAAATGATAAGCGTTGAGAATCTGAAACCAAATGCAAAACATCAATATCGTCGTAAACGTCCAGAGAAAAATCTTTAAAAGTTGTGTAGATGAAAAATTTTTTATCTTTAAAGTGACCTTAAGCTAACCCTAACCCTAAGCTTAACCCTAGGGTTAGGGTTGGGGTTAACTCCTTGGAAAACGATAAGCGTTGAGAATCTGAAACCAAATACAAAATATGAATATCGTCGTAGACGTCCAGGCAAAAATCATTAAAAGTTGTGGAGATGAAAAATTTGTTATCTTCGAAGTGACCTCAAGCTAATTCTAACCCTAAGCTTAACCCTAGGATTAAATTTGAGGTTAACTCCTGGGAAAACGACAAGCGTTGCGAATCTAAAAGGAAATGCAAAACTTGAATATCGTGCTAGAAGTCCAAGAAATAATGTTTAAAAGTTGCCTAGATGAACAATTTTTTATGTTTCAAGTAACCTCAAGCTAACCCTAACCCTAACGGTAAGCTTAACCCTAGGGTTAGGGTTTGGGTTAACTCCTGGAAAAAGGATAAGCGTTGAGAATCTGAAACCAAATGCAAAACATGAATATCGTCGTAGACGTTTAGGAAAAAATTATTAAAAGTTGTGCAGATGAAAAATTTTTTATCTTTGATGTGATCTCAAGCTAGCCCTAACCCAAACCCTAAGATTAACCTTAGGCTTACTGTTGGGGTTAACTCCGGGAAAAACTATAAGCGTTGAAAATCTCAAACCAAATGCAAAACATCAATATCGTCGTAAACGTCCAGGAAAAAATCTTTAAAAGTTGGGTAGATGAAAATTTTTTTATCTTCGAAGTGACCTTCAGCTAACCCTAAACCTAAGCTTAACGCTAGGGTAAGGGTTAGGGTTAACTCCTGGGAATACGAAAAGCGTTGAGAATCTGAAACCAAATGCAAAACATCAATATCGTCGTAAACGTCCAGAGAAAAATCTTTAAAAGTTGTGTAGATGAAAAATTTTTTATCTTTGAAGTGACCTTAAGCTAACCCTAACCCTAAGCGTAACCCTAGGGTTAGGGTTGGGGTTAACTCCTGGGAAAACGATAAGCGTTGAGAATCTGAAACCAGATACAAAATATGAATATCCTCGTAGAGGTCCAGGCAAAAATCTTCAAAAGTTGTGTACATGAAAAATTTTTATCATCGAAGTGACCTCAAGCTAACCCTAACCCTAATGCTAAGCTCCACACATGTCCAATATACACAAACGGATACGATTCGTCAAACCGATGGTCCATTGGTACCAATGGTATAATTGGTACCAATAGAAAATGATGTCATTGCAATGGTTCTGTTGGTGAATATGCATCTCATTAAGGGGACTTTGATTATTTTCCCAAGTGACCTGGCTGGGTACAGGGCAATTCCAATGGTCCATTGGTACCAATGGTACGATTGGTACCAATGGAAAATGATGCCATTCCAATGGTTCTATTGGTGCAAAACAAGTTCGCTTTTACACCAAGTAAAAACGCGCTAATAATTATTATGAATATTCCTCGTTCTATAAGCCAACCACGCAATGACAAGTTCTCTTTTACACCAAGCAAAAACGCGCTAATAATTATTATGAATATTCCTCGTTCTATAATCCAACCACGCAAAACAAGTTCGCTTTTACACCAAGCAAAAACGCGCTAATAATTATTATGAATATTCCTCGTTCTATAATCCAACCACGCAAAACAAGTTGCCTTTTACACCAAGTAAAAACGCGCTACTAATTATTATTAATATTCCTCGTTCTATAAGCCAACCATACAAAACAACTTGCCTTTTACACCAAGTAAAAACGCACTAATAATTATTATGAATATTCCTCGTTCTATAGGCCAACGACGCAAAACAAGTTCGCTTTCACACAAAGTAGAAACGCGCTAATAGTTATAAAGCGAGGGCGACCTATATATCTAGCGCTAATAATATCTCAAGGTGCTTCGAGTCTGATAACAAACATCATACGAACATTAAAATTGAAAGGTACAGTATGTTGCCCAGTATTCGGACGGTACCAGTATCCGGACACTTAAAACAAAAACTCAGTTTTTGAGGCGCCCTTTTCAGTTATCGGTAAACGAAGTATTTCGAATGAAAGCTGAACATTTCGGCTTTAAGATGAAGGTTTTGGCGAGTTGAAAGCTTGCGAAACAGTCGCAGAAGACGCCGTTCTGTTCAGGTGAATAAACATTTCACGGCTAATATTTACGCTGTTTACTGCGCAGTAAAATTAGTGCTGCTCACAAAAGGGTTGGTAATACGTCATATTTTCAAAGAAACGGTTTTATATTTAACGTGAAGATACTTAAAGAAGTCCGGTTCTCAGAAAGTTTATTAATTCTTCTTAAAATTCGATTTGTCTGGAATAACGGAGCCCAGAAACATTCACTAAGTATTGATGTCAGGTGCCCAGTATCCGGACACTTTTTTCTTTGCTGTACAGAATCGATGAATTACCCGTGTACATTATCCGGATAAGATTTATTTCATATCTATAACTATAATTAAAGCTTAGGATATATGATATAGTCGTAAAATGGAATTCTACTCAACTCCGTACGGAAATTTTCTTCACTCATTCCGAGGCGACTTGATTTCGTGTGCGCCTCTTGTTTCGCGTGACTGCGTTTTTTATATATAACCGAAAGCGTCGGAGTTGAACCTGGAAGTCTCATACTTTCCCCAGTTGTGACTGCTAGAATGGGGTTGCAACGGTCTGAAAAATGTCACAAAGGGCTTGAGAGATGTGAAAGAAGGACGAATTAGTGCTAGAAAAGCAGGGTTATTATAGGGTCTGTAGGGACTGAGCATGAAGAAATCAACACTGCAGGTCAGACTAAATAGGAGAGTGACCTTTGACCGTCGCATTGAGGTCCCTTCGCCAAGCTTTTTTTTAAAATTAAAAATGAAGAAAAAAATTCGTTTGCAGATTGGGTAATTGAGCTAGCAAACCGCGGCTTCGGCATGTCCACGGAGGCCTTCCTTAAATCAGTGAAAAAGTTCCTAGACAAGGAAGTAAGAATTATGCCATTTAACAGCCGCCCGCTTACCCCACCATACCTCAGTCATTTTTTATTTTTTATTTCACGATGCTAGGTTATATTTTTGAATGGATTGCGAGACTACTTAGCAAGTGCAAGAGAAGCTTATAAGTCGTTTTCCTGTTGAAATTTATGTACAATTAGGTTGTCATTGTTGTGTCCGGATACTGGGCAACATAGGAGCTCTGCAAAAATATTAATTTCGCGATGGAACCAGAGGCAAAAAAGTTAAACTGTCTTTTGTCATATTAAGGACTAAATAGATTTTCTCTGGGCCAAATTTCTGAGCTCTTGCGATCAACAAAGGAAAGTTATTGCAATGTTAAACTGAAGTGTCCGGATACTGGGCAACATACTGTAACGCGTCACTGTCGTGTTCGTTCTGTTTATTGTGATTCACGAGCAAACAACAACATGACATATGAATGTCTTCTTTCCTGTACGCAAGCACTATTTTTTGGTAATTCTTACTTGTTTAAAAGAACCCGAAACAACGCGGAAAGGCGCGAAACTAGCAAAGTGGTATTGAGGCAACAGGTTTTAACAACTGTACTCAATTCACTGTGAAATTAACTTCTGAAATTTCTTAGCGCAATGTCATTATCTACATGGAAGTGTTTAAACCAAAACAAGTTTTCAATGAAGAGTTTCCGAAAAGGGTGGTTATATCATGCTGCTGGTTATGACTTTGTATTGTATTTGGTGGCTCCTAAAAGAGGTACAACAGTTTGCTATAATCAAGGTCGTAGTAAAACCATTGATGTCTTTTACTGTCAACGTTGTCGTTGACAAATTGTATTTGCCATGCTCTTTTCTCGGCTGTAGCTTGCGATGAGGCCCAGGACTGAGCTAGAAGAATCCATCTACTGATGATTTCAGGATTGCACCCGTTGCCGTGGAAAAACAGCAGAAGTTTGAATGTCTCCTTATCACCCATTGGTTTCTTCCAGAATATTAAGCGAATATCCTTAGGCCATGATTTCTCTGGAAAAAAGGCGTCGCCGTTGAGCAGTCGGAATAGCGGTTTCCTTTCTTCCACGACTTCTTGCCGAGATAGCAGTCGTATTTCTTCTCGGTACAAGGATATCATAGCCATGTTCCAACTGATTGTATAACCGTAAACTGAGACCACGCCGATAATGAGTAGATTAATAAACACGCGTCCTTATGCGAGCAACATTTCACATCACTTTCAGATTTTTTATTGTTCTTATTGTCTTATTACCGTTTGTAAGGGTTATGCGCTTTTCTCACTTTTTCGGTACTCTTTGTTATTCTGAAAATGAAGAGACCTAACCGTTATCTCCATTTTTGTTGGATGAGGCGTGATACCACTCTAGGGACATAGCAGTTCGAGTGACTGTGTTCGCGTCTATTAGGGATAAAGTGAGCACGTTGTAATTTCGCTTGCTTGTTGTCGCGTCAGTCTACACACCTGCGTGATTTTCGAAACTTCCGTAAGGTCGTGGCTGCCCGTATGCAAAGATTGGACGTCGATTTTGAAAAATGTTACGAAAACGATCTGGATTGGACATTGTTGCCACAGAACCAAAGAAAAGTAAGTACTCTTTTTTTTCGAAATTTGACATTATTTAGCCAGGGACACCCAACGACCGTTTTCTGTAAAATATCTGTTTGGAGAAGACGGCTAAAAATTTCTAGATGAACGTTCCATTCTTGTACAATTTTCGAAGCTTCTCTAATAAATTCCCTACGATTTTCTGAAGTCTGATTTTTCATATTTTACTACACAGGTTACACTATTTTCCTTAGATAAAGGAAGCCTAAAATTTTCGGATTCTAAAATGTGATGGAGCGGAAGAATCAGAAAAATTCTCACTTTCGTAAAACGTTAATTGCACCTAAAATTTTCGGAAAATAATACTGAAGCCCTTCTAATTTCGCAAAGACTTATAAGTTCCCTTAGGATGACAGATAAAAATTTGTTTGCACCGCTTAGAATGCATTTCTAGAAATCTAAAAGTACTCTGGATAGCATAAAAAGGGTTTTCAATGTAATTTGGGTGCCCCTGTTTAGCCATGGCACAACATCACTCAACATTTGAAACATTCAAGAGCTTGAAGGTAACCCTCAGTTTCCCTTTTGTTGATCGTACCATTGGTACCAATGGACCATTGGAATTACCCTATACCCAACTAGACCACATGAAAAAATGATCTGAGTCCCCTTAATGAGATGCATATTCACCAATAGAGCCATTCGAATAGGGTGCTTTTCCATTAGTACCAATCGTACCATTGGTACCAATGGACCATTGGAATTGCCCTGTATCCAGCCAGACCACATGAGAAAATAATCTGAGTCCCCTTAATGGATGCATATTCACCAATAGAACCATTGGAATAGGGTGCTTCTCCATTGGTACCAATTGTACCATTGGTACCAATGCAGACCCTTCTTATCACCACTAACACCAATGGAATCTATTTGTGAGTATTGGACAACCCTCAATCCTAACCCTACCCTAAGCTTAACCCTGGGGTTAGAGTTGGGGTTAACTCCTGGGAAAACTATAAGTGTTGAGAATCTGAAACCAAGTACAAAACATAAATATCGTCGAAGACGTCCGGGGAAAAATATTTAAAAGTTGTGTTGATGAAAAATTTTTTATCTTCGAAGTGACCTTAAGCTAACCCTAACCCTAAGCTTAACCCTAGGATTAAATTTGAGGTTAACTCCTGGGAAAACGATAAGCGTTGCGAATCTAAAACGAAATGCAAAACTTGAATATCGTGGTAAAAGTCCAAGAAAAAATGTTTAAAAGTTGCCTAGATGAACAATTTTTTATGTTCCAAGTGATCTCAAGCTAACCCTAACCCTAATGGTAAGCTTAACCCTAGGGTTAGGGTTGGGGTTAACTCCTGGAAAAACGATAAACGTTGAGAATCTGAAACCAAATGCAAAACATGAATATCGTCGTAGTCGTTTAACGAAAAATTATTAAAAGTTGTGCAGATGAAAAATTTTTTATCTTTGATGTGATCTCAAGCTAACCCTAACCCTAACCCTAAGATTAACCTAAGGGTTACGGTTGGGGTTAACTCTAGCGAAAACGATAAGCGTTGAGAATATGAAACCAAATGCAAAAGATGAATATCGTCGTAGAGGTCGATAAAAAAATCTTTAAAACTTGATTCGATGAAAAATTTTTTATCTTTGATGTGATCTCAAGCTAACCCTGACCCTAACCCTAAGCTTAACCCTAGGGTTAGGGTTGGGGTTAACTCCTGGGAATACGAAAACCATTGAGAATCTGAAACCAAATGCAAAACATCAATATCGTTGTAAACGTCCCGGAAAAACTCTTTAAAAGTTGTGTAGATGAAAATTTTTTTATCTTCGAAGTGACCTTCAGCGAACCCTAACCCTAAGCTTAACCCTAGGGTTAGGGTTAGGGTTAACTCCTGGGAAAACGATAAGCGTTGAGAATCTGAAACCAAATACAAAATATGAATATCGTCGTAGACGACCAGGCAAACATCTTCAAAAGTTGTGTACATCTAAAATTTTTATCATCGAAGTGACCTCAAGCTAACCCTAACCCTAACGCTAAGCTCAACATTAGGGTTAGGGTTCGGGTTAAGTCCTGGAAAAACTATAACCGTTCAAAATCTCAAACCAAATGCAAAACATGAATATCGTCGTAGACGTCCAGGAAAAATCTTTAAAAGTTGTGTAGATGAAAAATGTTTCTAATCTTTGATGTGACCTCAAGCTAATCCTAACCCTAACCCTAAGCTTAACCCTAGGATTAAATTTGAGGTTAACTCCTGGGAAAACGATAAGCGTTGCGAATCTAAAACGAAATGCAAAACTTGAATATCGTGGTAGAAGTCCAAAAAAATATTTAAAAGTTGTCTAGATGAACAATTTTTTACGTTCCAACTGACCTCAAGCTAACCCTAACCCTAACGGTAGGCTTAACCCTAGGGTTAGGGTTGGGGTTAACTCCTGGAAAAACGATAAACGTTGAGAATCTGAAACCAAATGCAAAACATGAATATCGTCGTAGTCGTTTAAGGAAATATAATTAAAAGTTGTGCAGATGAAAAATTTTTTATCGTTGATGTGATCTCAAGCTAACCCTAACCCTAACCCTAAGCTTAACCCTAGGGTTAGGGTTGGGGTTAACTCCTGGAAAAACGATAAGCGTTGAGAATCTCAAACCAAATGCAAAACATCAATATCGTCGTAAACGTCAAGGAAAAAATCTTTAAAAGTTGTGTAGATGAAAAATTTTTACCTTCGATTTGACCTTCAGCTAACCCTAACCCTAAGCTTAACCCTAAGGTTAGGGTTAACTCCTTGGAATACGAAAAGCGTTGAGAATCTAAAACCAAATGCAAAACATCAATATCGTCGTAAACGTCCAGGGAAAAATCTTTAAAAGTTGTGTAGATGAAAAATTTTTTATCTTTGATGTGATCTCAAGCTAACCCTAACTCTAACCCTAAGATTAATCCTAGGGTTACGGTTCGGGTTAACTCCTGAAAAAACGATAAACTTTGAGAATCTGAAAGCAAATGCAAAACATGAATATCGTCGTAGACGTTTAGGGAAAAATAATTAAAAGTTGTGCAGATGAAAAATTTTTTATCGTTGATGTGATCTTAAGCTAACCCTAACCCTAACCCTAAGCTTAACCCTAGGGTTAGGGTTAGGGTTAACTCCTTGGAATACGAAAAGCGTTGAGAATCTGAAACCAAATGCAAAACATCAATATCGTCGTAAACGTCCAGGGAAAAATCTTTAAAAGTTGTGTAGATGAAAAATTTTTTATCTTTGATGTGATCTCAAGCTAACCCTAACTCTAAACCTAATATTAACCTTAGGGTTACCGTTGGGGTTAACGCTAGCGAAAACGATAAGCGTTGAGAATATGAAACCAAATGCAAAAGATGAATGTCGTCGTAGAGGTTGATAAAAAATCTTTAAGACTTGTTTAGATGAAAAATTTTTTATCTTTGATGTGATCTCAAGCTAACCATGACCCTAACCCTAAGCTTAACCCTAGGGTTAGGGTTCGGGTTAACTAATGGCAAAACGATAAACGTTGAGAATCTGAAACCAAATGCAAAAAATCAATATCGTCGTAGACGTTTAGGGAAAAATAATTAAAAATTGTGCAGATGAAACATTTTTTATCGTTGATGTGATTTTAAGCTAACCCTAACCCTAACCCTAAGGTTAACCCTAGGGTTAGGGTTGGGGTTAACTCCTTGTAAAACGATAACCGTTGAGAACCTCAAACCAAATGCAAAACGTCAATGTCGTGATAAACGTCCAGGAAAAAATCTTTAAAAGTTCTGAAGATGAAAATTTTTTTATCTTCGAAGTGACCTTCAGCTAACCCTAACCCTAAGCTTAACCCTAGGGTTAGGGTTAGGGTTAACTCCTTGGAATACCAAAAGCGTTGAGAATCTGAAACCAAATGCGAAACATGAATATCGTCGTAGACGTTTAGGGAAAAATTATTAAAAGTTGTGCAGATCAAAAATTTTTTATCTTTGATGTGATCTCAAGCTAACCCTAACCCTAACCCTAAGATTAACCTAAGGGTTACGGTTGGGGTTAACTCTAGCGAAAACGATAAGCGTTGAGAATATGAAACCAAATGCAAAAGATGAATATCGTCGTAGAGGTCAATAAAAAAATCTTTAAAACTTGATTCGATGAAAAATTTTTTATCTTTGATGTGATCTCAAGCTAACCCTGACCCTAACCCTAAGCTTAACCCTAGGGTTAGGGTTGGGGTTAACTCCTGGGAATACGAAAACCGTTGAGAATCTGAAACCAAATGCAAAACATCAATATCGTTGTAAACGTCCCGGAAAAACTCTTTAAAAGTTGTGTAGATGAAAATTTTTTTATCTTCGAGGTGACCTTCAGCGAACCCTAACCCTAAGCTTAACCCTAGGGTTAGGGTTAGGGTTAACTCCTGGGAAAACGATAAGCGTTGAGAATCTGAAACCAAATACAAAATATGAATATCGTCGTAGACGACCAGGCAAACATCTTCAAAAGTTGTGTACATCTAAAATTTTTATCATCAAAGTGACCTCAAGCTAACCCTAACCCTAAGGCTAAGCTCAACATTAGGGTTAGGGTTCGGGTTAAGTCCTGGAAAAAGTATAACCGTTCAAAATCTCAAACCAAAAGCAAAACATGAATATCGTCGTAGACGTCCAGGAAAAATCTTTAAAAGTTGTGTAGATGAAAAATGTTTCTAATCTTTGATGTGACCTCAAGCTAATCCTAACCCTAACCCTAAGCTTAACCCTAGGATTAAATTTGAGGTTAACTCCTGGGAAAACGATAAGCGTTGCGAATCTAAAACGAAATGCAAAACTTGAATATCGTGGTAGAAGTCCAAAAAAATATTTAAAAGTTGTCTAGATGAACAATTTTTTACGTTCCAACTGACCTCAAGCTAACCCTAACCCTAACGGTAGGCTTAACCCTAGGGTTAGGGTTGGGGTTAACTCCTGGAAAAACGATAAACGTTGAGAATCTGAAACCAAATGCAAAACATGAATATCGTCGTAGTCGTTTAAGGAAAAATAATTAAAAGTTGAGCAGATGAAAAATTTTTTATCGTTGATGTGATCTCAAACTAACCCTAACCCTAACCCTAAGCTTAACCCTAGGGTTAGGGTTGGGGTTAACTCCTGGAAAAACAATAAGCGTTGAGAATCTCAAACCAAATGCAAAACATCAATATCGTCGTAAACGTCCAGGAAAAAATCTTTAAAAGTTGTGTAGATGAAAATTTTTTTACCTTCGATTTGACCTTCAGCTAACCCTAACCCTAAGCTTAACCCTAGGGTTAGGGTTAGGGTTAACTCCTTGGAATACGAAAAGCGTTGAGAATCTGAAACCAAATGCAAAACATCAATATCGTCGTAAACGTCCAGGGAAAAATCTTTAAGAGTTGTGTAGATAAAAAATTTTTTATCTTTGATGTGATCTCAAGCTAAGCCTAACTCTAACCCTAAGATTACCATTAGGGTTACGGTTGGGGTTAACTCTAGCGAAAACGATAAGCGTTGAAAATATGAAAGCAAATGCAAAAGATGAATGTCGTCGTAGTGGTTGATAAAAAATCTTTAAAACTTGTTTAGATAAAAAAATTTTTATCTTGGATGTGATCTCAAGCTAACCCTAACTCTAACCCTAAGATTAATCCTAGGGTTACGGTTCGGGTTAACTCCTGAAAAAACGATAAACTTTGAGAATCTGAAACCAAATGCAAAACATGAATATCGTCGTAGACGTTTAGGGAAAAATAATTAAAAGTTGTGCAGATGAAAAATTTTTTATCGTTGATGTGATCTTAAGCTAACCCTAACCCTAACCCTAAGCTTAACCCTAGGGTTAGGGTTAGGGTTAACTCCTTGGAATACGAAAAGCGTTGAGAATCTGAAACCAAATGCAAAACATCAATATCGTCGTAGACGTCCAGGGAAAAATCTTTAAAAGTTGTGTAGATGAAAAATTTTTTATCTTTGATGTGATCTCAAGCTAACCCTAACTCTAAACCTAATATTAACCTTAGGGTTACCGTTGGGGTTAACGCTAGCGAAAACGATAAGCGTTGAGAATATGAAACCAAATGCAAAAGATGAGTGTCCTCGTAGAGGTTGATAAAAAATCTTTAAAACTTGTTTAGATAAAAAATTTTTTATCTTTGATGTGATCTCAAGCTAACCCTAACTCTAACCCTAAGATTAACCTTAGGGTTACGGTTGGGGTTAACTCTAGCGAAAACGATAACCGTTGAGAACCTGAAACCAAATGCTAAACATCAATATCGTCGTAAACGTCCAGGGAAAAATCTTTAAAAGTTGTGTAGATGAAAATTTTTTTATCTTTGATGTGATCTCAAGCTAAGCCTAACTCTAACCCTAAGATTAACCTTAGGGTTACGGTTGGGGTTAACTCTAGCGAAAACGATAAGCGTTGAGAATATGAAACCAAATGCAAAAGATGAGTGTCGTCGTAGAGGTTGATAAAAAATCTTTAAAACTTGTTTAGATGAAAAATTTTTTATCTTTGATGTGATCTCAAGCTAACCCTGATCCTAACCCAGAGCTTAATCCTAGGGTTAGGGTTGGGGTTAACTCCTGGAAAAACGATAAACGTTGAGAATCTGAAACCAAATACAAAACATGAATATCGTCGTAGACGTTTAGGGAAAAATCTTTAAAAGTTGTGTAGATGAAAAAATTTTTATCTTTGATATGATCTCAAGCTAACCCTCAATCTAACCCTAAGATTAACCTTAGGGTTACGGTTGGGGTTAACTCTAGCGAAAACAATAAGCGTTGAGAATATGAAACCAAATGCAAAGGATGAGTGTCGTCGTAGAGGTTGAAAAAAATCTTTAAAACTTGTTTAGATGAAAAATTTTTTATCTTTGATGTGATCTCAAGCTAACCCTAACCCTAACCCCAAGGTTAACTCTAGGTTTAGGGTTGGGGTTAACTCCTGGAAAAACGATAAGCGTTTAGAATCTCAAACCAAATGCAAAACGTCAATGTCGTCGTAAACGTCCAGGAAAAAATCTTTAAAAGTTCTGTAGATGAAAATTTTTTATCTTAGAAGTGACCTTCAGCTAACCCTAACCCTAAGCTTAACCCTAGGGTTAGGGTTAGGGTTAACTCCTTGGAATACGAAAAGCGTTGAGAATCTGAAACTAAATGCAAAACATGAATATCGTCGTAGACGTTTAGGGAAAAATAATTAAAAGCTGTGCAGATGAAAAATTTTTTATCGTTATGTGATCTCAAGCTAACCCTAACCCTAACCCTAAGGTTAACCCTAGGGTTAAGGTTGGGTTTAACTCCTGGAGAAACGATAAGCGTTGAGAATCTCAAACCAAATGCAAAACATCAATATCGTCGTAAACGTCCAGGAAAAAATCTTTAAAAGTTGTGTAGATGAAAATTTTTTTATCTTCGAAGTGACCTTCACCTAACCCTAACCTTAAGCTTAACCCTAGGGTTAGGGTTGGGGTTAACTCCTGGAAAAACGATAAACGTTGAGAATCTGAAACCAAATGCAAAACATGAATATCGTCGTAGACGTTTAGGGAAAAATCTTTAAAAGTTGTGTAGATGAAAAAATTTTTATCTTTGATGTGATCTCAAGCTAACCCTCACTCTAACCCTAAGATTAACCTTGGGGTTACGGTTGGGGTTAACTCTAGCGAAAACGATAAGCGTTGAGAATATGAAACCAAATGCAAAAGATGAATGTCGTCGTAGAGGTTGATAAAAAATCTTTAAAACTTGTTTAGATGAAAAATTTTTTATATTTGATGTGATCTCAAGCTAACCTTGACCCTAACCCTAAGGTTAACCCTAGGGTTAGTGTTGGGCTTAACTCCCTGGAAAAACGATAAACGTTGAGAATCTGAAACCAAATGCAAAACATGAATATCGTCGTAGACGTTTAGGGAAAAATAATTAAAAGTTGTGCAGATGAAAAATTTTTTATCGTTGATGTGATCTTAAGCTAACCTTGACCCTAACCCTAAGGTTAACCCTAGGGTTAGGGTTGGGGTTAACTCCTGGAAAAACGATAAGCGTTGAGAATCTCAAACCAAATGCAAAACATCAATATCGTCGTAAACGTCAGGGAAAAAATCTTTAAAAGTTGTGTAGATGAAAATTTTTTTATCTTCGAAGTGACCTTCAGCTAACCCTAACCCTAAGCTTAACCCTAGGGTTAGGGTTAGGGTTAACTCCTTGGAATACGAAAAGCGTTGAGAATCTGAAGCCAAATGCAAAACGTCAATATCGTCGTAAACGTCCAGGAAAAAATCTTTAAAAGTTGTGTAGATGAAAATTTTTTTATCTTTGATGTGATCTCAAGCTAACCCTAACCCTAACCCTAAGGTTAACCCTAGGGTTAAGGTTGGGGTTAACTCCTAGAAAAACGATAAGCGTTGAGAATCTTAAACCAAATGCAAAACGTCAATATCGCCGTTAACGTCCAGGAAAAAATCTTTAAAAGTTGTGTAGATGAAAATTTTTTTATCTTTGAAGTGACCTTCAGCTAACCCTAACCCTAAGCTTAACCCTAGGGTTAGGGTTAGGGTTAACTCCTTGGAATACGAAAAGCGTTGAGAATCTGAAACCAAATGCAAAACGTCAATATCGTCGTAAACGTCCAGGGAAAAATCTTTAAAAGTTGTGTAGATGAAAAAATTTTTATCTTTGATGTGATCTCAAGCTAACCCTCACTCTAACCCTAAGATTAACCTTGGGGTTACGGTTGGGGTGAACTCTAGCGAAAACGATAAGCGTTGAGAATATGAAACCAAATGCAAAAGATGAATGTCGTCGTAGAGGTTGATAAAAAATCTTTAAAACTTGTTTAGATGAAAAATTTTTTATCTTTGATGTGATCTCAAGCTAACCTTGACCTTAACCCTAAGCTTAACCCTAGGGTTAGTGTTGGGCTTAACTCCTGGAAAAACGATAAACGTTGAGAATCTGAAACCAAATGCAAAACATAAATATCGTCGTAGACGTTTAGAGAAAAATAATTAAAAGTTGTGCAGGTGAAAAATTTTTTATCGTTGATTTGATCTCAAGCTAACCTTGACCCTAACCGTAAGCTTAACCCTAGGGTTAGGGTTGGGGTTAACTCCTGGAAAAACGATAAACGTTGAGAATCTGAAACCAAATGCAAAACATAAATATCGTCGTAGACGTTTAGAGAAAAATAATTAAAAGTTGTGCAGATGAAAAAATTTTTAGCGGAGCTCCACCCGCGCGCGAAGCGCGCGCGTGGACGGAGCCCCATAGCTAAGGAAATGTGGTAATCTACGCATCCGAGAAAATTTGGTAATCACGTGACCGTCCGTCCGCACCACAGGGGAACCAATTTTTACTCTCACACTTTCTAGCTAGTTTGGGAACCCAATAGAAAACTAATTGCACATCAATATTGTGATCAATTGACGGCTGTCAAAACAGGATATCCGCTGACCAGTATCACCTGACCGTACCGCGGGCTCAAGTGTCGACCCATCGAGGTCGAGTACTTTTTTGAAGTTATCTGCTGACAAATTACCAGTTCCAAATGATCGCAGGCTCAAGTCTAGTTTTTCCAATGATTCATATGAAATATGTTGTGTTTATGTCACTATGGCCCCGCACTGTCAAGATTTTGATTTCAAACTGACGTCAGATGCTAAAATTCAGCCACTTTTTTAAAAATAAAGGCGGGGAAGACCTTTTCTTACCATGGTCACGCGTTGGTCACGCTCTACGTCCAAGTTTTGTCTTCTGATTGGGCAAAATGTGACAGGTGAGTTCATGCGGAAAATTTATGCAGCATCTTGAAGGTTGTTTACTTTGACAGCAAAAGCTGACAGAGTTTTGTGTCAACTTGTGATGTTTTTAACTGTCTAAATCTTTTTCCACTGGATGTACAAAATGAAATACAGCTGCTATCAAGAGTCTTCTGTTATCCATGGCTGGTTTGTTTATTGGGTTTTTGGTTAAGAAAAGCGTCGCTTGTCAAAATTGGGTAATCCGATTTCGGATGGCATCGCTTTCGTCTTTCACCTTGCTCAATGCGTAAGAGGGTTTAAAAGTCTCAAGCAACTATGGCCTTCCTTGATATCTTTCAGGAACTGAATCTCGAATGGTAAGCCTGAGTAATTATTGTATTTGATGTTTGTTTTTGTTATATCTAATTTCATGAAGTCGAGCACAGTTTATGCGGCAAGGTTTTGCACGTTTGTTGAGATTTGAGTCAATGATCTGATCTAGTATCAGGTTTGATATAAGCTTACAGAACTTTAAAAGGCCTTCATATATATTTTCTCACGGCAAATAGAAAAAAAACGGTCCGAAGAATATTTAGTTATAAATTTGGCTGTAGAAAGAAAACCTTTTGAGTTATTTTCTTGTTTCGATGAGTTCATCTTTGAACAAAAACAAACACCGGGAGGCCGGCTGAAAGGAAAACAAAATAAACTTAAGCTTAAGCTTTAAGCTTAAACACTCAGGATTTTTAGAGACACTTTAATACTTGTCTTCGTGAATGAAAATTGCAGTCTCTGTAAATATTTTACCGAATTACATTTCTCTTATTGATTGTTAGTAGTCTCTCTTGCAATTTTAATCGCTTGTCCGTGGTGTTTGTTTTCATCGTTCATGAACATCGCTTGCAGGAGTACTTAGAAATGTTGCGCGTATCAAACGCTTTATAAGATTTCACATCGTTATGACTGGAACCATTAAATAACAAAAAATAATGATAATAAATTCGTTATTATGTTGAAACGTATCTCCATTAAAGTTCATTTAAATACTCGACCACACTGACAGCTCGCACTAAAAATGAGAACCGGCTGGCCGCATGGGTGATTTTGGAAATTTTTTGAACGGTTTCGCTAAATGCCCACGATTGATCGTCCTGAACATTGAAAAATTGTGAAATGCCGTATTCTGTATGAGGTCTGTATGATAAAAAGTACTTTTTCACCTCAGATGTGATGTATAAAAAGTATAAAAAGTTGGTTTACACACCCTCAGATTTGTTGGCAAGAATTTGTAAAGTAAACCTGTCGAACGCAAAAAAATGCGGCCTGATTTGTTTTCCAAGAATTTGTTTTCGAGGCCTAATCTACTGTGATCAAGAGCCATTATGGCTCTTGAATGTGATAGAAGATATTTGCTATTTTTTTGGGTGTACATATATTTAGGCTATCAACTCGATGTAAGATGTTTCACTCTAAAATAACTTATCCTTTCCCTCAAAAGTCACCTGAATGTGCCCTTAAGTTAACTGATTTGTGGATTACAAGTTTATTGTTTGATTTAAAATATAAATTTATTAATGGAAGCTTCGCTTTTAGCCCTGGCTAAATCTATATATTATCGTTGATGTGATCTCAAGCTAACCCTAACGCTAACCCTAAGCTTAACCCTAAGGTTAGGGTTGGGGTTAACTCCTGGAAAAACGATAAGCGTTGAGAATCTCAAACCAAATGCACAACCTCATTATCGTCGTAAACGTCAAGGGAAAAATCTTTAAAAGTTGTGTAGATGAAAAATTTTTTATCTTTGATGTGATCTCAAGCTAACCCTAAATCTAACCCTAAGATTAACCTTAGGGTTACGGTTGGGGTTAACTCTAACGAAAACGATAACCGTTGAGAATCTGAAACCAAATGCTAAACATCAATATCGTCGTAAACGTCCACGGAAAAATCTTTAAAAGTTGTGTAGAATAAAATTTTTTTATCTCCGAAGTGACCTTCAGCTAACCCTAACCTTAAGCTTAACCCTAGGGTTAGGGTTAGGGTTAACTCCTTGGAATACGAAAAGCGTTGAGAATCTGAAACCAAATGCAAAACATCAATATCGTCGTAAACGTCCAGGGAAAAATCTTTAAAAGTTGTGTAGATAAAAAATTTTTTATCTTTGATGTGATCTCAAGCTAGCCCTAACTCTAACCCTAAGATTAACCTTAGGGTTACGGTTGGGGTTAACTCTAGCGAAAACGATAAGCGTTGAGAATATGAAACCAAATGCAAAAGATGAGTGTCGTCGTAGAGGTTGATAAAAAATCTTTAAAACTTGTTTAGATGAAAAAATTTTTATCTTGGATGTGATCTCAAGCTAACCCTAACTCTAACCCTAAGATTAATCCTAGGGTTAGGGTTGGGGTTAACTCCTGGAAAAACGATAAACGTTGAGAATCTGAAAGCAAATGCAAAACATGAAAATCGTCGTAGACGTTTAGTGAAAAATAATTAAAAGTTGTGCAGATGAAAAATTTTTTATCGTTGATCTGATCTCAAGCTAACCCTGACCCTAACCCTAAGCTTAACCCTAGGGTTAGGGTTGGAGTTAACTCCTGGAAAAACAATTAGCGTTGAGAATCTCAAACCAAATGCAAAACGTCAATATCGTTGTAAACGTGCCGGAAAAAAATCTTTAAAAGTTGTGTAGATGAAAATTTTTTGATCTTCGAAGTGACCTTCAGCTAACCCTAACCCTAAGCTTAACCCTAGGGTTAGAATTCGGGTTAACTAATGGAAAAACGATAAACGTTGAGAATCTGAAACCAAATGCAATACATGAATATCGTCGTAGACGTTTAGGGAAAAATAATTAAAAGTTGTGCAGATGAAACATTTTTTATCGTTGATGTTATTTTAAGCTAACCCTAACCCTAACCCTAAGCTTAACCCTAGGGTTAGGGTTGGGGTTAACTCCTGGAAAAACGATAAGCGTTGAGAATCTCAAACCAAATGCAAAACATCAATATCGTAAACGTCCAGGGAAAAATCTTTAAAAGTTGTGTAGATGAAAAATTTTTTATCTTTGATGTGTTCTCAAGCTAGACCTAACTCTAACCCTAAGATTAACCTTAGGGTTACGGTTGGGGTTAACTCTAGCGAAAACGATAAGCATTGAGAATATGAAACCAAATGCAAAAGATGAATGTCGTCGTAGAGGTTGATAAAAAATCTTTAAAACTTGTTTAGATGAAAAATTTTTTATCTTTGATGTGATCTCAAGCTAACCATGACCCTAACCCTAAGCTTAACCCTAGGGTTAGGGTTCGGGTTAACTAATGGCAAAACGATAAACGTTGAGAATCTGAAACCAAATGCAAAACATCAATATCGTCGTAGACGTTTAGGGAAAAATAATTAAAAGTTGTGCAGATGAAACATTTTTTATCGTTGATGTGATTTTAAGCTAACCCTAACCCTAACCCTAAGCTTAACCCTAGGGTTAGGGTTGGGGTTAACTCCTGGAAAAACGATAAGCGTTGAGAATCTCAAACCAAATGCAAAACATCAATATCGTCGTAAACGTCCAGAAAAAATCTTTAAAAGTTGTGTAGATGAAAATTTTTTTATCTTCGAAGTGACCTTCAGCTAACCCTAACCCTAAGCTTAACCCTAGGGTTGGGGTTAGGGTTAACTCCTTGGAATACGAAAAGCGTTGAGAATCTGAAACCAAATGCAAAACGTCAATATCGTCGTAAACGTCCAGGGAAAAATCTTTAAAAGTTGTGTAGATGAAAAATTTTTTATCTTTGATGTGATCTCAAGCTAACCCTAACTCTAACCCTAAGATTAACCTTAGGGTTACGGTTGGGGTTAACTCTAGCGAAAACGATAAGCGCTGAAAATCTCAAACCAAATGAAAAACGTCAATATCGTCGTAAACGTCAAGGAAAAAATCTTTAAAAGTTGTGTAGATAAAAATTTATTATCTTTGATGTGATCTCAAGCTAACCCTAACTCTAACCCTAAGATTACCATTAGGGTTACGGTTGGGGTTAACTCTAGCGAAAACGATAAGCGTTGAAAATCTCAAACCAAATGAAAAACGTCAATATCGTCGTAAACGTCAAGGAAAAAATCTTTAAAAGTTGTGTAGATAAAAATTTTTTATCTTCGAAGTGACCTTCAGCTAACCCTAAGCCTAAGCTTAATTCAGGATTTTGGAAAGCTAAGATCTTGAAATCGGCCAAAATCTTCTATTCTGGATTTGTGAAAGCTAAAACGTTCAAATCTGCCAAAACATTAAATTCCGCCAAAATCATGAATTCATGATTTTGGGAAGCTAAAATCGTAAAATCCGCCAAAATCTTGAATTCAGGCTTTTGAAATGTAAGATGTTCAAATCGCCCAAAATCTTTAAATCGGTCAAAATCTCGAAGTGACGATTTTGGAAAGCTAAAATCTTGAAATCGGCCAAAATCTTGAATTCAGGATTTTGGAACCCTAAAATTTTGAAATCAGCCAAAATCTTGAATTCAGGATTTTGGAAAGCTAAGATATTGAAATCGGCCAAGATCTTGAATTCAGGATTTTTGAAAGCTAAAATCTTAAAATCGGCCAAAAATTGAGTTCAGGCTTTTGAAAAGCTGAAATCTTGAAATCTTCCAAATTCTTGAATTAAGGATGCTGGAAAGCTAAAACCTTAAAATCGGCCAAAATCTTGAATTCGGGATTTTGGAAACCTAAAATCTTGAAATCGGCCAAAATCTTGAATTTGGGATTTTGGAAAGCTAGACTCTTGAAATCGGCCAAAATCTTGAATTCAGGATTTTGGAAAGCAAAAATCTTGAAATCGCTAAAAATCTTGAATTGAGGATTTTTGAAAGCAAAGATCTTGAAATCGGCGAAAATCTCTAGTTTAGGATTTTAGAAAGCTAAAACCTTGAAATTGGCCAAAAACTTGAATTCAGGATTTTGGAAAGCTAAGATCTTAAAATCCCGCCAAAATCTTGAATTCAGGATTTTGAAATCTAAGATCTTCAACTCGCCCAAAATCTTTAAATCGGTCAAAATCTCGAAGTGAGGATTTTGGAAAGCTAAAATCTTGAAATCGGCGAAAATCTTGAATTCAGGATTTTGGAATCGTAAAATTTTGAAATCAGCCAAAATCTTGAATTCAGGATTTTCGAAAGCTAAGATTTTGAAATCGGCCAAGATCTTGAATTTAGGATTTTGGAAAGCTAAGACCTTAAAATCGGCCAAAATCTTGAGTTCAGGCTTTTGAAAAGCTGAAATTTTGAAATCGCCCAAATTCTTGTATTAAGGATTTTGGAAAGCTAAAACCTTAAAATCGCCCAAAATCTTGAATTCGGGATTTTGGAAACCTAAAATCTTGAACTCGGCCAAAATCTTGAATTTGGGATTTTGGAAAGCTAAGATCTTGAAATCGGCCAAAATCTTGAATTCAGGATTTTGGAAAGCTAAAATCTTAAAATCGGCCAAAACCTTGAGTTCAGGCTTTTGAAAAGCTGAAATCTTGAAATCGCCGAAATCCTTGAATTCAGGATTTTGGAAGGCTAAAACCTTGAAATCGGCTAAAATCTTGAAATCGGCGAAAACCTGAAATTGAGGATTTTGGAAAGCTAAAATCTTGAAATCGGCCAAAATCTTAAATTCAGGATTTTGGAACCCTAAAATTTTGAAATCAGCCAAAATCTTGAATTCAGGATTTTGGAAAGCTAAGATCTTGAAATCGCCCAAGATCTTGAATTCAGGATTTTCGAAAGCTAAAATCTTAAAATCGGCCAAAATCTTGAGTTCAGGCTTTTAAAAAGCTGAAATCTTGAAATCGCCCAAACTCTTTAATTCAGGATTTTGGAAAGCTAAAAAATTAAAATCAGCCACAATGTTGAAGTCGGGATTTTGAAAGCTAAAATCTTGAAATCGGCGAAAATCTTAAATTGAGTATTTTGGAAAGCTAAAATCTTGAAATCGGGCAAAATCTTGAAGTTATTATTTAGGAAAGCTAAAATCTTGAAATCGGCCAAAATCTTGAAGTTAGGATTTAGGAAAGCTAAAATCTTGAAATCGGCCAAAATCTTGAAGTTACGATTTAGGAAAGGTAAAATCTTGAAATCGGCCAAAATCTTGAATTATTGATTTTGGAAAGCTAAAATCTTGAAGTCCGCCAAAATCTTGAATTCAGGATTTTGGAAAGCTAAAATCTTGAAATGAGCCAAAATCTTGAATTCAGGATTTTGGAAAGCTACAATCTTGAAATCGGACAAAATCTTGAATTCAGGATTTTGGAAAGCTAAAATCTTGAAATCGGCCAAAAACTTGTATTGAGCATTTTGGAAAGCTAAAATCTTGAAATCAGGATGTTGGAAGGCTTAAATCTTAAAATCGGCCAAAATCTTGAATTCAGGATTTTGGAAAGCTAAAATCTTGAAATTAGCCAAAATCTTGAATTCAGGATTTTGGAAAGCTACAATCTTGAAATCGGACAAAATCTTGAATTCAGGATTTTGGAAAGCTAAAATCTTGAAATCGGCCAAAAACTTGTATTGAGCATTTTGGAAAGCTAAAATCTTGAAATCGGCCAAAATCTTGAAATCAGGATGTTGGAAGGCTTAAATCTTAAAATCGGCCAAAATCTTGAATTCAGGATTTTGGAAAGCTAAAATCTTGAAATTAGCCAAAATCTTGAATTCAGGATTTTGGAAAGCTGAAATCTTGAAATCGGCCAAAATCTTGAAATCAGGATGTTGGAAAGCTAAGATCTTAAAATCACTCAAATTCTTGAGTTCAGTGTTTTGGAAAGCTGAAATCTTGAAATCGGCCAAAATCTTGAAATCAGGATGTTGGAAAGCTAAGATCTTAAAATCGCTCAAATTCTTGAGTTCAGTATTTTGGAAACCTAAAATCTTGAAATTGGTGAAAATCTTCAATTCAGGATTTGGGAAAGCTAAAATCTTGAAATGGAAAAAAATCTTGAATTCAGGATTGTGGAAAGCTAAAATCTTGAAATCGGCCAAAAGCTTGAATTCAGAATATTGGAAAGCTAAAATCTTGAAATCGGCGAAAATCTTGAATTGAGGATTTTGGAAAGCTAACATCTTTAAATCCGCCAAAATCTGGAATTGAGAATTGTGGAAAGCTAAAATCTTGAAATCCGCCAAAACCTTAAATTGAGGATTTTGGAAATCTAAAATCTTGAATTGGGGATTTTGCAGAGCTAAAATCTTGAAATGGGCCAACATCTTGAATTAAGGATTTTGGAAAGCTAAAATCTTGAAATCGGCCAGAATCTTGAATTCAGGATTTTGGAAAGCTAAAATCTTGAAATTGGCCAAAATCTTGCATTCAGGATTTTGAAATGCTAAAACCTTGAAATGTGCCAAAATCTTGAATTCAGGATTTTGGAAAGCTAAAATTTTGAAAACCGCAAAAATCTTGAATTTAAGTTTTTGGAAAGCTAAAATCTTGAAATCCGCGAAAATCTTGAATTCAGGATTTTGGTAAGCTAAAGTCTTAAAATCCGCCAAATTTTTGAGTTCAGGATTTTGGAAATCCAAAATCTTGAAATGCGTTAAATTCTTGAATTGGGGATTTTCCAGAGCTAAAATCTTGAAATGGGCCAGAATCTTGAATTGAGGATTTTGGAAAGCTAAAATCTTGATATCGGCCAAAATCTTGCATTCAGGATTTATGAAAAGCTAAAACCTTGAAATGTGCCAAAATCTTGAATTCAGGATTTTGGAAAGCTGAAACCTTGAAATCCGCGAAAATCTTGAATTGAGGATTTTGAAAAGCTAAGATCTTGAGATCAGCCAAAATCTTGAATTCAGGATTTTGGAAAGCTAAGATCTTGAAATCGGCCAAAATCTTGAATTCAGGTTTTTTGAAAGCTAAAATGTGACCCTCCACAGGATTTTAATGCTAAAGGTGAAAGCACGCGCACGACACGCTTTCACTTTAAAACAAAAGAATTTATTGTAACACGCTTTAGCACGCTTGCAAACTTGCCTCATTAGCAATTTCTTTTGTTTCAGAGGACACGCTTGAGACAATTAAGCGTGAGCAAGTCTAACAAAAGAGCGTGTTAAAGTTTTCAAACAAAAGCTCCGTGCGAAAAAGCACAACACGCTTTCAGTGTGCGCAAAAGCACGCAAGGCGTGTTATCTATAAATTAAATAAATTTCCTCTACAAAAAGGAACCGTAAATGATTATGAACGGCACCCTTTTTGGTAACTATCGAGAAAGAAAAAGTTATACCTCAGCGATCGCAGCGATAGTATCTGATTGAAAAAACGTTGTCGCTTGAAAAGTATAAACAGTGAACGGTGTGACCTACTGGATTTATGGGTAGAACTATATTAGCATTGCAAAATCAAAGTTCTTTCCAGAAATTTTTACTGACGAAGCTGTGCAAAGGTTATCTTAACTTTCCTTAATTTAAAACACATTTGCAATTTTCTCAGAAACAGTGATCTTTCGAACTTAAGACACTTTCTTGCCGATCGCAGCAATCGCGATCAAATATAATAGAAATCATCAAGTGCCAGGATCACTAAATTGTATTTATTTTTTAGCGATTTAAAGGATCGTAGTGATCAACTGAAAACCAGCCTGCTTTTCTAGATGTACCAAAATTCCAAAACGTTTCCAACGTTGCTTAATTGATCCGGCCGACAATAACACAGAAAGCGAAACATCAGTTAATTAATGACTGTTTCAACGCTTTTTGAATAGTAAGTAAAAAATGTATTTTTTTTAGAAAATTCCGAAATTGTATGGTGCTTTTTCGTTTGATTCTTTGTTTTTGCCACGATAATACAGCGTGTTTAGAGTACTAAAGCTCGATCCGAGAATTAAATCTCTGTCAGTCACACACTGAGAAAAGAGAAAAAGAACTAAATTAAACGCAGACCGCGTGAAATTCTTGAAGGCAATCATTTGTTCCATAAAGTTCGGTCATTGAATTAATTCATCGAGCTCGATCTAAAGGGGTGACGGTCAAGCTACTCGAAAGTGATGTCGTTTGAAGTTATGTCGTCCAAAACCTGATAATATGAGTTTTGTCGCCCAAAATTCAAAGAAAAGTCGCCTGCAATCCTCCCTCATTCAACAGTGTTTTTAGTTTACAGATTCTTGTTTTTTTCGTCCTGTGAAGAACGAGATATAGTAGACGTTTACAGCGCTTGATTTGTCTTAGCATAGCGTAACGAGATATCTTCACATAAATTATGATTGATAGCGCTTCGAAATTACAAGGGCTTCAGCATTATTTTCCCGAGAAATTTAGCTTCCAATTGAAAGTTTTAGGAAAGTGAGAATTTTATCGTATTTTCGGTTCCGAAAATTTTCGGATTCCTTAATTCTCTACGAAAAATAGCGTAACTGGGGAATGAAATGGAAAAAATTAAACTTCAGAAAATCGTAAGGAATTTATTAGATAACCTTCGAAAATTGTACATGCATGGAACGGTCATCTAGAAATGTTTAGCCTTCCTCAACCTATAGAAAATTGTAGGCAGTTTTTGTTTCTCCGATTTAATTACCTTCGTTCGTCTCAGCATGGCTTAAAGAAATATATTAAACTAATTTATTCAACTTCATTTCTCTGTGCATTACTGCTAATAAATATTCCGGTGGCATAACTATAATTTTCAGGCGACATAACTTCAGTCCCTCGCATGCGATAGCAGGCCTCTTTGCGATTCCGGTCAACAGCCGACAGCCGGAGGAATTGGTTTACACTGATCTCGCGTTAATCCCAGGCTAGACCACCATTAAGTCGTGATTTTCAAATGGCCACAGTTACTATCGAATTCCAAAACAGTCTCAATTGGTATATTTGATTCACTTCGACCAATTATCAATGCTGATTAAATCCGCTGAAAACCCAAGCCGTTTTTATCATCTTAGCGGTTTTAGTAATCAAGCGTGTTCAGCGTGTCTTACCCTAATTGCACGCTAACCGTGCTATAATTCGCACACTTACCGTGACATGTGGCACGCTACAAAAAAAACAAAAGGTCTAGCGGGTTAAATTTGCCAAAACAAAGGCAAGTGTGTCCGTCTTTGTTTTTTCAATTTAATATGCGCATATCCGTGATCTACGGCACGCTAAGCGTGTCGTGCAAGCGTGTCGTGCGCGTTATTTCACCTTTAGCACCAAATTCCTGTGGAGGGTCACAAATCTTGAAATTAGCCAAAAACTTTTATTCAGGATTTTGGAAAGCTAAAATCTTGAAATCGGCCAAAATCTTGAAATCAGGATGTTGGAAGGCTTAAAACTTGAAATCCGCCAAAATCTTAAATTCAGGATTTAAGAAAGCTAAGATCTTAAAATCGGCCAAAATCTTGAATTCAGGATTTTGGAAAGCTAAAATCTTAAAATCGGCCAAAATGTAGAATTCAGGATTTTGGAAAGCTAAAACCTTAATATCCGCTAAAAACTTGAATTCAGGATTTTGGAAAGCTGAAATCTTGAACTCATGAAAAATCTTGAATTCAGGATTTTGGAAAGCTCAGATCTTGATATGGGTAAAAATCTTGAATTCAGGATTTTGGAAAGCTAAAATCTTAAAATCGGCCAAAATCTAGAATTCAGGATTTTGGAAAGCTAAAATCTTAAAATCCGCTAAAATCTTTAATTCAGGATTTTGGAAAGCTGAAATCTTAAACTCGTGAAAAATCTTGAATTCAGGATTTGGAAAAGCTAAGATCTTAAAATCGGCCAAAATCTTAAATTCAGGATTTTGGAAAGCTAAAATCTTAAAATCGGCCAAAATGTAGAATTCAGGATTTTGGAAAGCTAAAATCTTAATATCCGCTAAAAACTTGAGTTCTAGATTTGGGAAAGCTGAAATCTTGAACTCATGAAAGATCTTGAATTCAGGATTTTGGAAAGCTGAAATCTTGAACTCATGAAAAATCTTGAATTGAGGATTTTGGAAAGCTGAGATCTTGATATGGGTAAAAATATTGAATTCAGGATTTTGGAAAGCTAAAATCTTAATATCCGCTAAAAACTTGAATTCAGGATTTTGGAAAGCTGAAATCTCGAACTCGTGAAAAACCTTGAATTCAGGATTTTGGAAACCTGAGATCTTGATATCGGTAAAAATCTTGAATTCAGGATTTTGGAAAGCTAAAATCTTGAAATCGGCCAAAATCTTGAATTCAGGATTTTGGAAAGCTAAATTCTTGAAATCGGCCAAAATCTTGAATTCAGGATTTTGGAAGCTAAAATCTTGAAGTCCGCCAAAATCTTGAATTTAGGATTTTGGAAAGCTAAAATCTTGAAATCGGCCAAAATCTTGAATTCAGGATTTTGGAAAGCTAAAATCATGAAATCGGCCAAAATCTTGAATTCAGGATTTTGGAAAGCTAAAATCTTGAAATCGGCACAAAATCTTGAATTCAGGACTTTGGAAAGCTAAAATCCTGAAATTAGCCAAAATCTTGAATTCAGGATTTGGGAAAGCTAAAGACTTGAAATCCGTTAAAATCTTGAATTGAGGATTTTGAAATGTAAGATCTTGAAATCGCCCAAAATCTTGAAATCGGTCAAAATCTGGAATTCGGGATTTTAAAAAGCTAAAATCTTGAAATCGGCCAAAATTTTGAATTCAGGATTTTGGAAAGCTAAAATCTTGAAATCCGCCAAAATCTTGAATACAGGATTTTGGAAAGCTAAAATCTTGAAATCCGCCAAAATCTTGAAATCAGGATCTTGGAAGGTTTAACTCTTGAAATCCGCCGAAATCCTGAATTGAGGATTTTGGAAAGCTAAGATCTTAAAATCGGCCGAAGTCCTGAATTGAGGATTTTGGAAGCTAAAATCTTGAAATTGTCCAAAATCTTAAATTTAGGATTTTGGCAAGCTAAAATCTTAAAATCCGCCAAAATCTTGTGTTGAATATTTTAGAAAGCTAAGATCTTAAAAACGGCCAAAATCTAGAATTCAGGATTTTGGAAAGCGAAAATCTTCAAATGGGCCAACATCTTCAGTTCAGGATTTTGCAAAGCTAAAATCTTGAAATCGGCCAGAATCTTAAATTTAGCATTTTTGGAAAGCTGAAATGTTAAAATCCGCAAAAATCTTGAATTCAGGATTTTGGAAAGCTAAAATCTTGAAATGGACGAGAATCTTGAATTGAGGATTTTGGAAAGGTGAAATTTTGAAATCTGCCAAAATCTTGAAATCAGCATGTTTCAAGGCTTAAATCTTAAAATCGGCCAAAATCTTGAACTTTACCAAAATCTTAAATTCAGGATCTTGGAAAGCTAAAATCTTGAAATGGGTTAAAATCTTCAATTCAGGATTTTGGAAAGCTACAATCTTGAAATCGGCCATAATCTTGAATTCAGGATATTGTAAAGCTGAAATCTTGAAATCAGGATTTTGGAAAGAAAAAATCTTGAAATCCGCCAAAATCTTGAATTCAGGATTTTGGAAAGCTAAAATCTTGAAATTAGCCAAAATCTTGAACTCAGGATTTTGGAAAGCTGAAATTTTGAAATCTGCCAAAATGTTGAAATCAGGATGTTGTAAGGCTTAAATCTTAAAATCGGCCAAAATCTTGAATTCAGGATTTTGGAAAGCTAAGATCTTGAAATCGTCCAAAATCTTGAATTCAGGATTTTGGAAAGCTACAATTTTCAAATCGGCCATAATCTTGAATTCAGGATTTTGGAAAGCTAAAAACTTGAAATCCGCCAAAATCTTGAATTCAGGATTTTGGAAAGCTAAGATGTTGAAATCGTCCAAAATCTAGAATTCACGATTTTGGAAAGCTACAATTTTGAAATCGGCCATAATCTTGAATTCAGGATTTTGGAAGGCTAAAATCTTGAAATCGGCCAAAATCTTGAATTCAGGATTTTCGAAAGCTATAATCTTGAAATCCGCCAAAATCTTGAATTCAGAATTTTGGAAAGATAAAATCTTGAAATTAGCCGAAATCTTGATTTCAGGATTTTTGAAAGCTGAAATCTTGAAATCGGCAAAAATCTTGAAATCAGAATGTTGGAAAGCTTAAATCTTGAAATCGGCCGAAATCTTGAATTCAGGATTTTGGAAAGCTTATAATCTTAATATCGGCCAAAATCTTGAATTCAGGATTTTGGAAAGCTAAAATCTTGAAATCCGCCAAAATCTTGAATTCAGGATTTTGGAAAGCTAAGATCTTAAAATCGGACAAAATCTTGAATTCAGGATTTTTAAAAGCAAAAATCTTAAAATCGGCCAAAATCTTGAGTTCACGCTTTTGAAAAGCTTAAATCTTGCAATCGCCCAAATTCTTGAATTCAGGATTTTGGAAAGCTAAAACCTTGAAATCGGCCAAAAGCTTGGATTCAGGATTTTAGAAAGCTAAAATCTTGAATTCAGGATTTTCGAAAGCTAAAATCTTGAAGAGGCGAAAATCGTGAATTCACGGTCCTGGAATGCAAAAAGCTTGAAATCGGCCAAAGCCTTGAATACAGGATTTTGAAAAGCTAAAACCTTGAAATCTGCGATAATTTTGATTTCAGGATTTTGAAAAGCTGGAATCTTCAAATCCGCAAAAAATATTGAACTGAGTATTTTGGAAAGCAAAAATCTTGATATCAGCCAAAACCTTGAATACAGGATTTTGAAAAGCTATAACCTTGAAATCTGCAAAAATCTTGAGGTTAGGATTTTGGAAAGCTAAAATCTTGAAATCAGCCAAAATTTTGAATTTAGGATTTTGGTAAGCTAAAATCTTGAAATCCGCCAAAATCTTGAGTTCAGGATTTTGAAAAGCTTCAATCTTGAAATCCGCCAAAATCTTGAATTTAGGTTTTTTGAAAGCTAAAATCTTAAAATATGCCAAGAGCTTAAATTTAGCATTTAGGAAAGCTAAGATCTTGAAATCGGCCAAAATCTTGACTTCAGGATTTTGGAAAGGTAAAATCTTGAAATTTGCCAAAATCTTGAATTCAGGATTTTGGAAAGCTAACATCTTTAAATCCGCCAAAATCTGGAATTGAGAATTTTGGAAAGCTAAAATCTTGATATCCGCCAAAACCTTGAAATGAGGATTGTTTAAATCTAAAATCTTGAAATCCGCTAAAATCTTGAATTGGGGATTTTGCAGAGCTAAAATTTTGAAATGGGCCAACATCTTGAATTGAGGATTTTGGAAAGCTAAAATTTAGAAATCCGCAAAAATCTTGAATTTAGGTTTTTGGAAAGCTAAAATCTTGAAATCCGCGAAAATCTTGAATTCATGATTTTGGTAAGCTAAAGTCTTAAAATCCGCGAAAATCTTGCAATCCGTTAAAATCTTGAATTGGGGATTTTGCAGAGCTAAAATCTTGAAATCGGCCAAAATCTTGAATTCAGGATTTTGGAAAGCTAAAATCTTAAAATCGGCCAAAATCTTGAATTCAGGATTTTGGAAAACTAATATCTCAAATTCAGGGTCCTGGAAAGGAAAAATCTAGAAATCAGGCAACATTTGAATTCAGGATTTTGGAAAGCTAAAATGTTGAAATCGGCCAAAATCTTGAATTCAGGATTTTGAAAAGCTAAAATCTTGAAAAGGGCCAAAATCGTGAAATCGGCCAACATCTTAAATTCAGGATTTTGGAAAGCTAAAATTTTGAAATCGCTCAAAATCTTGAATTGAGGATTTTGGAAAGATAAGATCTTGAAATTGGCCCAAATTTCTAATTTAGGATTTTGGAAAGCTAAAATCTTGAAATCGGCAAAAATCTTGAATTGAGCATTTTGGAAAGCTAAGATCTAAAAATCGGCAAAAATCTTCAATTCAGGATTTTTGAAAGCTAAAACCTTGAAATGTGCCAAAATATTAAATTAAACGAAAATCTTGAATTCAGGATTTTGGAAAGCTAAAATCTTGAAATCGACCAAAATCTTGAATTCAGGATTTTGGAAGCCTAAAATCTTGAAAAGGGCCAAAATCGTGAAATCGGCCAACATCTTAAATTCAGGATTTTGGAAAGCTAAAATCTTGAAATCGACGAAAATCTTTAATTCAGGATTTTGGAAAGCTAAGATCTTCAAATCGGGCAAAATCTTGAATTCAGGATTTCGAAAACCTAAAATCTTAAATATCGGCCAAAATCTTGAGTTCAGGCTTTTGAAAAGCTGAAATCTTGAATTCGCCCAAATTCTTGAATTCAGGACTTTAGAAAGCTAAAACCTTGAAATCGGCGAAAATCTTGATTTCGGGATTTTGGAAAGTTAAAATATTGAGATCGGCCAAAATCTTGAATTGAGGATTTTGGAAAGCTAAAATCTTGAAATCGGCCAAAGTCTTGAATTCAGGATTTTGGAACCCTAAAATCTTGAAATCGGCCAAAATGTTGAATTCAGGATTTTGGAAAGCCAAGATCTTGAAATTGGCCAAAATCTTAAATTCAGGATTTGGCAAGGCTAAAATCTTAAAATCGATCAAATTCTTGAATTCAGGATTTTGAAAACTAGGATCTTGAAATCGGCCAAAATTTTCAATTCAGGATTTTGGAAAGCTAAAATCTTGAAATCCGTCAAAATCTTAAATTCAGGATTTTGGATGGCTAAGATCTTGAAATCGGCCAAATTTTTGTATTGCGGATTTTGGAAAGCTAAAATCTAGCGATCGGCCAAAATCTTGAATTCAGGATTTTGGAAAGCTAAAATCTTGAGTTAGGCCAAAATCTTGAGTTCAGGCTTTAGGAAAGCTAAAATCTTAAAATCGCTCAAATTCTTGAATTCAGGATGTTGAAAAGCTAAAATCTTGAAATGGGCCAAAAAAGTGAAATCGGCCAACATCTTGAATTCAGGATTTTGGAAAGCTAAAATCTTGAAATCGCTCAAAATCGTGAATTGAGGATTTTGGAAAGATAAGATCTTGAAATCTGCAAAAATCTTGAATTGAGCATTTTGGAAAGCTAAGATCTTAAAATCGGCCAAAATCTTCAATTCAGGATTTTTGAAAGCTAAAAACTTGAAATCTGCCAAAATATTAAATTCCGCCAAAATCATGAATTCAGGATTTTAGAAAGCTAAAATCTTGAAATCGGCCAAAATCTTGAATTCAGGATTTTGGAAAGCAAAAATCTTAAAATTCGCCAAAATCTTGAATTCAGGATTTTGGAAAGCAAAAATCTTAAAATTCGCCAAAATCTTAAATTCAGGATTTTCAAATCTAAGATCTTGAAATCGCCCAAAATCTCTAAATCGGTCAAAATCTCGAAGTGAGGATTTTGGAAGGCTAAAATCTTGAAATCGCCCAAATTCTTGAATTCAGGATTTTGGAAAGCTAAAATCATGAAATCTGACAAAATCTTGAATTCAGGATTTTGGAAAGCTAAAATCTTGAACTCCGCCAAAATCTTGAATTCAGGATCTTGGAAAGCTAAAATCTTAAAACCGGTTAAAATCTTGAATTCAGGATTTTCGAAAGCTACAATCTTCAAATCGGCCATAATCTTCAATTCAGGATTTTGGAAGGCAAAAATCTTTAAATCGGACAAAATCTTGAATTCAGGATTTTGGAAAGCTAAAATCTTGAAATCGGCCAATATCTTGAATTCAGGATTTTGGAAAGCTAAAATCTTGAAATCCGCCAAAATCTTGAATTCAGGATTTTGGAACCCTAAAATTTTGAAATGGCCCAAACTCTTGAATTCAGGATTTTGGAAAGCTAAGATCTTGAAATTGGCCAAAATCTTGAGTTCAGGCTTTTGAAAAGGTGAAAACTTGAAATCAACCAAAGTCTTGAATTCAGGATTTTGAAATCTAAGATCTTGAAATCGCCCAAAATCTTTAAATCGGTCAAAATCTCAAATTGAGGATTTTGGAAAGGTAAAATCTTGAAATCGGCCAAAATCCTTAATTCAGGATTTTCGAAGGCTAAAATCTTAAAATCGGCCAAAATCTTGAATTGAGGACTTTGGAAAGCTAAAATCTGGAAATCCGCTAAAATCTTGAAATCAGGATTTTGCAATGCTAAAATCTTGAAATCGGCCAAATTCTTGCATTCCGGATTTTGGAAAGCTAAAATCTTGAAATCGGCCAAAATCTTGAATTCAGGATGTTGGAAAGCTAAAATCTTGAAATCCGCCAAAATCTTGAATTCAGGATTTTGCAAGTCTAAAATCTTGAAATCGGCCAAATTCTGGCATTGCGGATTTTGGAAAGCTAAAATCTTGAAATCGGCCAAAATTTTGAATTTAGGATTTTGGAAAGCTAAAATCTTGAATTCGGCCAAAATCTTGAGTTCAGACTTTTGGAAAGCTGAAATCTTAAAATCGCTCAAATTCTTGAAGTCAGGATTTTGAAAAGCTAAAATCTTGAAATGGGCCAAAATCTTGAAATCGGACAACATCTTGAATTCAGGATTTTGGAAAGATAAAATCTTGAAATCGCTCAAAATCTAGAATTCAGGATTTTGGAAAGTTAAGATCTTGAAATTTGCCAAAATCTTGAATTTAGGATTTTGAAAAGCTAATATCTCAAATTTAGGGTCCTGGGAAGCAAAAATCTAGTAATCGGGCAACATTTGAATTCAGGATTTTGGAAAGCTAAAATCTTGAAATCGACCATAATCTTGAATTCACCATTTTGAAAGGCTAAAACCTTGAAATCGGCCAAAATCTTAAATTCAGGATTTTGGAAAGCTAAAGTCTTGAAGTCCGCCAAAATCTTGTATTCAGGATTTTGGAAAGCTAAAATCTTGAAATGAGCAAAAATCTTGAATTCAGGATTTTGGAAAGCTAAAAGTTTGAAATCGCTTAAAATCTTGGATTCAGGATTTTGAAAAGGTAAAATCTTGAAATGGGACAAAATCGTGAAATCGGCATCATCTTAAATTCAGGATTTTGGAAAGCAAAAATCTTGAAATCGCTCAAATTCTTGAATTGAGGATTTTGGAATGCTGAGATCTTGAAATTGGCCAAAATCTCTAATTAAGAATTTTGGAAAGCTAAAATCTTGAAATCGGCCAAAATCTTGAATTAAGCATTTTGGAAAGCTAAGATCTTAAAATCGGGAAAAATCTTCAATTCAGGACTTTTGAAAGCTAAAACCTTGAAATCTTCCAAAATATTAAATTCCGCCAAAATCATGAATTCAGGATTTTAGAAAGCTAAAATCTTGAAATAGGCCAAAATCTTGAATTCAGGATTTTGGAAAGCAAAAATCTTAAAATTCGCCAAAATCTTGAATTCAGGATTTTCAAATCTAAGATCTTGAAATCGCCCAAAATCTTTAAATCGGTCAAAATCTCAAATTGAGGATTTTGGAAAGCTAAAATCTTGAAATCGGCCAAAATGTTGAATTCAGGATTTTAAAACCCTAAAATCTTAAAATCGGCGAAAATCTTGAAATCAGGATTTTGGAAAGCTAAGAACTTGAAATCGGCCAAAATCTTGAATTCAGGATGTTGGAAAGCTAAAATCTTAAAATCGGCCGAAATCTTGAGTTCAGGCATTTGAAAAGCTGAAATCTTGAAATCGCCCAAATCCTTGAATTGAGGATTTTGGAAAGCTAAAACCTTGAAATCGGCCAAAATCTTGAACTCGGGATTTTTGAAAGCTAAAATCTTGAAATCGGCCAAAATCTTAAATTCAGAATTTTGGAAGGCTAAAATCTTGAAATCGGCCAAAATCTTGAATTCAGGATTTTGGAATGCTAAAATATTAAAATCCGCAAAAATCTTGAATTTAGTATTTTCGAAAGCAAAAAATCTTGAAATCGGCCAAAATCTTGACTTCAGGATTTTGGAAAGCTAAGATCTTGAAATGGGCCAAGATCTTAAATTCAGGATTTTGGAAACCTAAAATCTTGAAATCGGTCAAAATCTTGAATTCAGGATTTTGGAAAGCTAAAATCTTGAAATCGGCCAAAATCTTGAGATCGGCCAACATCTTGAATTCAGGGTTTTGGAAAGCTAAAATCTTGAAATCGTCCGAAATCTTGAATACAGCATTTTTAGAAAGCTAAGGTTTTGAAATCCGCCAAAATCTTGAATTCAGGATTTTGGAAAGCTAAGATCTTAAAATCGACTAAAATCTTGAATCTATGATTCTGGAAAACTAAAATCTTGAAAACGGCCAAAATTTGGAATTCAGGATTTTGGAAAGCAAAAATCTCGAAATCGACCAAAATCTTGAATTCAGCATATTAGAAAGCAAAAATCTTCAAATAGCCCAAGATCTTGAGTTTCGGATTTTGCATTGCTAAAATGTTGAAATCTGCCAAAATCTTGCATTCCGGATTTTGGAAAATCAAAAATCTTAAAATCGACGAAAATCTTGAATTGACGCTTTTGGAAAGCTAAAATCTTGCAATCGGCAATACTCTTGAATTCAGGATTATGGAACGCTAAAATCTTGAAATCGGCCAAAATCTTGAATTTAGGATTTTAGAAAGCTAAAATCTTGAAATCGGCCAAGATCCTGAGTTCAGACTTTTGGAGAGCTAAAATCTTAAAATCGGCAAAATTCTTGAATTCAGTATTTCGATCGGCCAAAATCATGAAATCGGTCAAAATCTTGAATTCAGGATTTTGGAAAGCTAAAATCTTGAAATCGGCCAAAATTTTTAATTCTGGATTTTGGAAAGCTAAGATCTTGAAATTGGCCAAAATCTTGAAATCGGCCAACATCTTGAATTCAGGATTTCGGAAAGCTAAAATCTTGAAATCGGCCAAAATCTTGAATTCTGGATTATGGAAAGCAAAAATCTCGAAATCGGCCAAAATCTTGAATTCAGGATATTAGAAAGCAAGAATCTTGAAATGGGCAAACATCTCGAGTTTAGGATTTTGCAAAGCTAAAATGTTGAAATCCGCCAAAATCTTGCATTCAGGATTTTGGAAACCTAAAATCTTAAAATCAACCAAAATCTTGAATTGACGATTTTGGAAAGCTAAAATCTTGAAATCGGCCAAAATCTTGAATTCTGGATTATGGAATGCAAAAATCTCGAAATCGGCCAAAATCTTGAATTCGGGATTATGGAAAGCTAAAATCTTGAAATCGGCCAAAATCTTGAATTCGGGATTATGGAAAGCTAAAATCTTGAAATCGGTTAAAATCTTGAGTTCAGACTTTTGGAGAGCAAAAATCTTAAGATCGGCAAAATTCTTGAATTCAGGATTTTGAAGGGCTAAAATCATGAAATCGGCCAAAATCTTGAATTGAGGATTTTGAAAAGCTAAAATTTGAAATCGGCCAAAATCTTGAAATCGGTCAAAATCTTGAATTCAGGATTTTGGAAACCTAAAATCTTGAAATCGGTCAAAATCTTGAATTCAGGATTTTGGAAAGCTAAAATCTTGAAATCGGCAAAAATTTTTAATTCAGGATTTTGGAAAGCTAAGATCTTGAAATCGGCAAAAATTTTTAATTCAGGATTTTGGAAAGCTAAAATCTTGAAATCGTCCAAAATCTTGAATACAGCATTTTTAGAAAGCTAAGGTCTTGAATTCAGGATTTCGGAAAGCTAAGATCTTAAAATCGGCAAAAATCTGGAATCTATGATTCTTGAAAACTAAATTCTTGAAAACGGCCAAAATTTGGAATTGAGAATTTTGGAAAGCAAAAATCTCGAAATCGGCCAAAATCTTGAATTCAGGATATTAGAAAGAAAAAATCTGCAAAGGGGCCAACATCTTTAGTTTAGGATTTTGCAAAGCTAAAATGTTGAAATCCGCCAAAATCTTGCATTCAGGATTTTGGAAAGCTAAAATCTTAAAATCGACGAAAATCTTGAATTGACGATTTTGGAAAGCTAAAGTCTTGAAATCGGTCTAAATTTTGAATTCAGGATTATGGAACGCTAAAATCTTGAAATCGGCCAAAATCTTGAATTTAGGATTTTGGAAAGCTAAAATCTTGAAATCAGCCAAAATCTTGAGTTCAGACTTTTGGAGAGCTAAAATCTTAAAAAAGCTAAGATTTTGAAATCGGGCATAATGTTGAATTCATGATTTTGGAAAGCTAAGATTTTGAAATCCAACAAATATTGAATTGAGGATTTTTAAAAGCTAAGATCTTGAAATCGGCTAAAATCTTGAATTCATGATTTTGGAAATCTAAAATCTTGAAAGCCATCATAATATTGAATCGAGGATTTTGAAAAGCTAAGATCTTAAAATCGGCTAAAATCTTGAATCCATGATTCCGAAAAACTAAAATCTTGAAAACGGCCAAAATTTGGAATTCGCGATTTTTGAAAGCTAAGATCTCGAAATCGGCCAAAATTCTGAATTCAGGATTTTCGAAAGATAAAATCTTAAAATCGGCCAAAATCTGGAATTAAGGATTTTGGAAAGCTTAAGATCTTGAAATCGGCCAAAATTCTTGAATTCAGGATTTCGGAAAGCTAAAATCTTGATATCGGCCAAAATCTTGAATTCAGGATTTTGAAAAGCCAAAATCTTGAAATCGGCCAAAATCTTGAATTCAGGATGTTGGAAAGCTAAAATCTTAAAATAGGCCTAAATATTGAATGCTGAATTTTGGATAGCTAAAATCTTGATATCGGGAAAATTCTTGAATTCAGGATTTTGAAAACCTAAAATCTTGAAATCGGCCAAAATCTTGAATTCGGCATATTCGAAAGGTGATATCTTAAAAATCGGTCAAAATGTGGAATTCTTCCTTTTTTGAAAGCAAAAATCTTAAAATCGACTAAAATCTTGAATTCACGATTTTCGAAAAATGAAATCTTGAAGTCGGCCAAATGCTTCAATTCTGGATTTTAGAAAGCTAAAATTTTGAAATCGGGCAAAATCTTGAATTTAGGATTTTAGAAAAGCTAAGATCTTGAAATAGGACAAAATCTTGAATTCAGGATTTTGGAAAGCTAAAATCCTGAAATCGCCAAAAAATTGGAATTCTGGATATTTGAAAGCCAAAATCTTAAAATCGGCCAAAATCTTGAATTCATGATTTTGGATACCTAAAATCTTGAAATCGGCAAAAATCTCGAATTCTGGATTGTTGGAGAGGTAGATTCCAAGACAGCTTGCGACAAACTTGGCGTTATGATTGCCTGTTCACTGGTCTTCGCGCTAGATGACACGTTAGCCGACGGGGAGCCCGAGAGATTTGGTGTAACAATGGGGGATGCACAGTGATTGGTCGACGGTCTTGCTAACAGTCTAGCAGAGATGGAAACTGTTACAGTTGGCTACACAGTGAACGATGTAGAGGCCTAGATGCTGATCGTCGCACTGGCCAACACGCTAGAGAAATTGGAGGCGGAGAACCCTGTTGAGACACTGGTGGGAAAAGTAGAGGCCTAGACAACTTTGACACACTGCTTGATGTAAAGGCGGACTCACTAGTCGACACGCTGGCCGACGCACTAGCAGACGTGAAGGCCAAGACACTGGTCGACACCCTAGCTGACATATTAGAAGAGCTGGAAGCCGAGAGAGACTATGCTAAGTGGAGGGCAAGTCACTGGTCGACACGCAGGGTGAAAGGGCAGAAAAAAATAAAGGCAGAGACACTTGGGTAGAGATTGGTCGACCTGCAGGCCAAGGCACTAGTCGAAAAGTTTTGTTTCCAGACACTTGACTTGACACTGCGCGATGTGCAGGGCGAGGCATTTTTTCGATACACTGGCTGACATGCTCACAGAGGTGGAGGCCAATACAATTAGCGACAGAGTGGGTAATGTGAACGTCGACACACTGGTACACACGCATGGCAACACGCTAGCAGAATTGAAGGCCAAGGCACTGGGGGATACGCTGGCTGAAACAATAGCAGAGCTGCAGGCCAAGACACTTAGCGAGACACACTGCTAACTTTAGGGGGAAGCACTGGTCGACATGCTGCCAGACACACTCTCAGAGGTAAAGGCTAAGATTCTTTTCGACTGATTGGGTAATGTACAGGCCTAGGTAATTGTCAACACGCATTATGACGGCCTATCAGAGGTGGAGGACAAGACTCATGGCAACAGAGTGTGCAATGTGGAGGCCAAGGCACTGGTTCACACGTTGTTTAACACGATAGAAGAGGTGGAGGAATAGACACTTGGCGGCACACCTAACGAAGTGGAAGCAAAGGCACTGGTCAAGACATTTGCTTTAACGGTAGCTTGGGTGGAGGTCGACAAACTTAAAGACACACTGGTCGATGAAAACACCAAGGCGCTTGTTGACGTGCTAGATGAGACGCTAGCAGTCGTAAAGAAGAAGACACTGTGCGACAGAATGGGCGATGTGGAGGCCGAGACACTAGTGAACATGCTCTATGACGCGCAAGCAGAGGTCGAGGCTAAGAGACTTGGCAACACACAGCTGGTAGAAACACTAGCTAACACGCTAAAAGGGATGGACACCAAGACACTTTTCGCACACTAAGCGATGAACTGAACAAGAAACTGGTCCACGCTTAAAGAATAGCACAGGTGGCTGTCAGAATAGCACACGTGGAGGTAAAAATACTTGGAAAAAAACCGGTCAATGTTAACGCTAAAGCAGTGGTCGACATGCTGGAACACCCCGCCTAGGTGCACTCCGAGACATTTGGTGATAAAAAGATTAAGCCACTGGTTGACGTGCTAGATGAGACGCTAGCAGTTGTGGAGAAGACGACACTATGCGACACAATGGGCGATTTAAAGGCCGGTGCACTAGTAAACATGCTCGATGACGCGCTAGCAGAGGTGGAGGCTAAGAGACTTGGGGACACACAGCTGGTAGAAACAGTGGCTAACACACTGGAAAAGATGGACACCTAGACACTTGTCACACACTAAGCGATGAACTGAACAGGAAACTGGTCCACGCTTAAAGAATAGCACAGGTGGGTGATAGAATAGCACACGTGGCGGTACAAACACTTGGAAAAAAACCGGTCAATGTTAAGGCTGAAGCAGTGGTTGACATGCCGGAACACCCCGCCGAGGTGCATTCCGAGACATTTGGTGACAACTTTGGATGCCGAGATAATTCTCGACACTTGACGACACACTGGGTAATGACGAGGCCAAGGCACAAGTCAAGGCGCTAGCTGAGAGGCTATTAGATGTAGAAACTAGTGAATTGGCGACACAGTGGGCGATGGGTAAGTCGAGACACTGTCTGACAGTACAGTTAGTTTGCAACACACTGGTTGACACGCTGGCTGACACTACCAGATGTGGAGGCCAAGACACTTTTCGACACTGTAGCTTCCACGCTTGCGGAGGTAGAAGCCGGGATACTTGTCAACATACTAAGCGATGTAGAGGCAAACATACTGGTCGACACTCTTGCTGACAAAGTAGCAGAACTGGAGGTTGAGACACTTGAAAACACACCGGGCGATGTGGAAACCAAAGCAGTGGTCGAGAAGCAGGCTAACACGATCACATTTGCAAGGCGCGAGACTTGCGGAGACCGTGGGCAATTTGTCGGCCGAGGCAGTGTTGGACACGCTGGCTAACACGCTCGCAGAGCTGGAGGACGAGACACTTGGTGACATACTGTGTGATCTGGAGGCCGAAGCACTGGTCAATACAGTGGCTGACACGGTGTCTGATATGGAGGCCGAAACTCTTGGGGCAAGACTAAGCGATATGAGGGCTACAGTGGGCAATATGGAGGCCAAGGGACTATTCCACCCGCTGGCTGGCACGTTAGCGGGGGTGGAGCCCGAAACACTTGGAGACACATTTGGTAATGTTCAGGCCACAGCACAGGGCGACAATTTAACTGACATCCTAGCATAGGTGAAGGCCAAACCAATTTGTGACACATTGGGCAATGTGGAGGCCCAAGCACTGGTAATGTTCAGGCCACAGCACAGGGCGACAATTTAACTGACATCCTAGCATAGGTGAAGGCCAAAACAATTTGTGACACATTGGGCAATGTGAAGGCCCAAGCACTGGTCGACATGCTGGTTTAAACACTAATAGGTGTGGCGCCGAAACACTTGCTGACACACTTAGTGATGTAGAGGCCGAGCCACTAATCGACTCGCTGGCAAACGCAGTAGCTGGAGTGGTGTCCGAGACAATTGGCGAAATACTAAGCGATGTGGAGGCCGATGCACAAGTTAGCACGCGGCTTGTCACGCAAGAAGAGGTTTCGGTTTAGGTGACACGCTAGCCAAGATGTGGAGACCGAGGCACTGGTCCACATGGTGGCTTAAAGGCTATCAGTTGTGGAAGTTGAGACAGTTTGTGACACACTGAGCTATCTAGAAACAAAGCCACTCGTCAACCCATTAGGTCACACGCTAGCAGTGGTGGAGACCGACACTTTTGCAGACACACTAGGCGATGTGGAAGCGAAAGGTCTGCTTAACGCGTGCCCCATAGTCCTGCTAAGGTGAAGGCCACAACAGATGGTAACATACTTGGAGATGTTAAGGCCGAGGTACTTCCTGATTCCTTAGCCAGACCTTTCAGCACTCAGTCGACGTGCAGGCTAACACGATAGCAGTGGTGGAGGCCGAGAAATTTGGCGACACACTAGGCAAAGAGATGGGCAAAGCACTTTTTATAACGCTGGTTGAAGAAATACAATTAGAGAAGGTTGTGACCGTTGGCGAGACCCTAAAAGACTAAAGAGCCGAGGCTCTAGTGAACACGCCAGCTAAAACCCTAGCACTAGAAGAGGCCGGGACAATTGGCTGCACACTAAGCAAAGTTGATTCCCAGTCATTGGTCCACACGCTCGCTGAGAGAATGTTAGAAGTGTAGGCCGACACACTTGGTGACACACTGGCCGATTTGCATATTAAGGCCCTGTTGAACACGCTCAACAGCCCAAGACATTAGACAACATAATAGATTATTTAAAGCTTTGGAAGACGCTATTGCTAACAGGCTAAAAGAGGGGGAGGTAAGACACTTAGCGAAATACCAAGTAATGTCAAGATCACTGGTCGATAAGCTGGCTGTCAAGCTAGCAGTAGTGGAAGACAAGACTCTTCCGACACTCTATGCGATGTGTAGGCCGAGGCACTGCTGGACGCGCTAGGTTCCACGGTTGCAGAGGTTAAGGTCAAGACACATGACGACACTCTAGGCAGTGTAAAGGCCGAAGCATTGGTGAAGAAGCTGCCTAACACATCAAAGAATTATAAGAAAAGACACCTTAGCAACAGTCGGCGATGTGAAGGACGAGGCACAAGGCGAGACACTAGGCAAAGGTGGAGACAGAGACACTTAACAACAAAATGGGCGTTGCGGAGTCGGAGACACTGGTCAACACGGTGGCTCACACGCGTCCAAAGGGGAAGCCCGAGTCAGTGGTGCAAACCCTGGCTGATACTCTAGCAAAAATAAAAAGCAAGATACTTGACGACACATTAAAAGACGTGAAGCCCAAGCCACTGGTTTGAAACACTGTGCTTGCAGACAGTTGGTGTTACACTAATAGATGTTGAAGACTGTGATCGACACGCTTGCTTCCAAACTATTAAAGGAGAAGGCTGAGACAGTTAATGACACACGACAACTTGCCTGAGACGCCAGCAGAAGTAGAGCCCGAGACACGTAATGACACACTAGGCCATAAGAAGGCCGAGCGCCTGGTAGACACACTGTGAAACTACCAACGCAACACGCTACCTGATACAGGCCAAAACACTTGCCGACACACTGGTCGAAATGCTGGCTTACAGGCTAGCGGATGACGAAGCCCGGACAGTTTCTGGCCAACTGAGCGATCTTTAAGCCGAGGCACTGGTCTACGCGCTAGCCGATACGCTAGCAGGAGTGGAGTACGACACATTTTGTTACATATTTGGCAATATAGGGGCCGCAGCTATGGTCGAAACTCTGGCTGACGCGCTAGCAGAGGTAATAGCCAAGACACTCGGTGACTAATTGATCGATGCGTTTTATGACACGGTGGCAGAGGTGTATCACTTGGCGCTGTGCAGAACAAGGGACTTGGTGTCACACTGGACGATGTGCGGGCGAGGCACTGGTCGACACACTGGCTAACAAACTAACAGATTTGGAAGCTAAGACAGTTCTGACACACCAAAGCAGATATAGTTGCCGAGATACTTGGCTACAAACTAAGTGAAAAAGAGGTCAAGATGCTGATCGACTCTCTAGGTAACAGAGGTTCAGGAGACACACTTAGTAAAACATCGGGTAATATGCAGGCCAAAGCAGTAGTCGATACGCCTGCTGACACGCTAGCAAAAATGGAGGCGGAAGATGTTAGCTGCTGGATGTGCAGGGCAGGGTACCAGTTCATACACCGGGTGCCACAATAACAAAGGTAAAAGCCAAGACACTTTCGAATCACTCGGCGATGTGAAGAGCGAGGGAAAGAACGGCGCACTGGGCATTGTGGATTCCGAGACAAAGAGCAAGCAGGAGTTAAAACCGAAACATTTGCAGACGCACTAGGCGCTGTGCGAGCGGACGCACTGCTCAAAAAACTGGCTGAGACGCTTGCAAAAGTGGTGAGCAAAACACTTCCCAACACTCTAAGCGATGTGGACTCTAAGGCACTGCTTGACATGGTGGCTGACACGGTAGCGTTGTCGGGGAACGAGAAATATGGGAAAACACTAGTTGATGTAACTGACACACGAGCGCAGCTGGAAGCTAAGACAGTTAGCGACACACATTAGAGTACTAAAGTGATGTCATAAAAATAAAGTTTCTTAAATTACGGCATTTTTCAGAATATTTAAAAAGAACAATGTGCAAGAAACCTATTTACCAAAAATTAGCATTTCGGGGCAAATTGTCTCGGAGATGTTAGCTTGTTATACTCAGAAAACTCCACACAGCTCCTTTTAAGTTTTTTTGGGTCGACCCCAAATAAGTTTAAAAGGGCTTGTATGGAGTTTTCTAAACATTACTGGGCTACGATATCAGAGACACATTGCCCGGAAATGCTCATTTTTGGCAAGAAGACCGTTTGGACATTGTTCTTTTAGAATATCCTGACGAATCCTTTGATATTAGAAATTTCATTTCAGACTTTAGTACTCTAAGCGAAGTGGAGTACAAAGCACTGTTTGACACGGTGGCCTACACGCTAGCGAAAGTGAAAGAAAAGACAATTGCTTGAAACGCTGGCCAGGAGGCTTGCAAAGGTGAAGGCTTAGAGTGTTTGCAATACACTGGGCGATGTATAGACCAACGCATGGGTAAACACGCCCGCTGACAGCCTTGCAAAGGTAGAAGCCGAGACTTCTGGCGACAGACTGGGCGATGTAGATGCAGAGGCACTCGACCACACGCTGGTTAACAGCCTAGAAGAAGTGGATGTTCAGACACTTATCGACACTTAAAAAAGTTGAGGCTTACTTACTTGTCGACACGATGGCTTACACCGTGGCGGAAGTGGAGAGAGAATGGCTCACACGATAGTAGAGGTGGAGGCTAAGACACTTGAGGACCCACTGGACAAAGAGGACGGCAAGGCACTGGTCTTTCTCCTGGCTGACACGTTTGCCGAGGCTGACCCGAAACACTAGGTGACGTATAGGGCGATGTGGAACAAGAGGCAGTGGTCCACACGCTGGTATCCCCGCCAGAAGGCGTGAAGCGCAAGACACATGGCTACCTACTGGTCTATGTAGAGGCTGCAGCTTTGGTCAACACGCTTGCCAATACGCAAGAAGAGGTCGGGGCAACGACACTCAGCGAATTAGTAGGCGTTGTCGAGGGCGATGCACTTTTTGATTCGCTGGCTGACACAGTGGCCAATGTGTAGGCCAAGGCATTAGTCCACCTGCTGACTGACACGCAAGCAGCAGTGGACGCCAAGACATTTCGTGACACAATGGGCGATGCTGGCAACCACGTAAGAAAAGGTCCAATTCAAGGCAGTGAACGAGACACTGTGAAATGGAATACGAAACACTGGTGGACACGCTGGCCAGCACGCTAGCAAAAACGATGGCCAAGACACTGCTGGATACGCTGGCCGACTCACTAGCAAAGCTGCAGGCCAAGCAAATTGGCGAAACACTAAGCGGACGTGGAGGGAAAAGCACAGATTGACACGCATGCCGACACGGTTGTAGAAGTAAAGACGTACAGTCTTTTGGAAAACTGGGTGATGTAAAGGCGAAGGAACAGATCGAGACGCAGGCTGACACACTAGTAGATGTGCAGGACGAGACTTATGTCAACAGACTGAAAGATTTGGAGGCCGAGGCACTGGTCGCCATGCTTTTTAACGCCCTAGCAAAAGTGGAGGAAAATCACTTGGCGAAACACGTGACGAAGTGGAGGTCGAGGCACTAGCCAAAACGCTAGCTTACACGCTAGCAGAGGTGCAGGCCAACAAAGTTTGGAACACAGTAGTCAATAACAAGGCCGTGGCACTGATTTACGCGCTGGATGACACGTTAGCAGATGTTGAGACAAAGAGATTAGGCGAAACACTGGGCGATGTGAGGGAGGAGGCACTTGTCAACATGATCGCTTACGGGTTAGCAGAGGTGGAGGCTAAAGCACTTGGCGACACACCGGACGAAGTGGAGGCCAAGGCGCTGGTCGACATGCTTGCTGACACGCTAGCAGACATGGATGGCGAGACACTTATCGACACACTAAGCGATGTACTGGCCCAGATACTGGTCGACACTTAGGCTCACAGAGTATTACAGGTGGAGGTGGTTACACTTGCAAAAAAACCGGGCGATATGGAGAACGAAGCGGTGGTTGACATGCTGGAAGACGCTAGTAGACTTGCAGCCCGAGACGTTTGATGACACAATGAGGGATGCGGAGACCGAGGTGCGGGTTATCACGCAGGCTGACACACTAGCTTTGGCGAAGGCCAAAACATTTCGCAACACACTGGGTAATGTAGAGGCCGAGGGACAAGTCTACAAACTAGCTTAGACGCTATTAAATGTAGAGACCAGACAACTGGCGACACACTGGGCCATGGGAAAGCCGAAGGCCGGCCCGACAGTTCATTTATTTAGAGGGCAAGGCAGTGGTCGACTCGATGGCTGACACTCTACCACTTGTGCGGGCCGAGACACTATTCGACACGGTAGCTTACACGGTAGCAAAAGTAAAGGCCGAGACACTTGATGACATACTAAGCGATGTAGAGGGCAAGATACTTGTCGACTTTCTTGCTGACACAGTAGCAGAGGTGGAGGTGGAGAAACTTTGCGACACAACGGGAGATGTGTAGACCGGAGCAGTGGTCGAGATGCACGATGACAAGCTTGCAAGTGGAGGCAGAGAGGATTGACCATACTTTAGGCTTTATGCATTGCGAGGCTTTGTTGGACAATTTGGCTAACACACAACAATGTGGAAGACAAGACACTTGGCGACAGACTCGGCGATCCTGAGGCCAAGGCACTAACCGTCGCGCTGGCTGCCACTGTAGCCGACGTAGAGGCCGACACATTTGCTGACACAATAGGAGATGCGGCGGACTAGACAGAAGTACACAAGCTCGCTGTCACACTTGCAGAGGTGGTTGCGGAAACTGTTGCAATATACTAAGCGATGTGAAGGCCGATAGAATGGTCGATGACCTGCTGAAAGGCTAGACGGGCTAAAGTCCGAGACACTTGGCGACAAACTTGGTTAGGGAGACACTGTAGCTGACGTGCTAGCAAACCTGGAGGACGACACACTTGGCGCTAGACTGGGTGATGCCAGAGCCAAGGCACTGGTCACCATGCTGGCTGACGCGCAAGCCCAGGTTGGGAACGAGAAACTTGGTCATACAATTGGCAATGTAGAAGCCGAGGCACTGTTTTACAAATTAGCTCCTACGCAAAAAAGGGTGGAAACGAAGATTTTTAATGAAACTCTAAATGATGTGGAGCACGATATAGTGGTCTTTACGCTGGCTGCCTCGCTAACAGGTGTTAATCCCGAAATACTTTGCGACACACTGGCAATTTAAAGACAGTTGTCTACAGGCTGGTTAAAAGACTAATGGTTTTGGCTCTGACACACTTGGTGACACACGGAAAGATGTGTAGGCCGAGGTACTTGTCGATTCGCTGGCTAACGGGGTAGCCGGGCTGAAGCTCCAGACACTTAGAGAGACACTTTCGATTGGCAGGCCAAGGCACTAATGCAGAAGGTTGAATCCACGCTAGCCAAGGTGGAGGCTAATACACTTAGCGACACATTGTGAGATGTGGAGGCACTGATTAACATGCTGCCTTACACGCCAGCTAACACGACTGCAGATGAGGAGTCCAAGACAGTTGGCGACTCAATCGGCGAAGACAGGGCAAAGGCGCTGTTGAAAACGCTGGTTGAAGCAATAGAAGTAGTGAAGGTCGAAACCGTTGGCAATACACTAAACAATGAAAAGGCCGAGTAAATCCTGAACATGCTAGCTTAAATGTTAGCAGAGCAGGAGGTCCGGAATATTGGCAACAACCTATGCGACGTTGAGTTTTAGGCATTGCTCCGCACAATTCTTGACAGGCTATTAGAAGTGTAGAGAACCACGCTTAGCGACAAAGTAGGCGATACGAAAGCCAAGGCACGGGACGTCGTGTAGAATTGAAGACACTTGGTAACACATTGCGCGATCTGCGTACAAGGGCTTCAGTCAACACTCTGGCTTAGAGGTTAGGAGAGGTGACGACGGAAACTTTTGGCGACACACATGACGATGTAATGAAGGAGGCACCCGTCCACAGGCCGGATGAGACGCTAGCAAAAGTAACAAACAAGACACTTGGCCACACTGGGCGGTGGAGGACAAAACTCACGGCAACAGAGTGCGCAATGTGAAGGCCAAGGCACTGGTCCAAACGCTGTTTAACACGATAGAAGAGGTGGAGGACAAGACGCTTGCTAACACACCTAACAAAGTGGAAGAAAAGGCACTGGTCGAAAGGTTGGCTTAAACGGTAGCTTGGGTGGAGGCCGACAAACTTAAAGACACACTGGTCGATGAAAACACCAAGGCGCTTGCTGACGTGCAAGATGAGATGCTATCAGTTGTAAAGAAGAAGGCACTATGCGACACAATGGGCGATGTGGAGGCCGAGGCACTCGTGAACATGCTCTTTGACGAGCAAGCAGAGGTCGAGGCTAAGAGACTTGGCAACACACAGCTGGTAGAAACACTGGCTAACACGCTAGAAGGGATGGACACCAAGGCACTTTTCGCACACTGAACTGAACAAGAAATTGGTCCACCCTTTAAGAATAGCACAGGTGGCTGACAGAATAGCACAGGTGGAAGTGAAATTACTTGGAAAAAAAACAGTCAATGTTAAGGCTGACAAATTTGGATGCCGATGCCAACATAATTCTCGACACTTGGCGACACACTGGGTAATGACGAGGCCGAGGCACAAGTAAAGACGCTACAACCAGTTACAAAAATGATGAGACACTCCCACGGAAAAACGACCTTTCTTGCTTCAAATCGCTCCTGGTCACAGGTCTGTAAAATATAATACTGACCTCCCTCCTCCCTCCCATTCAAAGTTGTTCCTCCAAGTTTTGAGTATGGTCTTGTATTGCTAGCAACTTTGATAAGGGGTGGAGAGGGGATCACAAGCACAAGATCATGGACAGGCCATTTATGCCAAAATACGGTACAGTGTCTCAAGTACTTTTGCAACTGGTTGTAGCTGAGAGGCTATTAGATGTAGAAACTAGTGTATTGGCGACACAGTGGGCGATGGCTAAGTCGAGACAATGTCTGACATAAGAAACAGTTTGCAACACACTGGTCGACACGCTGGCTGATACTCTACCGGATGTGGAGGCCAAGACACTTTTCGACACTGTAGATTTTACGGTAGTGGAGGTAGAGGCCGGCATACTTGTCAAGTACTAAGCGATGTAGAGGCAGAGAAACTGGTCGGCACTCTTGCTGACACAGTAGCAGAGCTGGAAGTTGAGACACTTGGAAACACACCGGGAGATCTGGAAACCAAAACAGTGGGCAATTTGTAGGCTGAGGCAGTGTTGGACACGCTGGCTAACACGCTCGCAGAGCTGGAGGACGAGACACTTAGTAACGGACTGTGTGAACTGGAGGCCGAGGCACTCGTCAATACAGTGGCTGACACGGTGTCAGATATGGAGGCCAAATTTCTTGGCGCAAGATTAAGCGATGTGAGGGCTAAAGTAGTGGTGGCAGTGCTGGTTGACACGCTTGCCGACATGGAGAGCCAGACACTTTATCATACAATGGGCAATGTGGAGGCCAATGGACTAGGCAAACCGCTGGCTGCCACGTTAGCGCGGGTGGAGCCAAAACACTTGGCGGCACATTTGACAATGTTCAGGCCACAGCACAGGGCGACACCCTAACTGACATACTAGCAAAGGTGAAGGACAAAACATTTAGCAACACATTGGGCAATGTGAAGGGCCAAGGACTGGTCCACATGAAAATTTAATCACTAATAGGTGTGGCTCCGAAACACGTTCTGATACACTACGTGATGTAGAGGACGAGGCACTGATCGACTCGGTGGTAAACGCGGTAGCAGGGGTGGAGTTCGAAACAATTGGCGAAATACTTAGCGTTGTGGAGGCCAATGCACAATTTAGCACGCTGCCTGACACGCAAGAAGAGGTTTCGGTTTAGTTGACCCGCTAGCCAAGATGGAGGTCAAGACAATTGGCGAGACTCTAAGCGATGTGGAGGCCGGGGCACTGGTCTTTCTGTTACCTTAAAGAGTATCAGATGTGAAGGCTGAGACAGTTCGTGTCGCACTAAGCTATGTGGAGAAAAAGTTACTTATCAACCCATTAGGTCACACGCTCTAAACCCTTGGAGATTGTTTTTAATGCTTGTTTTTCAACTGGAGTTTTTGGCAGTGATTTTAAAATAGCAAACATTGTACCTGTGTTAAAAAAGGATTACAGTCATTCTTGTGCATTACCGTCCTTTCTCCCTGATTTTTGTCTTTAGTAAGCTCTTGGAAAAACTTGTATATAATAGACTAATCAACTTCTTAGAACAAAAAAGTCTTATTTAAAAATCAATATGGTTTCAGAACTAAGCACAGTACAGACCATGCAATTCTTTGCATAATTGACAAAATTCAGAAAGCAATTGATGATCGAAGCTATTCCTGTGGTATATTCCTTTATTTTACCAAAGCGTTTGACACCGTCAATCATCAAATTTTGATTAACAAACTAGAGTATTACGGTATTTAAAGTCTTGCTAAAGATTGGTTTATTTCCTATCTCAGTGAACGACAACAAGTTGTTACTGTCAATAATGCAACATCCACTAAATGTAATGTAAGTTGTGGAGTACCAAAGGGATCAGTACTTGGCCCACTGTTGTTTTCACTATATGTAAATGTTTTTCATTACTGCTCAGATATCTTTGAATTCCATCTCTTCGCAGATGATGCAAACTTGTTTTATAAAAGCAAAACTTTCTCTATGCTAGAATCAAACAATGCTTAATTAAATAATATTTACATATGGCTCTGTGCGAATAAGCTTTCACTCAATGTAGAAAAGTCAAATTTTGCAATTTTTCAGGCGCCTCAAAAGAAATTAGAATGTCAAAATTTCATGCGTGCTATAAATAATAAGCAACTGAAGCGAGAATTCTGTATAAGGTATCTGGGAATCCTAATTGATTCACACTTGAATTGGAAGCACCATGTTGAATGCAATGTTAAGAAAATTAGAAGCATTAGTATCCTCTCTAAACTTCCTTATTATGTTGGCCTAGATATTTTATTAAGCTAAAATTATGCACTTATAAATCTTTTTTTTGACCTATGGAATAATTATCTGGGGAACTACCTATAACACCAATCTTCAACCAATTTTCATTTTACAACAAAGAGCAATGCGATTAATTACCTTTTCTAGATCCGATGAGCACTTTATCCTTTGTTTCAATCTTTTGAAATTATAAAATTCCTGAACCTAGTAACTTTTCATTTAGCAATAATGATGTATAAATATTATAATCAATTATTGCCATCGGTCTTTAATTCTTTTTTCACTAAAATTTCGCAAATTGATACCTATATTACAAGACTTGGTGCAAAACAGTCTTATTATCTCCCAAAACGAAGAAAAGATTATGATATATTCAATATCAGATTTCAAGTTCCATTAGTATGGAATTTCATTGACCAAGATATCAGATTATCTTCATTGTCTTTGTTTAACAGAAAGTGAAACAGCACTTTGTCAAAGATTACTAGACATCTGTACATTGTCTGGGTAACTTTAAAATGGAAATAATACTGTTTTGGAATGTATGAACTTTATTCTCTTTAATATACTGGTAGTTTACTTTACTCTTTGTGTGCGTCTCTGTTTTCTTTGTTTTTGTGTCCCCGACGTAAACATTTAAACTTCTTTTCTTTTAACTGGGTGCCTGGCATTTTTAACTCTTAGGTTATTTCGGGCAGCCAGGGCCACTATCATCGTCAGTACTATTGTTATTAATTTTTATTTCTTGTATATTATGGGGTGAAATAAAGTGTTGTTGTCCCTAGCAGTGGTGGAGACCGACACCTTAAGAGACACACTAGGCGATGTGGAAGCGAAAGTTCTGCTTAACGCATGCCCCTTAGTCCTGTTAAGGTTAAGGCCACAACACATGGTAATATACTTCGAGATGTGGAGGCCGAGGCACCAGTCGACGTGCAGGCTAACACGATAGTAGTGGTGGAGGCCGAGACACTTAGCGACACACTAACCAATGTAGAGACCGAAGATTAAGTTGACACGCTCCTTATCACGATTGAAGATGAGAATTCCGAGAAATTTGGCGGCACACTGGGCAAAGAGATGGGCAAGGCACTGGTCAAAACGCCAGTTGAAGCAATAGAATTAGAGAAGGTTGAGACCGTTGGCGAGACACTAAAAGACTAAAGAGGCCGAGGCACTAGTGAACACGCCAGTTAAAACCGTAGCACTGGAAGAGGTCGGGACACTTAGCAGCACACTAAGCGAAGTGGATTCCCAGGCATTGGTCCACACGCTGGCTGAGACAATATTAGAAGTGGAGGCCGACACACTTGGTGACACACTGGGTGATGTGCATACCAAGTCCTTAACACGCTCAACAGCCCAAGACACTAGGCAACATAATAGCTAATGTAAAGCTTTAGCCAACGCCATTGCTAACACGCTAGAAGAGGGGGAGTTAACGAGACTTGGCGAAATACTATGTAATATCAAGAGCACTTGTCGATAGGCTGGCTGTCAAGCTAGCAGAGGTGAAAGCCAGGACACTTCCGACACACTAGCCGATGTATAGGCCGAGGCACTGCTATTCCCGTAGGTTTAACGCTTCAAGAGGATGAGGTCAAGACACATGACGACACTCTAGGCAGTGTAAAGTCCGAAGCATTGGTGAAGAAGCTGCCTAACACATCAAAGAATTATCAGGTAAGACACTTTAGAAACACTCAGTGATTTAAAGGACGAGGCAAAAGGCGACAAACCAGGCAAAGGTGGAAACAGAGACACTTAACGCCAAAATGGACGTTGGGGAGTCGGAGACACTGTTGAACGCGCTAGCCCTTAAGGGGGAAGCGCGAATCAGTGGTGCACACGCTGGCTGACGCTCTAGCAAAAATAAAAAGCGAGACACTTGGCAACAAATTGAGCGATGTGAAGCCCAAGATACTGGTCGAAATACTGCGCTTTCAGGGAGTTCGTGTTACACTAATAGATGTGAAAGCTAAGAGAGTAGTCGACACCCTCGCTTACAAACTATTAAAGGAGAACGCAAAGATAGTTGGCGACACACGATGCCATGTCGAAACTAGGCTCTGGTCGATAACTTGGCTGAGACAACAGCAGAAGCAGAGCCCGAGACACGTAATGACACACTAGGCCATAAAAAGGCCGAGCGCCTGGTAGACACACTGAAACTACCAACGCAAAACAGTACTTGATACAGGCCAAAACACTTGCCGACACACTGTTCGAAATACAGGCTAGCGGATGACACTTTCTGGCTCGTTGAGCAATCTTTAGGCCAAGGCACTGGTCTACGCGCTGGATTATGTGGTAGCAGGAGCTGAGTCTGACACAGTTTGTTACATATTTGGCAATATAGGGGCCGCAGCTATGGTCGAAATTCTGGCTGACGCGCCAGCAGAGGTAATAGTTAAGACACTCGGCGAGACATTGATCGATGCGCTTTATGACACGGTGGCAGAGATGTATCACTTGGTGACACATCTGGCGCTGTGCAGACCTAGCGAGTAGGTGACACACTGGACGATGTTGGGGCGACGCACTGATCGACACGCTGGCTAACAAACTAGCAGCTTTGGAAGCTAAGACACTTCCGACACACAACAGCAGAGGTAGATACCGAGACACTTGGTTACAAACTAAGTGAAAAAGAGGTCAAGATGCTGATCGGCACTCTAGGTAGCAGAGGTTCAGGAAACACACTTAGTAAAACATCGGTTAATATGCAGGCCAAAGAAGTAGTCGATACGCCTGCTGACATGGTAGCAAAAATGGAGGCCGCAGAAGTTAGCCACACATGTGCATGTGCAGGGCAAGTTACCAGTTCACACACCGGCCGTCATAATAAGAAAGGTAAAAGCCAACCACACTTTCGAAATATTTGGCGATGTAGAGGCCGAGGGAAAGAGCGACACACTGGGCATTGTGGATGCCGAGACACAGAGCAAGCAGTAGTGGAAACCGAAGCATTTGCAGACGCATTAGGGGCTGGGCGAGCAGAAGCACTGCTCGAAAAACTGGCTGACACACTTGCAGTAGTGGAGAGCGTGGCACTTCGCAACACTCTATGCGATGCAGAGGCTGAGGCAGTGCTTGACATGGTAGCTGACAAGGTAGCACTGGTGGAGAACGAGAAATATGGCAAAACACTAGTTGACTAAAAGGCCAAGGAACTGGTTAAGACGCTCGCATACACGATAGTAGAGGTGGAGGCTAAGAAACCTGAGGACACACTGGACAAACAGGAGGGAAAGGCAGTAGTATTCATCCTGGCTGACACGTCTGCCGAGGCTGACGCAAAACACTAGATGACATATGGGGCGATGTGGAACGAGAAGCCGTGGTCCACACGCTGGTATCTACTCCAAACGCGGTGAAGCGCAAGACACATGGCTAACTACTGGTCTATGTAGAGGCTGCAGCTTTGGTCAACAGGCTTGCCAATACGCAAGAAGAGGTCGAGGCAACGACACTCGGCGAATTACTAGACGTTGTCGATGGCAAGGCACTATTTGATACGCTGGCTGATACACTGGGCCTAGGTAGGCCAGTGCATTAGTCCACCTGCTGGCTGACACGCAAGAGCTGATGCCAAGACATTTCGTGACACAATGGGTGATGCTGGCTGACACGGAAGCAAAGCTGCAAAGCAAGACAGTTAACGAAGCACTATGTGAAATGAAATTCGAAGCACTGGTGGACACGCTGGTCAGTAGGCTAGCTAAAGAGATGGCCAAAACTCTGCTGGATACGCTGGCCGACCCACTAGCAAAGCTGCAGGCCAACACAATTGGCAAAACGCTAGGCGACGTGGAGGGAAAAGCACTCCTTGACACGGTAAACGACACGGTTGTAGAAGTAAAGACTTATAGCGTTTGGAAAAAGTGGGTGATGTATAGGCCAAGGGACAAATGGACAGGCGGGCTGACACACTATCAGTGGTGGAGGACGAGACTCATGGCAACAGACTGAAAAATTTCGAGGCCGAGGCACTGGTCGCCACGCCGTATAACACCCTGGCAGAAGTGGAGGAAAATCACTTGGCGACACACTTGACGAAGTGGAGGTCGAGGCACTAGACAAAACGCTAGCTTATACGCAAGCAGAGGTGGAGGTTAACAAACTTGGGAAGACACTAGTCGATAACAAGGCCGTAGCACTGATTGAAACGCTGGATGACACGTTAGCAAATGTTAAGACATAGAGATTAGGCGGAACACTGCGCGATGTGAGGCAGGAGGCTCTGGTCAACACGATCGCAAACGGGCTAGCTGAGGTGGAGGCTAAAGCACTTGGCGACACACCGGACGAATTGGGGCGGGTCGACATGCTGGCTGACACGCTAGTAGACATGGATGGTGAGACACTTATCGACACACTAAGCGATGTACTGGCCCAGATACAGAGTATTACAGCTGGAGGTGGTTACACTCGCCAAAAAAACCGGGCGATATGGAGAAGAAGCGGTGGTTGACGTGCTGGAACACGCTAGTAGAGTTGCAGCCCGACACAATGAGGGATGCGGAGACTGAGGTACGGGTTAACACGCAGGCTGACACACTAGCTTTGGTGAAGGGCAAAAATCTTTGTAACACACTGCGTAATCTTGAGCCCGAGGCATAAGTCAACACACTAGCTTAGAGGCCATTAAATGTAGAGACGAGACAATTGGCGATACACCCGGCAATCGAAAAGCCGAAGCACTGCCCGACAGTTTATTCATGTAGAGGGCAAGGCAGTGGTCGACTCGATGACTGACACTCTAGAACTTGTGCGGGCCGAGACACTACTCGACACGGTAGCTCAAACGCTACAAAAGTAAAGGCCGAGACACTTGTTGACATACTAAGGGATGTAGAGGGTAGTTGCCGACTTTCTTGCTGACACAGTAGCAGTGGTGGAGGTGGAGAAACTTGGCAACACAGCAGGAGATGTGCAGACCGGAGCAGTGGTCGAGATGAACGATGACAAGCTTGCAAGCGGAAGCAGAGAGAATTGACGATACTCTGGGCTTTATACAGTGCCAGGCTTTGTCGGACAATCTGGCTAAGACACAACACTGTGAAAGAGAAGACACTTGGCGAGAGACTGGGCGATGCTGAGGGCAAGGCACTAACCATCGCGCTGGCTGCCACACCAGCTGACTTAGAGGAAGAGACATTTGCTGAGACAATGGGCGATGTGGCAGACGAGATGAAAGTACACACGCTTGCTGTGACGCTACCAGAGGTTGTTGCTGAAACCGTTGCAATATACTAAGCGATGTCAAGGCCGATACAATGGTCGATGACCTCCTTAAAGGCTAGGCGGACTAAAGTCTGAGACACTTGGTGACAAACTTTGATAGGGCGACACTGTAGCTGACGTGCTAGCCAAGCAGGAGGACGAGACACTTGGCGCTATAGTAGCTGATGTGAGAGTCAAGGCACTGATCACCATGTTGGCTGACGCGCAAGCCTACGTTGGGAACTAGAAATTTGGTCATACAATTGGCAATGTAGAGACCAAGGAACAGTTTTACACATTAGTTCGTACGCAATAAAGGGTGGAAACGGAGAAGGTTAATGAAACTTTAAATGATGTGCAGCACGAGATAGCTGTCTTCACGCTAGCTGCCTTGATAGCAAGTGTTAGTTTTTAGACACTTGGCGAAACACTGGCAATTTAAAGGTAGTTGTCTACAGGCTGGTTGAAAGTCTAATGGTTTAGGCTCTGAGACACTTGGCGCCACACGGAACGAAGTAGAGGACGAGGTACTTGTCGACTCGCTCGCTAACGGGGTAGCCGGGGTGTAGCCCGAGACACTTAAAGAGACACTTTGCGATGTGCAGGCGAAGGCACTAATCCAGAAGGTTGAAGCCACGCTAGCCAAGGTGGAGGCTAACAAACTTAGCGACACTTTGTGAGATGTGGAGGTACTGCTTCACATCCTGCCTTACACGCAGGCTAACACGACGACGGATGAAGAGTCCAAGACAGTTGGCGACACAATCGGCGAAGACAGGGCAAAGGCGCTGTTGAAAACGCTAGTTGAAGCAATTGAAGTAGTGAAGGTCGAGACCGTTGGCAATACACTAAACAATGAAAAGGTCAAGGCAATCCTGAACATGCCAGCTTAAATGTTAGCAGAGCAGGAGGCCCGGAATCTTGGCAACACACTATACGATGTTGGGTCTTAGGCATTTCTCCGCACAATTGCCGAAAGACTATTTGAAGTGTAGGGAACCACGCTTGGCGACAAAGTAGGCGATACGAAACCGAAGGCAGAGGTCGACATGTAGAAGTCAAGACACCTGTAATTATTGTATGTGTGTATTTTTGAAATTTATTTGTATATATTTCTTTCTGTATTACAGAGGGCCATGTATTAGAAAACCCTTTACTGGGTTAATCATGTATCTACCCTCTCAAAATAAAGAACATTGTATTGTATTGTATTGTATTAACACATTGGGCGATTTGCGTACCAGCGCACTAGTCAACACTCTAGCTGAGGGGTTGACAGAGGTGACGACTTAGACTTTTGGCGACACACTTGACGATGTAATGAACGACGCACCCGTCCACAGGCCGGATGAGACGCTAGCAAAAGTAACAGACAAGACAGTTGGCCCCACTAGGCGGTGAAGGAGAAGACTTACGGCAAGAGAATCCGCAATGTGGAGTGCAAGGCACTGGTTTAGCCGCTGTTTAACACGATAAAAGAGGTGGAGGACAAGACACTTGGCGACACATCGAACAAAGTGTAACAAAAGGCACTGGTCGACAAGCTGCGTTAATTGATAGCTGGGGTGGAAGCCGACAAAGTTAAAGAGACACTGGTCGATGAAAAGATTAATGCACTGGTTGACATGCTGAATAAGACGCTAGCAGTTGTAAAGCAGTAGACACTATGCAACACAATGGGCGATGTGAAGGCCGAGGTGGTAGTGAACCTGATCGATGACAGGCTAGCAGAGGTCGAGGCTAAGAGACTTAAAGACACACAACTTGTAGAAACAATGGCTAACACGCTAGAAGAGATGCACACCAAGACACTTATCGCACACTTAGCGATAAACTGAACAAGAGACTGCTCCACGCATAAAGAATAGCTCAGGTGGCTGAGAGAATAGCAGACGTGGAGGTAGATACTTTGAAAAAAACCGGTCAATGTTAAGGCTGAAGCAGTGGTCGACATGCCAGAACATCCCGCCGAGGTGCACTCCGAGAGACTTGGGGACAACTTTGGATGCCGAAGCCGAAATAATTTGCGACACTTGACGACACACTGGGTAATGACGAGGCCGAGACACAAGTCAAGACGCTAGCTGAGAGGCTATTAGAAGTAGAAACTAGTGAAATAGCCACACAGTTGGCGGTGGGTAGGTCGAGACACTGTCTGACAGGACAGACACTTTGCAACACACTGGATGACACTCTACCAGATGTGCAGGCCAAGACACTCTTCGACACTGTAGCTTTCACGGTAGCGGAGGTAAAGGCCAGGATACTTGTCAACATATTAAGCGATGTAGAGGCAAAGATACTGTTCGACACAATTGCTGACACAGTAGCAGAGCTGGAGGTTGAGACACCTGAAACACACCGGGAGATGTGGAAAGCAAAGCAGTGGTCGAGAAGCAGGATAACACGATAACATTTGCAAGGCGAGAGACCTGAGGAGACCGTGGCCAATTTGTAGGCCGATGCAGTGTTGGACACGCTGGCTAACACGATCGCTGAGCTGGAGGACGAGACACTTGGTGAAATACTGTGTGATCTGGAGGCCGAAGCACTGGTCTATACAGTGGCTGACACGGTGTCAGATATGGAGGCCGAATTTCTTAGCGCAAGACTAAGCGATATGAGGGCTACAGTGGGCAATATGGAGGCCAAGGGACTAGTCCACCCGCTGGCTGGCACGTTAGCGGGGGTGGAGCCCGAAACACTTGGAGACACATTTGGTAATGTTCAGGCCACAGCACAGGGCGACAATTTAACTGACATCTTAGCATAGGTGAAGGCCAAACCAATTTGTGACACATTGCGCAATGTGAAGGCGCAAGCACTGGTCGACATGCTGGTTTAAACACTAATAGGTGTGGCGCCGAAACACTTGCTGACACACTTAGTGATGTAGAGGCCGAGCCACCGATGGACTCCCTAGCAGACGCGGTAGCAGGAGTGGTTTCCGAGACAAGTGGCGAAATACTAAGCGATGTGGAGGCCGATGCACAAGTTAGCACGCTGCCTATCACGGAAAAAGAGGTTTCGGTTCAGGTGACACGCTAGCCAAGATGTGGAGGCCGAGACACTGGTCCACATGGTGGCTTAAAGGGTATCAGGTGTGGAAGCTGAGACAGTTTGTGACACACTGAGCTAGATAGAGACAAATTCACTCGTCAACGCATTAGGTCACACGCTAGCAGAGGTGCAGACCGACACTTTTGCAGACACACCAGGCAATGTGGAAGCGAAAGTTCTGCTTAACGCGTACCCCATAGTCCTGCTAAGCTGAAGGCAGATGGTAACATACTTGGAGATGTTGAGGCCGATTCATTTCCTGTTTCTTTAGCCAGACCTTTCAGCAAGCAGTCGACGTGCAGGCTAACACGATAGCAGTGATGGAGGCTAAGACACTTAGCGACACACTAACCATTGTGGAGAGCGGGGCTTAAGTGGACACGCTCCTTATCACTATTGAAGATGAGAATTCCGTGAATTTTTGAGACACTGTCGGCAAAGAGATAGGCAAGGCACTGGAGAAAACGCTGGTTGAAGCAATAGAATTAGAGAAGTTTGAGACCGTGGGCGTGACACTAAAAGACTAAAGAGGCCGAGGCACTAGTGAACACGCTAACTAAAACCCTTGCACTGAAAGAGGCCGGGAGAATTGGCGACACACTAAGCGAAGTTGATTCCCAGGCTTTGGTCCACACGCTCGCTGACAGAATATTAGAAGTGTAGGCGGACGCACTTGGTGACACACTAGGCGATATGCATATTAAGTCCTTGGTGAACACTCTGAACAGCCCAAGACACTAGACAACATAATAGGTAATGTAAAGCTTTGGCCGACGCTATTGCTAAGAGGCTAAAAGAGGGGGAGGTAACGACACTTGGCGAAATACTAAGTAATGTCTTGAGCACTTGTCGATAAGCTAGCAGTCAAGCTAGCAGAGGTGGAAGACAAGACACTTCCGACACTCTAGCCGATGTGTAGGCTAAGGTACTGCTAGACGCGCTAGGCTCAACGGTTGCAGAGGTTGAAGTCAAGACACATGACGAAAATCTAGGCATTGTAAAGGCCGAAGCACTGGTGAAGAAGCTGCCTAACACGTCAAAGAATTATAAGATAAGACACTTCAAAAATACCCGGCGATGTAAAGGACAAGGCACAGGGCGACACACTAGGCAAAGGTGGAGACAGAGACACTTAACAAGAAATTAGGCGTTGCGGAGTCGGAGACACTGGTCAACACGCTGGCTCACGCGTCCAAAGGGGAAGCCCGAGTCAGTGGTGCACACGCTGGCTGATGGTCTAGCAAAAATAAAAAGCAAGACACTTGGCGACACATTGAACGACGTGAAGCCCAAGCCACTGGTTGAAACACTGCGCTTACAGACAGTTGGTGTTACACTAATAGATGTTTAAGCTAAGACTGTAATCTACATGCTTGCTTTCAAACTATTAAAGAGAAAGGCTGAGACAGTTGGCGACGCACGACAACTTGGCTGAGACGCCAGCAGAAGTAAGGCCCGAGACGCGTAATGACACACTAGGCCAAAAAA
>NC_133209.1:12410646-12468146 GCF_958299795.1 Porites lutea
TTAGCTGTACGTACAGAATAACTGGGTTACACGACACTTATGGGAGCGCCATTTTAAAAGCAGCCTAAATTTGTAAGCTCTACTGACAAATTTTCTGGGTTACACTACACTTATGGGTGTGCCAACTTAATATTATGCAGGTTATGTTTGTAACTACCTACTGAATCACTGTGTTCCACGAAACCTATGGATGCGCCAGCTATAGTGCGACCTATGTTTGTAAGCTGTAGCTACCTACAGAATGAGTGGCTTTCACAACACGTATTGGTGACCAGCCTTAAATGCAGCCCAAGTTTGTATGCTGTACTTATAGAATTATTAGGTAACACTAAACTTATGGGTGTTCCACCTTACGCTCATCCTCTTGTCTTTAAGCTTTACCCACAGAATCACTTGGTTACACTACACTTATGGAAGTGCCAACTTAAGTGCAGCCTTCGTTTGCAAGCTCTACCTATAAAAACACTGGATTACACCACACTTATGGGTGTCCGACTTTAACTACAGCTTATGTCTGTACCCGCTACCTTCAGAACAACTGGGTCACACTACGCTGATGGGTATGCAACGTTAAGCGCAGCCTATGTTTGTTAGCTCTACTTACTGAATCACCGAGTTTCACTACAGTTATGGTTGTGCCAAAATATGTGCAGCCTATAATTGTAAGCTTAACCTACAGCAATACTGGGTTACACTACACTTATGGGCGCGCTACTTTAAGTGGAGCCTATGTTTGTTCTACAGAATCAGTGGGTTACACTTTACTTACGGATGTCCAACCATAAGTGCTTCCTACATTTGTAAGACCTACCTACAAAATTACTGGGTTACACTAGAATTTTGGGTGTCCAACCTTAAGGTGCAGCCTATGTTGTTAGCTCTACCTATAGAATCACTGGGTTATACTAAACTTCTGCTTGTGCATCCTTAAGTTGAGCCTTTGATTGTAAGCTCTGCCTACAGAATGACTGGGTTACCCTAAACTTATGAGGGCGCCGCCTTAAGTGCAGCCTATGTTTGTATGTTCTTCCTACAAAATCAATGGGTTAGACGACACTTATGTGGTGCGCCACCTTAAGGACGGAAAACTTTTTTTAGCTCTACCTATAGAATCACTCTGTTACACTACATTTATGTGTGTCCAACTTTAAGGGCAGCCTATGTTTGTAGGCTGTACCTACAGAATGACTAGATTACAGTAAAGTTATGGATGCCCCACGTTAAGTGCAGCCTTTGTTTGTAAGCTCTACTTATAGAGTCACAGAATTAGACTAAACTTATAGGCGTTCCACCTTAAGTACAGCCTATGTTTGTAAGCTTTTTCTTTAAAATCACTGAGTTACACTACACTTATGGATGCGTCTCCTTAAGTGCAACCTATATTTGTAAGCTCTTTCTTCAGAATCACTGGGTTACACTACACTTATAGATGCGCCTCCTTAAGTGCAGCCTATGATATAAGCTCTACCTAGGAGATCGGTAGGTTACACTAAACTAATGGGTGCGATACCTTAACTGCAGGCTATGTTTGCTAGTTCTACCTACAAAATCAATGGCTTAGAGTACACTAATTAAAGCCCAACCTTACGTGCAGTTGACGTTTGCTTCCTCTATCTAACGAATCACTGGGTTACAACACTTTTACAGGTGCGCCACCTTAAGTGCAGCCTATGTTAGTAAGCTCTACCTGTCTAAATGACAAGTATTTTTCAGCAGGGTAGTGTGGCTTTGGGAAATAATGTATCGGTTCCTAGAAAAGTTACCTCAAGACTCCCGAGGTGGAATTTTTTGTACAGTGTCTTGGCCTCATTTTCTTGGCCGAGGGTTAATATGGCCCGGCTGCTTCGCAGAGCATATTCTCGGTCTATTGGGATTATATTCTTAGACTTTGTCTAAGTTTGTGGGATTTGTTTCTCGAAAGCTCCATTGGTTTCTATATCCGCTGCTATCCTATTTCTACGATCCTGGCATGCTTTTTTCCGTTGGAGTTCGAATATCCTGAAAAAAGTTGTGTTGAATGAGAGCATGTCCGCGAAAATAGCGTCTTGTTTCTCCTACCTTGTATATTATTATTGTATATAGAGTGAATTTGAACAAACTGCTGGACATTATCAGGTATCTTCGTTGGAGCAATAAAAACAACAACAATTACCTGCAGAGTTAGTTTCATTGATCTTTTAAATTTTAGGATGGAATTTTTACCCAATACGAACACTGTAATTATAGTTGAACCGTACTGTGGTACTATCACAGAGCCTTGGTTACCTTTGGTTTCACCAGACATAATTACCCATTTAAGTGGGCTAATGATAATAGACCCTTTTACCCATACGGCGGCCATATTGAATTAATTTGATTTAAAGAGTATTTTAGGATGCCATGGGGGCATTACCGAGAAATAAGTATAGGTAATAGCATCATTTGTAGTGATATTTGGCATAAATACCACGAGTGATATTTCAAAATTGTTAAACGTAATTTCACGAGCCGTTAGGCGGGTGAAATTTGAGACAAATTTGAAATATCACGAGTGGTATTTATGCCAAATTCACGTACAAATTATGCCATTATTTGTTTATACTACTCCCCGCAAAAGGTTTGTAATTTTCAAATGTAGGTATTTCAAATTAAGCTGAAATACCACTGCTCTAAACCAATCCAATTCCAGAAATTTCTCATGTAGTAGGATAAACAGTGAAAACCCATATTTCTAAAACTAGACTAGAAAAAGGCGATCATTATTACATCCACACACCCCACAAGGATCTTGTTTCAAATAACAATCTTGTTTAAGAAAAAAACTTTAAGAGAAAATGTCCTAGGCATCCTATAATACTCTTTAAGTCGAATTAACTTAATATGGCCTCGGTATCAGTAAAACGGTCTATTACATTGATTCTTTGTATTACTTAGTTAAAAAGTCTGGCAAAATTTTTGATGACACTTGTAAAAAAAAAAATTTCGATATTCCACTGTAATATTCGTAGTTTGGAAAAAACAAATCCTCGCTTCATGATATTTTAAGCATATTTAAGAAAACGCCAGATATCATTGTAATATCAGAGAGTAAGATGAATGCAAATACCAGTGCAAATTTGAATATTCCTGCTTATGCTTTTGTGAACAATAACTGAAAAACGCAGATAGGAAGTGTTGGTCTGTATTTATCTAATGACTTGAAATTTTTAAAAAGGAGTCACTTAGATGTCGAGGATGATAAAATAGAGTGATGCTGGATAGAGCTGGAACGTACAGCACAAAAAAATACTGTAATAGGCTGTGTCTATAGACATGCTAAAGGTAACCAAGACCTATTTGATAGTATTTTTAAAGAACAATTAGAACAACTTTATACCAGGGGACACGAGTTGTTGGTCCTTGGGGACCTTAACGAGAATCTTTGAAATTTTAATTTTCAAATTTTAATCTTAATCAGAGAACCTAGACATCGTTCTTAGATTAGTGCAGTCAATGTTTGTAAGCTCTAACTACAGAATTACACTACACTTACGGTTTCCCCACCTTCAGTGCAGCTTATGTTTGCAAGCTTTTTTCACAGAATAACTGGGTTACAACATACTAATGGCTGCACCAACTTAAGTGGAGCCTATGCTTGTTAGCTCCACCTACAGAATAACTGGGTTACACTACACTAATGGGTGTCCAGCCTTAAGTGCAGCCTTTGTTCGCTAGCTTTACGTACAGAATAACTGGCTTACACTACACTTATGGGTGTCCTTCTTAGTGCAGCATATGTTTGTAAGCTCTTCCTAAACAATGACTGGGTTACACTAAACTTATGAAAGCGCCACCTTAAGTAGAGCCTATGTTTGTATCCTTTACCTAAAACATAACTGGGTTACACTACACTAATGGGTGCTTAACCTTTAGTTCTGTCTCTGTTTGTGAACGCTGCCTACAGATTTACCAAGTTACACTATAGGTATGGGTGTCCATCCTTAAGTACAGCCTATGTTTGTAAGCTCTATTTACACAATAGATTTTTTCCACGACACCTACTTATGCGCCTTGTATAGTGCAGCCTTTGTTTGCAACCTCTACCTACAGAGTCAATGCGTTACACTACAGGTATGGTTTTCCAATCTTAAGTGCAGCCTATGTTTGTAAGCTCGACTTACATAATCACCACACTTTTGAGTGTCCAACCTTAAGTGGGGCCTACATTTGTTAACTCTACATACAGAATTACAGGGTTAGACAATACATATGGCTGCGCCACCTTAAGTGCAGCCTATGTTTGTCAGCTCGACCTAAAAAATCACTGAGTTACACTACACTAATGGGTGTCCAACCTTAAGTGCAGCCTATGTTGGCCTACAGCATCACTGGGTTACACTACACTAATCGGTGCGCCACGTTAATTGCAGCCTCTTTCTGTAAAATCTACTTACAGAATCACAAAGTTACACTTCAAGTATGGGTGTCCAACCTTAAGTGCAGCTTATGTGTTTTAGCTCTACCTACAGAATCACTCCGTTACACTACATTTATGAGAGCCCCTCCTTAACAGCAGCCTATGTTTGTAAGCATTAACAACAGAATTACTGAGTTACACTACACTTATGGGTTTGCAACCTTAAATTTAGCCTACGTTTGCAATCTCTACCTACTAAATCACTGGGGTACACTACACTGATGCGTGTCCAACCTTAAGTGAAGCCTTTGTTTGTAAGCTTTACCTATAGAATCACAGGGGTACACTATACTTATGGCTGCGTCACCTTAAGTGCAGCCTGAGATAAAAGCTCTACCCTGGGGACTGGTGGGTTACACTACACTTACGGGAACGCCACCTTAACTGCAACCTTTGAATCTGAGCTCTACTTATAAAATCAATGGGTTAGACTAGACTTAGTGAAATTCCAACCTTACGTGCACCTGATGTTTGTTACCTCTACCTGCAGAATCACTGGGCTACAACACACTTATAGCTGTGTCTCCTTAAGTGCAGACTATGTTTGTAATCTCTACCTTCCAAACTACTGGGTTACACTACACCTATGGGTGTTTAATCTAAAGTGCAGCTTAAATTTATTAGCTCTAACTAAAGAATCATTTGGTTACCTTACACTTATGGTGCATTACCTTAAGTGCAGCCTACGTTTGTAGGTTGTACCTAGAGAATCACTGAATGACACTACACTTATCGTTGCGCCTTCTTAAGTGCAGCCTATGTTTCCAAGCTTTATTCACAGAATCACTGGCTTACACCATACTTACAGCTGCCCTAACTTAAGTACTTCCTGTGTTTGTAAGCTCTACGTACAGAGTCACTTTCTTCTACGAGACCTATGGATGCGCCACCTATAGTGGAGCCTATGTTTGTAATTTTTACCTACGGAATCACCGCATTACACTACACGTATTGTTGTCTAACCTTAAGTCCATTCTAAGTTTGTTAGCTCTACGTACAGAATCACTGGGTTACACTAAACTTATGGGTGCGCCACCTTAAGTGCAGCCGACGAATAACTGGGCGAACTACACCTTTGGGGGTCGTTCCTTAAGTGCAGCCTATGTTTTTAAGTTCTACCCGTAGAATCACTGGGTAACACTTCACCTATGGGTTTTCAACATTAAGTGCAGCCTATGTTTGTGAACTCTCCCTACACAATCACTGCGTTACACTAGACTTTTGGGTGTCAAGCCTTATGGGAGGCCTATGTTTTTTAGGTCTTCTTTTAGAATCACTTCCTTACACTTCACTTCTGGGTGTTCATCCTTAGGTGGAGCCTATGTTTGTAATCTCTACCTATAGAAACACTAAGTAAAACTCAACTTCTGGGAGCGTTACCCTAGGTGCAGCCTATCTTTGCAATCTCTAGCTGCAAACTGGCTCGGTGACATTACACTTTTATGTGTCCAACCCTAGGTGGAATCTATGTTTCTTAGCTCTCCCAACGCAGTGGCAGTGTTACATCACAATTATCAGTGCGGTACCTTAAGTGCAGCCTGTTTGTATGCTCTTGCTACAAAATTAATGAGTTACACTACACTTATGAGTGTCCAACCTCAAGTGCAGGCTATGTTGTTAAGCTCTCGACCTACTGAAACACTGGATTACACTTCAAATACGGGCGCTCCATCTTACGTCCAGCCTATGTTTGTAAGCTCTAACTACAGAGTCACTTGGCTACAATACTCATATGAGTGTCCATCTTTAAGTGCAGCCTATGTTCAAAAGGTCTAGCTACAGAATCACTGGGTTACACAACACTGGTGCGTGCGCCACGTTTAAGTGCAGCCTAAATTTGTAAGCTCTAGGTAGAGAATCACTGTTTTACACCAAACTTATGGGTGTCCAAGCTTAACTGCTACCTATGTTTGTTAACTCTACCTACAGAATCGCTCGGTTACCCTACACTTATTAATGCGCCACCCTAAGTGGAGCCTTGTTTTGTAAGCCCTAGCTTCTGAAAAATGGGTTACACTACACTTATGGGTCTGCAATCTTAAGTGCAACCTATTTTTCTAATCTCTACTTACAAAATCACTTGGTAACACTACACTTACCTTAATAGCAGCCCATGTTTGTAAGTCCTATCTACTGAATCAATCCGTTCCACTACACCTATAAATGCGCAACTTTAAGAGCAGCCTACGTTCGAAAACTCTACTTCAAGGATAAGTGGGTTACACTACACAAATGGGTGTCCATTTATAAGTGCAGCTTATGTTTGTTAGCAGTTTACTTACAGAATCAGTGGGTTTCTTTACAATTATGCATGAACTTTGTTAAGTGCAGCCTATGTTTGTAAGCTCTACTTAAATAATTATTAAGTTAGACTACACTTCCGAGTGTCCAACCTTAAGTGCAGCCTGTGTTTTTTATCTCTACCTACAGATTCAATAAGTTAAACTTGACTTATGGGTACGCCACCTTAAGTGCGGCTAATGTTTGTAAGCTCTACCTCCAAAAAGACTGGATTACACTACACTTATGGATGTACCACCTTAAGTCCAGCCTAGGTTTTAAGCTCTACCTACATAATCACAAGGTTAAACTACACATACGGATGTCCAATCGTAAGTATAGCTTATTTTTGTAGGCTTTATCTAAAGAATCACCGGATTACACTACACTTATGACTGTGCTAACTTAATTGCAGAATTTGTTTGTAAGCTCTACCTACAGAATCACTGGTTTACACTACACTTTTGAGGGCGCCTTCTTAAGTGCAACTTAAGCTTTTTAAATCTACGTTTAGAATCAATGAGTTACATTACACTTAAGGGTGTGCCACCTTTAGTGCAGCCTATGTTTGTAAACTTTGCCTACAAAATGACTAAGTTACACTACACTTTTGGGTGTCCAACCTTAAGTGCAATCTATGTTTGTTAGCTTAACCTAGAGAATCACCGGGTTACACAACAATAATAGTTGTCCAACTTTAAGTTCAACCTGTGTCTATTACCAGTCTACCTACAGAATCACCCGGTTAGATTACACTTATGGGAGCGCCACCTTAAGTGCAGCCTATGTTTGTAAGCTCTACCTACAGGATCAGTGGGTTATAGTACACTTATGCGTGACTTATTTGAAGTGCAGCCTATTTTTGTCAGCTTTTAGTACAGAATCACTCGGTTACACTACACTTATGGCTGTCAAACCAGAATAACTTAAGGTGGCCAATCCATCAGTTAAGTGGAACCCAGTGATTCAGTAGGAAGAACCTACGAACAGAGGCTGCACTTAAGGAGACGCACCCATAACCTTAGTCAAATGCTGATGGTGATGTGATTCTCTAGGTAGAGGTAACAAACATAGGCTGTACTTATGGTGGCGCACCAATAAGTGTAGTGCAACCCAGTGATGCTGTAGGTAGAGCTAACAAACATAGGCTGCACTCAAGATTTGACACCTATAGGTGTAGTGTAACCCAGTTATTCTGTAAGTAGAGCTTACCAGCATAGGCTACACTTAGGGTTGGACACCCATAACTCCGGTGTAAAGAAATAAATTTTTTGGCTTGCACCTCTTTTTGTATGCCAGCCAGAGTGTAGACAAGCGCTTCTGCTTCAACATCACACATTTTGTGACAAAGTGTCTCGTTCTGCACGTCCGTTATTTTGTCAGCCAGCCGGTTACCAGTGTCTTGGCTCTAAGATCGCTCAACCTGGCTAAAAGTTTCTCCCCGTTAACATTTGCTAGCCTGTTAGCCACCGTGTTGACAAGTGCTTCGGCATCTTCGGCTCCTTTGCCTCCACTTGTTCCTTTGTGTAACGAGGTGGCTCGTTCTCCATCTTGGCTTCATGTCTGCAGCGTGACGACCTGTGCTTAGGTATCTAGATTGTCCAGTTCATCGATAAGTGTCTCGGCCTCCACGTGTACTAATCTTTTAGCAATGTTGTCTTTCGGCCTTTAAATGGGTTACTGTGTTGTCAACTGTCTCATGCTCTTGCTCTTATAGACTCTTTGCAAGAATTTTGACCAGTTGTTAACCTACACACTGCCCAGTATGACGCTAAGTGAATGAAAGTTCAGCGTTTCGACCTATGCCTCGGACTCCACATCGCGAAATTTTTTGCTAGTAGTATAAGCCGTTACATTCGCTACAGTACCAACTAGCGTATAGTTCAGTGCCTCTGGCTGTGAGGCCAGAGTTTAGAACAGTGTCTTGACCTTCGCATCGCCTATTGTGTTACAAAATGTCTTGTCTTCCATGTCGGCTACCGTGGCAGCAAACTCGACAAGCAGTTCTTCAGCTTCCAGATCGCCTTGTCGATCGGCTAGTCTCTCGTTCTCCACCTCTGCGAGCGTGTCAATCGGCAACGCCAACATTGCCTCGGCCTTCAAATTGCCCAGACCATCGTCATGTTTCTCTGCCTGCACTAGCGACCGTGCCTTTCAGCGTGTCGGCGACCACTGCTTTGGCCTCTCACCTCTGATAGTGCGCCAGCCATTGTGTTTTCAGGCGACTCGGCCTCCAAATTGCTCAGGTTGTCACCAAGTTTCTTGACATCTACTTCGGTTGGCTTGTCAGTGAGCGCGACGACCAGTGCATAGGCATCCACATTCCTTAGTGTGTTGACAACGTTGCCTCTACATTAAGGAGTATGTTTTCAGGAGTCTTGGGCTTCGAATCTGCTTGCGTGGTTGCCAGCGTGTGAGCCAGTTCCTCGGCTTTCATACTCCCCATCCCAATGTGTCACCCACTGTCTCTTGATTAAAGCTTGTCAAAAGTGTCAGTCATCCTGACGACACTTCCCAACGTCTCACGTCGCCCACAGATTCACGACATGTTTGGGTCTTAAGCTTTTGCGGGCATGTTAACTAGCGTGTCGCTTCTTGCCTTGGCCTGCATATTGTCAAATGTCTAGCTATGTGTCTTGGCCTTCCACCTCGACTACCTTGTCAATCTGCGCAACGAATGTGTCTAAGTCTTAACATCGCACGAACTTTCGCCAAGTGTCTCGCTCTCCACATCTTCTTGCGTGTTAGCTAGTGTGTCCAGCAGTGCGCTGGCCTGTACATTGAACGAAGTGTCGCCAGCTATCTAGGCCTCTAACTCTGCTAACGTTTTAGCCAGGACGTCGAAAAGTTTTAGGCCTTCTGCGTCGCCCATTGTGTGGCTCGTTTAGCCAAATTGTCGATGATTGTTCCGGGATCGACTTGCCTTAGTGTGTCATTAACTGTCTCAGCAACAACCACTTCTAGCGTGGCAGCCTGCTTTGGGACTGGCACTCCCGCCTGCACATAAACCAGTGGGTCACCAAGTTTGTCAGATTTCACCTCAGCTAGCGTGCCAACCAACACGACGACCAATGCGAAGGTCTCTACAATGCTTAGTCTGATAAACAAGCTTTTCGACCAGTGCCTTAGCCTCCACTTCTTCCAAACTCTGGCGAAGTGTATTGCTTTTTGTTTTTGCTACCGTTTTAGGCAGCAAGCCGACAAGTGCCTCCTTTTCCACGTAGTCCAGCGTGTCGCTAAGCGTCTTGGCTTCCATCTTTGCTGGCGTATCAGCCAGTGTGTCGACCACTACTTTGACCTGCACATCGACCAGTGTTACGCCAAGTATCCGGCGCCAAAACGCTTCAACAATTCCTTTAACCTCCGCATCGTCAAATCTCTCTCCAAGTGTTTCGGCCTCCCCTCCAAACAGCGATTCAGCCAACGGGTGGACGATAGTCTAGGCCTACACTTTGGCCACCGAGTCAAAGGTCTTTTGGCGTTGTACTAGTGCTTCCGCTACCATATCGCTAGATGTGTTAGCTAGTATCTCGGCTTCACGAGTTCCTCGGCCTCCACATCGCCCAGAGGTTTGAGAAATCACTGGGCGGTAGGTCGGCCTCCACGTTCGCTAACGTCTCGCTATGTGTCCCGGCATCCACCTCGGCTACCTTATCAACCAGGGCGAGGACTTGTGCCTAAATGTTAACAACGCACAGGTTTTCGCGAACTGTCTCGCTCTCCTACCTCTTCTACCGTGTCAACTAGTATATACAGAGGTTCGTCGGCCTCTACACTGCTAGGTGTATTGCCAACCGTCTGGGCTTCGTCCTATAAATCGACCAGTGTATCACCAACTGTCTTAGACTTCACTTCTCCAAGAGTGTCGACTAGTACCGTGGCCTCTGCATCCCGGTTTGTGTTTTAAAATGTATCGGCCCCCACGTTGGTTACCGTGTCAGCCAGCTCGACGATCAGTGCCTGGGCCCTTATATATATCCCGGTTTGTCACCAAGTGTCTCGGACTTCAGCTGTTCTAGCTGTCAGCAGGTTATCGATTATTGTTTCGGCCTTGACATCACTTAGTATATTGTAACTGTATAAGTCACCACCTATTTTAGCGTAGCAACCAGCGTTTGTTCCAGTGCCTCGGCCTTGCCATCGGCCAGTGTGTCGCCAAGTTTTTCGGCCTTCATCTCCACTATAGTGTCAGCAAGCCTGACGAAGAGATAGTAGACCTTCAGATTTCCAAGTTTGTTGCCAAGTGTCTCGGATTCCACTTCTTTTAGTCTGTCACCTACTTTATCCACCAATGTTCCGACCAAAACATCGCTTATTGTGTCGTTAACTGTATCAGAAAGAAAAACTTCTAGCGTGGCAGCCAGCGTTTGGGCCAAGGCTCCAGCTTACACATCATACAGAGTGTGACCAATTTTCTTGCCTTCCATTCCGGTACGCGTCAAACACCGCATCAACTAATGCATTAGTCCCTATATCGCCGAGTCTGTTGTAAAGTATCTTCCTCACCACTTTTTCTAGCGTGTCAGCCAGTGTGTCGCAGTGCTTTAGCCTACACATCGCTGAGTTTCTCGCCAAGTGTTTGGACCTTTACCTCTGTTAGCTTGTCAGGAAGCGTGTAGTCTAGTGCCTAGGCTTCGATGTCGCCCACTTTGTTGCCGAGTGCGATGGCCTTCACCTTTACTAGCGTGTCACCCAGTGTGTCGACCAGTGTCTTGCCCTCCACATCGCTTACTGTAACGCCCTGTGTTTGGCAGCGAAACGTCTCGACCAATGCCGTGGCGTCCACATTTTCCAATCTCTACGCCAGTGTCTCCGCCTCTTCTTTTTAATTCGTATTCAGGCAGCGTCCCGACCAGTGTATATGCCTCCATAGCGACCAATGTGTTACAAAATGTCTCGGCCTCCACTCCTGCTAGCGTGTCAGCTAGTGTGTCCAGTAGTACGTCGTCGACCACATTGCCTAGTGTGTCATCATCGTTTCATCCAGCGTGTTGACCAGTTTTTTATCTAGCGTGTCGACCAGCATGTCGACCACTGTCTCGGTCTTTGCATCGCCAAGTGTGGCCAAGTGTCATGTTTGTTACTTTTGCTAGCGTCTGATCCGGCCTTTGAGGGGGTGCCTCGTTCATTACATCTTCAAGAGTGTCGCCAAAAGTCTCAGTCCTTACCTCTCTCAACCTGTCAGCCAGAGTTTTGACTAAGGCCCTGGTATGCAAATCGCCCAATATGTTACCAAGTGTCTTGACTTCCACTCGACGACCTGTGCCTTGTTTTTCGTATCGCCTACTTTGTCGCCAAGTGTAATTTCCTACACCTCTAATAGCCTGTCAGCGATTGCGCGGAGCAATGCCTGGGACTCAACGTCGCTTAGTGTGTTGCAAAGCTTCCCGGCCCTCTCCTCTGCTAGCATTTAAGCCGGCATTTGTAGGATTGTGTCGGCCTTCTCATCGCTTAGTGTATTGTCAAATACCTCGACCTTCATCACTTGTATTGTTTTAACTAGGGTTTTCAACAGCGCCTTGCCCTTGTCTTCGCCGATTGTGTCTTGGGCTCCTCATCTTCAGTCGTGTTAGCCGGCGTGTAAGGTAGCTATGAATCAGTTTCTCCACATATCACAAAGTGTCGCTAAGTGTGTTAGCCTCCGCCTTGGCTAGCGTGTAACTAACCGTCTGCATTAGTGCCTTGGCCTGCACATCGCAATGTGTCTCTCTATGTGTCTCAAGCTACATTCTGGCTACCCCCATAGCCCAAAAGTCGACCAGTACCTAAGCCTCTACATCGCTCCGTGTGTCACCAAGTGTCTCGGAGCCAAAACCATTAGTCTTTCAACCAGCCTTTAGACAAGTGCCTGGGCCTTTAAGTTGTTAGTGTGTCTAAAAGTGTTTCGAGATTAACACCTGCTACAAGGCAGCCAGCGTGAAGTCCAGTGTCTCGTCCTCCACATAATTTAGAGCTTCATTAACGTTCTTCGCCTGCACCCTTTATTGCGTACGAGCTAATGTGTAAAATAGTGCATCGGCCTTTTCATTGCCAACTGATGACCAAGTTTCTCGTTCCCAACGTGGGATTGCGCGTCAGCCAAAACGGTGACCAGTGCCTTGGCTCTGACATCACCCAGTCAAGCGCCAAGTGTCTCGTCCTCCAGGTTTCCTAGCACGTCAGCTACAGTGTCGCTCTATCCAAGTTTGTCGCCAAGTGCCTCCGACTTTAGCCCCTCTAGCCTTCCGCAAATCATTGACCCTTCTATTAGCCTTGACATCGCTTAGTATATTGCAAAAGTTGTAGCAGCAACCTCTAATAGCGTGACAGCCAGCGTGTGTAGCTCTGTCCCGTCTTTGTGTCAGCAAATGTCTAGGCCCTTACTTCGGTTGAAGTGGCAGCCAGTGCGACGGTTAGTGCCTTGGCCTCACGATCGCCTAGTCTGTCAGTAAGTGTCTTTTTTTCCACATTGTTGTGTGTTAACAGATTGCCCAACAAAGCCTTACACTATAAAGTGCCCAGGGTATCGTCCATTCTCTCTGCCTAAACATGCAAGCCTGTCATCGTACATCTTGACCACTGCTTCGCTCTCCACTTCTCCCGCTCTGTTGCCTAGTTTCTCCACGTCCGCCTCTGCTACTGTTTCAGCAAAAGTGTCAACCAGTATCTTGGTCTGTATATCGCTTAGTGTTTCGACGAGTGTTTCGGCCTTTACCTTTGCTAGTATGTAAGCTACCGTGTCGAGTAGTTTCTAGGCCTGCAAAACTGCTAGAGTGTCGACCATCGAGTCGACCACTGCGTCGGCCTCTAAAAAGATGAACTTTAACTCGGTTATCTCATAGCCTCGTGTTTCGCCGTTTGTCTCTTCTCTACATGTTATAGCGTCTCAGGTAGTGTGTTACCTTGTGCGTCGGCCTTTACATTACTTCCTGTGTTACGAAATGTTACGGCCTTTCCCAACGCTTGTGTTTCAGCCTGCGTGTTAACCAGTACCTAGGTCTCCGCATATCTTATTTTGTCATCAAACGTCTCGGGCTCCATCTCCACTAGCGTGTTCAAGCATGTGAACCAGCGCTTCGTTTTCCACATCACCCGGTTTTGTTCCTAGTGTGACCACCCCCACCTGTAATACTCTGTTAGCCTAAGTGCCGAACTGTATCTGGGCCAGTACATCGCTCAGTGTGTCGATAAATGTCTCCCATCCATGTCTACTACCGTGTCAGCCAGCTTGTCGACCAGCGCCTTAGCCTCCACTTCGTCCAGTGTGTCGCCATGTGCTTTAGCCTCCACCTCTGCTAGCCCGTTAGGGAGCGGGTTGACCAGTGCCTCCACCCTCACATCGCCCAGTGTTTCGTTTAATCTCTTTGTCTCAATATCTGCTAGCGTGTGAAGCGGTGCTTCTCCCTCCACGTCGCTTAGTGTTTCGCAAATTGTCTTGGCCTGCAGCTTTGCTAGTGAGTGAACCAGCGTATCCAGCAGTGTCCTGGCCATTATGTCACCTAGTGTTTTGGGTCAGCCTCGGCAAACGTGTCAGCCAGGACGAAGACCAGTGCCTTGCCCTCCTCTTTGAGCAGTGTGTCCTCAAGTGTCTTAGCCTCCACCTCTACTATCGTGTGAACGAGCGTCTTAACAATTGCCTTGGCCTTTACATCGACCAGTGTCTCTCCACGTTTCTCAGCCTCCACCTCCGCTACGGTGTAAGCCAGCGTGTTGTACAGTGCCACAGTTTCCACTTTGTTCAGTGTCGATAAGTGTCTTGACATCCACTTTTTCTAGGCTTGTAACCAGCGTGTTCATAAGTGCCTCTGTAGCTACATCGCGAAGTCTGTCTCTAGAAATCTGGGCCTCTACCTCTGCAAGGCTGTGTGCCGGCGTGTCAATCCGTACGTTGGCCTATACATCGCCCAGTGTGTCGCAAACAGTCAAAGCATTTTACCTTTCCAAGCCTCTTGGCCAGTGTTTCAAGCAGTTTCCTTCAGCTTCCACTTCTTATCGAGTCTAGCCAACTGTCTTGGGCTCAAGCTCTGCTAGTGTGTCAGCTTGTGTTTGCACGTGTCTTTTCCTTTACTGTGGCTAGCGTGTTGGTCAGCGTGTCAACCAATCCTTTGTCCTCCACTTCTCTTTGAGTATTAAAGTCTAAAATAAAATTTCTATAATCCAGGGATTTTTCAGGATATTTTGAACGAACAATGTTTAAAAGGCTTACTTGCCAAAAATGAGCATTTCCGGGCATATTGTGTCTCATATCGTGGCACAGTAATGTTTAGAAAGATCCAAACAAACCCTTTTAATCTTTTTTGGGGTAGATCCAAAAAAACTTAAAACAGTCTGTGTGGAATTTTCTGATTATATCTAGCTAACATCTCGGAGACAATTTGACTCAAAATGCTTACTTTTCGGTAAATAAGCGTCCTGCTCATTGTTTTTTTAGAATATTCTGACAAATCCGGTGATTTTAGAAGTTTCATCACTTTAGTACTCTAATGTGTGTCGCCAACTGTCTTAGCTTAAAGCTGAGCTCGTGTGTCAGCGAGCGTTTCAACCATTTCGTTGGCCTGGACATCACTTTGTGTTTTGTTATCTTTCTCGTTCTCCACCACTGCTACCGTCTCAGCCACTATTTAAGCAGTGCCTCAGCCTCCACGTCGCTTAGTGTGTTCCGAAGTGTCTCGCTCTCCAATACTGCATTCGTGTCAGCCAGTTTCTCGAGCAGTGCCTCGGCTCGCGCAGCGCCTAATGCGTCTGCGATTGTTTCGGTTTGCACTCCTGCTTGCTCTGTGTCTCGGCATCCCCAATGCCCAGTGTGTCGCTCTTTCCCTTGGCCTCCACATCGCCGAGTGTTTTGAAAGTGTCTTGGCTTTTGCCTTTGTTATTGTGGCACCTGGTCCGGAACTGGTGGTACCTTGCGCTGCACATCCACCATTGTGTCGCTAACTTCTGCGGCCGCCATTTTTGCTACCGTGTCAGCAGGCGTATCGACTACAACTTTGGCCTACATACTGCCCAATGTTTTACTAAGTGTGTCTCCTGAACCTCTGCTACCCAGAGTGTCCATCAGCATTTTGACCTCTTTTTCACTCGGTTTTTTGTTCGTCCAAGACTTCAATCGATCTCTTTTACAAACATAACGCAAGTTGTTCAAATGTTCCAATAACTGTTCAAATGCTAAAATTCAAATGTTCAAATGTCAAATGTTAAAATCTGTCAGATTTAGGCTTAAAATTCTCTGACTTAACAAATCATGAACTGTTCAACTGTCGCTACAAGTGTTCATGATGGAAATCTTTACGACTATAGCTACAATCAGGGACAAAAGTAGTTGACACACTTGTTTAAAACGGGTACTTTTGACAAACCTTTAATTCATTTATTATTTCATTCCTTTTAAACGCCGTAAATGCTCCGAACCCCCGAATCAATGTTGTCTGAAGAAGAAAAAAGACTTGAAGGTCCAAAATTCAACGTTGATTTTGGGGGGAAGGGGTTGGGGTAGACGGGGGAAGGGGATAAGTATATCCACTATGCAAAAAAGGGCCATTTTACGGAAGTGTGTAAGCAGTTGTGTCCCTCATTGTCTGAATTCAAAATTGTGCTACTGCACACAAGTTGAGCCGTGTATGACACTGACTTTAACTGAAATTAAATGAATCAATGACATAATTATGTTATTGGTGGTGGGGGTGACATAGACTTATTCACGACCGAATTATAGGGCCAATTCGAATTAATGAATAACGTAATAAAAGGGCTGCGATATCCAGAATTAACGTCCATATGGTTTACAAGCTAAAAACTGACCCTGAAACTCGCTCCTTTGTACAACTTTTGATGAATTTCAAGGGGGTGCGTACTGAAAATATTTTTAATAAAGTGAATATTTCTCGTTCTTCTCTTTGTCCGATTGTTAAGGCCCAAACAATCACGGATAAGGTAAGGATTGACACGTAGTGGGGATAGTCACTGGCCGGCCACGGAAATATGGAGCGTTAGTGAGGAGCGGCCGTCACTGCGTTCAATATCGAAACAACGGAAAGTGAACGTAACTTAATGGCCAATTCAATAAAAATTAAGGACAGCGTAGCAAACATTGCTAGTGTACACGAAAACAATCACTCTCAATCCCACCTCGTGACACCCTGCGTGACATGATAACGCAACGCAAATAGCGTGACATAAGCGCATATGTCTGTGTACTTCGACTGCATTTCTCAAGCGAAACCCTGTGTTTTTTCCTATCGTGGGCAGAGAAAATGAAAAGAGAGCTTTGGATCGTGAACTGGTATTTAAATCTCAAAGAAAACGACCGCTCAAACTGAGGAAAACACTGCTTCCTTCGTGTTACAACGGTTAACCACGTTTCGGCAAACGGAAAGTAACATTAGTCTGTTATGACCTCGTAATGTCGATATGTATTCTCGTGGTTAACCGTTGAAACTCCTTATTTGCACCACATCGCTGGAATTTTTCTCGCCAAGAATACGTATTGCGAAGCACTTTCAACATAGCGGAATCTTCTTTTGCCTTCTGTGAGGAATGAGCGCCTAGAAAAGGAAAATTTTCCAGCGCACGGCCGTCATCAATCACGTGTTATCCCGCTTTGCTTGTCATGAAGTGAACTTCTGGGCCAAAGTAATTGCTGTTTTGGCGATGATACAAACTGGTGTATCTATATTGAAAACAATTTCTTTGGCATTCTGTAATTTACGAGCTGGGAAATGAAATAGTTGTCCGTCCAGCATCAATAAACAATCATACTTCTGAATAAATGGCAGGCGGTCATGTAAAATCATTGCTAAAGTACATGCCTAACCTGGTATAACCTGTTCGACGCCTACCTACGCTAAAAGTTTGTATCAGTTAGGTTTGAAAAGGTCTCAAAAAAATAGAAAAACACATCTATTAATAGGGCATAGCACAAACGGCTGGGCCATCATTTATGAGGTTCATAACCTGTATATTGTTCACGTATTTTCACTAATGGCATAGGTCAGTGTCAAAAATAATGCATCTTCCCTCTGTTACTCTGCAGTACTTTGTTAGCTTAAGTTAACCACTTACGAGAACCATTCCCATTGTACCTTAATGTTTCCATCCTTTTTCCACTATTGGTAATACTTGTGAAAATATTACATCCGCAGCAACGGCATTGATCACAACACAAATCATTTCGTCTTGACCCAACAGGGTATCAGGAACGCTTGCGGGAGTACAAGATTAAGTAAAGACATACGCTTCGTACATTTTACTATACGTATACTACAAATCATGACGAAACTTTTTAAATTGATGTTTAACAACAAACAATTTGGCCCATAGAGTAACGTCATCAAACAAAAATTCAGCAGCGTCAAAAATCTAGCCGGAAAACACAGATACATATTTCAGACAATCAGGGACAAAAGTAGTTGACGCACTTGTTTAAAACGGGTACTTTTAGGAAACATTTAATTCATTTATTATTTCATTCCTTTAAAACGCCGTAAATGCCCCGACCTCCCGAATCAATGTTGTCTGAAGTAAAAAAAAGACTTGAGGGTCTAAAATTCAACATTGATTTTGGAGGGAAGGCGTTGGGGTAGACCGGGGAAGGGGATAAATATATCCACTATTCAAAAAGGGGCCATTTTACGGAAGTGTGTGAACACTTTTGTCCCTCATTGTCGTTAGTTCATTGTTCCGTCCGGTCACTTAGTAATCTTCAAATTCCAACTGTGAAATTCTGGAAATTGGTCTTCGTTTCACCCCTCCTTTTGCTCCAACGTCTACGACTCGTACTAGTATATCTTTACCAGGATGCACTGCCTCTATTCGTCCAAGCTTCCAATCCCGTCTTCTTGCTTCCGGATCAATTACCAACACTACGTCCCCCACTGTTAGATTTTTTGAAGGTTGGAACCACTTTTGCCGTAGCCTGCGAAAACATCCGTTTCTCTTCGCTCTTCGCCGCTGGGGACGTTTCGCGCGGAGAAACGTCTGCGACTCAGCGACAGAAATTCCATACTGATGACGCAAATCAATGTTTACTTAATAAATTCGGTAGTCGTGGGGTTCCAGATGTAAATTTATTCAATTTTAGGTTTCTCCTGGTCGATTTTTGTAGAGTGTTGTGTTCATCTGCGAACGAGCTCCAGCAAAACTCAAATGCTGGTTCTAGAAAAGACTATATTCGAGAGATATTGACTGTTTTGTTAGAGATTTATTGCGTTTACATTTGACCATTGTTGCCTTTTGTCTTTTGTCTGTCATTCGTAAACAATAGCTAAAACAATGTAACGACTCCGTTGACTAATCAGGGCTTCTGACCGGATTCTGGACATATTTTTTGTCATCCGTATGGAATTTCTGTCGCTGAGTCGCAGACATTCCTCCGCGCGAAGCGTCTAACGTTCCCATCGACGAAGAGCCAGGAGAAACGAATGTTTTCGCAGGCTACTTTTGCCGGGATCGAATACTTGGCAAATACTCTCTCATCCAACGACTCCATACTCTACGAATCAGTTCCTGCATTCGTCTCCATCGTCTACGCACACTGACTGCCGTCGTATCGACTGTGTCTTGGGCTAGATGACCACCCTTTTGGCCAATTAAGAAATTAGTTAAGAAAATGGTTTAGGGTCAGCACAGACTCGTCATTGACATCTCCACTAACTGTAGTTAAAAGCCTCGAATTTAACAAACTTTTGGCTCCAGTAAGCACGGTTTGTAATTGTTCATTACTGACATCAGCTTCGTTCAAAATTACATAAATTGCCCTGTTGGCTGACTTGATCATTGTTTCGAAGACACCGCCAAAGTGTGGCGCTTCCGGTGGGTTAAACTGGCACTCAATTCCTTGGTTGGAAGTAAGCCTTTCAATTTTGTCTTGGTAAATACTATCCACTAACTCCTTGATTTCTCTTGCTGCTCCGACGTAAGTACTTCCATTGTCACTGAGCATCAACTTAGGCCACCCTTCTCTAGCCACCATACGCGTCAGCGCATTTAAGAAAGCATCTGTCTCCAGGGAAGCAGCCATTTCTAAATGACAGTGTGTCTTTAAACACACAAATCTACGAGCGTAGCGCTTCACTCGTGGTCTACCTCGTCCTTGCATCGTGTAGAATGGTTCTGGAAAACTGTCACACAATTTGCAAATGGTTTCTGAGTCATCTATAATGGAAATCTAGGTAATGGTGCCATTTGTTGTCGGGCTGGAAAGCCCCTGAATCGTCGGTTACATTCCGCACATTCCTTGATACATTTCTTCACTTGTTGTCGTCCTTGAATCACAAAGTACTTCTCTCGTAAATAGTTTAATGTAAAGTTCGCTCCCTTCTCGTGACCTTACCTCTCATGGTGATACTTCACGATTAACTTGGTAACGATGTGATTCTTTGGAAGGATGATTGGAAACTTCGTCTCTTCTGGCAAATGATATGAATATCGCAGTCGCGCGTTTGATCGAAAGACTCCCCCACAGATTTTTGGTGTAATCTTTAGTAAGGTACTCTTACTAGGGAGAGGCACGTTGTTTTCAAGTGCTCTTATCTCGTCAGGAAAGCCCTTTTGCTGAGCCGCCCTAATGATTTGCTCTTCTGCTTGATTAAGTTCCTTTGGGTTCAACTCCCCACTTTCTCGATGGTTTTAAGCCTTTTTGACATTTGTTAAGAATCGATTAATCCAACCAGTCCCGCACCAAAGACATTTCGATCTCTAGCTTTCCTTTTGGCTTGGTTCTGTACCATTTTGAATACTCCATTGGGTCTGGTGTGCTCTTTGGTTTGACTGTTTCCACCTAATAGCTCTGTGCATTCATGCTTAGCTCCTTTTCCACGAACTCTTCTCGTTTCTCTAATTATAATTTCTTTGTAAGCTTCTGGGGCTTTTCCAAATTTCTTCTCTGGTCACTGATCATCTCTACGTTTTAGAAACTGGGGTCCATACCACCAGCAGTCATCCTTAACTAGCGCCTGAACTGAAGCTCTTCGAGTTCCTAGATCCGCAAGGTTGAGTTTCGTTGGAACGTACCGTGATTGGTCTGGACTGCTCTCGTCATGAATTTCCCCAACCCGGTGGGATACAAAAGGTTTAAAATTTCGATTCTGACCTTGGACCCAAAACCCGACATTTACGCTGTCCACCCAAAATAGGGCCTTCTTCCTAGGAAGCTCCAGTGTTGCACATATCTTTAATGTCAGTGGGAGACCAGTTAGTGCTCCCGTACGTTCTAACCGCGGAATGCTCATGGCCTTCAATGGCGCCAACCTTGACTCTGCTGCGACTAATCTTGTGCTAACTGTTCCATCTTCATACTCATGGCGAATGTACGATGCTGCGGCATAAGCCTTCTCAAACGCGTCACTGAACGTGTGAATAGTAACATCTTGAAGTTCCATGTCTTCCTTCAGACATCGTAGAACACGGACCGCACCAAGTTCACCAAGTTCCCCCAACCATCTTTTCCATTCCATTTTAAAATGATCTGGCAATTCTTCATCCCATCCCAGAGCTTCAATCCAAGCTTTCTGCATCATCATTTTAGCTCGCACTACGAAGGTTGTCAGAAATCCAAAGGGGTTATAAATCGAGGCCGTTTTCTAAGTACGTTCCTCTTTGTTAATACCAATTCGAATGGGGGTGGAAACAAAGGAAAATGAGAACTTGTCTTCCTAAACAATCCACTCGACTACCAAGGTCTTCGTCACTGGAAATACTTTTTTTTCGAGATCCCCTTTAGTTGCTCGATCAGCTTCTGGTATGTCCATAATAACTTCAGGCTTCTGAGAGATCCTTTTGCGAATGTGAAATATTGCTTTATCTCCAAGCTCGGTTAACTGCCGTCGCATCTCCTTTGCTGTTTCCACCGTTTCCACTGAACGCATCAGGTCATCCATATAACAACGGTGCTTCATCGCTTCAGCTGCTAGAGGATACTCTGCTCTGTGATCATCAGCATGCTTCTGCCACACATACTGCGCACAAAGAGGACAGTAACACCCTCCGAACACATATCTCAAGAATTCGTAAACTTCTGGCTCCTTGCTCTGAATCATATTTCTCCATAGAAACCTGTGTACTGGCCTGTCTTCAAGAGTAAGGCCAAGCTGATGATACATTTGACTTACGTCTCCCACTAGTGCAACCAGTTCCTTTTGAAATCTGACTAGAATGCTAAACATGTCTTCTTGCAGTTTCGGTCGCGGTAACGCTTCGCTGTTCAAACTCTTTCCTTGAAACTTAGCTGACGCATCAAATACAATCCTCGTTTTCGTTGTAGTAGTGTCAGCACGCACAACGGGAAAATGGGTAAGTAACCATTCTTCAGTGGGTGTCGGCTCATCTGGCGGCACACGGCGGATGTAATTCTTCTAAAAATATTCTTTAATGACTTTCTGATAGGACTCTGCTATTTCTGGATTCTTTCCCAATTTTTCGCTCTGTGGACTTCAAGCGCTTCTGAGCTAAGGGCCTGTTGTTTGGAAGCCTTGGTCGCTCATTCCCCCAAGGAACAGCTACTACGTAATGATCATTCTCGAACTTGATTGCCGTGCTCACTTTATGCCAGGCTGCTGTTGCATCAGTAGTCATAACCGGTTAAGGAGGTGTAATTCCCATGGTTTTCAGGTCTAAGTATCTCTTCAACAACACATTCAAATCATCTGACTGTTCCACTGTCGGTGCCACTTCTCCAAACTGTTGCATGCCAAAAGTATGACACAAACTGGTGTTGTGATCTGCTCCTGTGTTCTCCATATTTATCCTCCCCACTGCGGTCCACCCCAAAGGACAAAGTCGTGCACATGGCCCCTCGGCTCCACCAATCACTTCTCTCTTGCGGTACATCAATTGATAGTTATCAGTTCGGAGCAACAGATCAAACTTTCCCCGATTCGCAAGCTATGGGAATGGAATGTCCTGTAAATGATTCCAATTGCCCTTAATCCTAACCCAGTCAACTGCTTTCATCCCACCCCAGATTTTCTCAGAAGACTGTGCTACAATCTTAGCTTCCACACTACCGTCAACACTCTCTAATCCAATAGTAAATGTCATGGATGGAAAACGAACTTCCTGATCATTAGCAACGTTCACAGTTTTCAACTCTTTCTCCCCTTTGACTCGGAGGTCCTCAAATACATCTTCATTAACATATGTAGTGTCACTTCCCTCATCCAGGAAACAATTGACAAGAATTCTCTTCTTACCATGTTTCAAAATTGCTGAAACAGTTGGCAGTGCCACTTTTTCTGTTTTCTGTATTTTTAGCGAAGTTGGATTGGTGTTAGTATCCCGCTCCGTGCTAAGCCCAACATTTTGTTCTCGAGTTCCTTGTGACAGAATGTTGTCATCTCTGTTTGACTGGATTTCCCTTCTTCCTTGCATTGTTCTGGCCAACTGAAGCTGGGTTGACTAGAACTGGGCTCCTTGAGGCCGTGTTCCTTGAGGCTGAGTTTCTTGAGGCTGAGTTCTTACGGGTCGACACTGAGTGTTGTTTCCATTTCGACTCCCATGTAACAACTTGTTGTGTCGGTCCCTGCAACCATCAATGTTACACACTCTACTTCTTGGCCACTCCCCTCCCAGATGATCCTCACCCAAACATCTATAACAGAGTCCTAGTTTTTTCGCCGTAGCCCATTTTTCCTGAATATTTCTACTTTTAAAGACATCGCAATTCCATACAGCACGGTCTTCCCCACATACTTTGCATGTTCCCCCCTTTTTGTCATCAGTTCGGTTACTTCCAAGACTTACTTCTTCTATTGTGAAATTTGCCGCTTGAATTTCCTGATTTTAAACCTTGTTTAATTTCAGTTGCTTGAATCTGATATTCACCCTCTTCTGCACTCCAATCTTTGAGTGTAATTAGAGACTCGACCCTTCTATTTTCTTTTACCCAACGAATGTATTGAGACAATAATTTCTCTGGCAGTTTTTCAAGAATGATAGTGTACAAAGTTCCCGCTTCTAAATCTGCGGCTGTATTGTTCTCTTGTAGATAGATCACTGCCCTCTCCAACATGTCTGCAAATTTTTCCAATTCTTTTGAATTTTCTTCTGCGATTGGCTTCAGTTTTTTTAATTCCTCTACATGGCACTGAATTTCCCTACGATTTCCACCGTATTTTCTCAACAACCTCGACTTAGCAGCCTCATAAGCAGCCTCAGAATATCCTAAACCTTTAATTGTCTCTAAAGCTTCGCCCGCTAAACATGCCTCCAATCTCAACATTTTAAACTGAGCAGACATTGTATTTGCATTCACGCAACTCGTAAATGTTGCGTTCCAGTGCTGAAATTCAGTTTTGTTCCCGCTAAATATTGGAATGTAAATTCTTTCTAGGTTGTTCACCCCACTATCAACCTTCCTTTGCGGCACACTGGTGTAAGAGTTACTCAAGTAAGATAGTGGACTTACCGGCCGTGTGTTCCGTGTTACTGAAGGCAAGACACGACGAGCGCCGCTAGCTTCACCTTCAATTCTTTCGTTTAATTCAACTGCTTCATCCCGGACTTTAACTTACATTTCAGTGTTTTTTAGGTCCTGATACCATGTCCGTAATTTTTCCAGTATTTAAAAAGTTTTTTCCTTAATCTTTTTCAAACGCTCCAAAGTAGCTTTAATTTCTTCAATTTCTTCAAAACTTCTTAGTTCAATGTTGCCGCTGACGCCAGCAACCCGACTCGCTAACTCATTTAGCGGTCTTGTTATCGCCTCTTTTAATTTTCGTTTTTCCGCTTCCACTTTCATAATACGGGCATGGCTGAATCTTCTTTTTTGTCCGACATTTTTCCACCGATTTCCTTAGTAAAATCCACGAAGTTTCCCCACCTTTGACAATAACAACACTACTGTCAACTCACGCCACACAAATCATCCCCGTCCAAGACCGTTTTCCTTTAAAAAATTCCAACTTTCAATCCACTTTATCCGGCTCCGAAGAACCAGAAATGTTTCTCCTTAGGTTCCTAAATTTTCTCAGTCCTCTTCCTAAAAACTTTCAGAGTTCCCATTGAAAAAATCCCTTAAAAAAAGATAAAACATCCACACAAGATTTTTTCTTCTATGGCATAACCACTCCTCAAAATTCGGGGACTTTTATTCGGAACTGTAAATCAATCTTCTCGCGCGTAAAGTAATTTCCGGTAAAAATGCACTTCCGGTTTGCTCTTATAAACAATTCTTTTAGAAAAAAGGCACAAGAAATAATCCTTAAACAATCAACCCTCTAAACTTTTTTTGGGGTAGTCCCAAAAAAAATTTAAACAGTCTGTTTGGAGTTTTCTAAGTATAACCAACCAACATCTCGGAGACAATTTGCCTCAAAATGCTTACTTTTCGGTAAGTAAGCTTCCTGGACAATGTTTTTTCGGAATATTCTGACAAATCCGGTGATTTTAGAAGTTTCATCACTTTAGTACTCTAATGTGTGTCGCCAACTGTCTTAGCTTAAAGCTGCGCTCGTGTGTCAGCAAGCGTGTCAACCAGTGCCTTGGCCTTTACATCACCTCGTGTTTTGCCATATTTCTCGTTCTCCACCACTGCTACCGTGTCAGCCACCATGTCAAGCAGTGCCTCGGCCTCCACGTCGCTTAGTGTGTTCCGAAGTGTCTCGCGCTTCACTACTGCAATCGTGTCAGCCAGGTTCTCAAACAGTGCTTCGGCTCGCACAGCGCCTAGTGCGTCTGCAAATGTTTCAGTTTGCACTCCTGCTTGCTCTGTGTCTCGGCATTCACAATGCCCAGTGTGTCGCTCTTTCCCTTGGCCTCCACATCACCGAGTGTTTTAAAAGTGTCTTGGCTTTTACCTTTGTTATTGTGGCAGCCGGTGTGTGAACTGGTGGTACCCTGCGCTGCACATCCACCAGTGTGTCGCTAACTTCTGCGGCCGTGTCAGTGCCGCGGCCTCAATATCTCTCAGTGGGCGAGAAAGCGTATGGGCCTCATCATCCGCTAGCCTGTAAGCCAGCATTTCGACCAGTGTGTCGGGACGTTTTTTGGCCCTTGTCACGTAGCGTGTTGCGTTGGTAATTTCACAGTGTGTCAACCAGGCGCTCGGCCTTCTTATGGCCTAGCGTGTCACTAAGTGTCTCGGCCTCTACTTCTGCTGGCTTTTCAGCCAAATTGTCGACAAGAGTCTAGTTTCGACATGGCATCGTGTGTCGCCAACATTCAGGCCTTGTCCATTATTAGTTTTTAAGCAAGCCTGTCGATCACAGTGTTAACTTGCTTGAATGCAAGCGCAGCGTTTCAACCGGTGGCTTGGGCTTCACATCGTTCAATGTGTCGCCAGAGTGTCAAAAAGTGCCTTGGCCTCCACATCTGCCAGCGTGTCACCCAGAGTGTCGACCAGTGTGTTGGAAACTTCCTCCACTGTCAATCAGTGTCTCGACTTTCCCATCGCCTACTGTGTTGCTGATTCACTAGTTTCTACATCTAATAGCCTCCTCTGTCGTGTTAAACAGCGTGTGGACTAGTGCCTTGGCCTCCATATTTCGCACTCTGTTGCCGTAAGTTTTGTCCTCCAACTCTCCTAGCCTGTTAGAATGCGTGTTGAAAAGTACCTTCGCCTGTACATCATCCAGTCAGTCAAAAAGACTCTTGGTCTTCACCTCTGAGAGTGTGTCTGCCACCATGTCGACCAGTGCTTCTCCCTCAAGTTAGCATTGTGTCTCGCTAAGTGTCTTTGCCTGCAGCTCCTTCTTACGTGTTGTCATGCGTGTTCGCCAATGTGTAGACCTTCACATTAACCAGTGGGTTAAAATTGTCTTTGCCTTCTCCTCTGGAAGCGTTTCATCCAGCTAAGGACCAGTGCCTCAGCGTGCACATCGCCCACACTGCCGCTAAGTGTATTGGCCTTCACCTTCGCTTACCTGGCAGCCAGCGTGTCGACTACTGTCTTGCCCTGCTTATCGCCCAGTGTCACGTCAAGTGTCTGGCAACAAAACTTTTTGAGCAGTGCCTCCTTTTTGGGCTACGTTTCCACCAGTGCTTTGCCCTCCTCTTAGCATAGTCTCTCTGTCTCTAGTCCCAGCTTGCAGCTGTGCTACTGTGTCAGCCAGAGTGTCGACCAGTGTCTTGTCCTTTGCGTCTGCTAATACCTCGGCCAGCGTGTCGACCAGTGCGTCCGCCTTCACATTAAGCAGTGTCTCGAAATTCTCTAGGCCACTACTCTTTCTAGTAGTGTGTAGTTTAGCGCCTCGGATTCCAAATCGTCCAATTTCTCAACATGTTTCTCCGCCTTCAATTTTTCTAGCGTGTTGGCCAGCGCGACCGTCAACACCTAGGCCTCGACATCGTTCAGTGTGTTGCTAAGTGTAAAGGTATACATCATTACTAGACTGTCAGCTAGAGTGTCGACCAGTCACTCTGCATCCCCCATCGTTCACCAACTGTCTCGTGCTCCACGTCGCCCATCGTGTAAGGTAGCGCGACGACCAGTGCCTAGGTGATCAGATCGCTTGGTTTGTCGCCAAGTGTTTTGGAATCCACCTCTTCTAGACCGTTCGCCAGCGTGCCAAAGAGTTCTTAGACCTCCACAATGCCTAGTGTGTCTCAAACTGTCGCGGCCTACATTTTCGGTAGCGTTTCAGCCAGTGTGTCGACTAATGCCTTAGTCTTTTCATCGCCCAGTCTCTTGCTTAGTGTTTCACTCTCCACGTTTTCTGGCATGTCAGCCAGTGTGTCGAGCACTGACTCGGCCTCTTTGTCGCCTAGTGTGTTTTGACCGGTGCCTTGGTCATCACCGCTGCTTCCGTGTAAGAAAGCGTGTTGACTAGTGCCTCGGATTTTACATCGCCCAGTGTGTCACCAAGTTTTTTGGTCTCTACTTTTGCTAGCGTGTCAGCTAGCGTGTCTTCCTGTGTCTCGTAAGGCACATCGCCGAGCGTTTAAAAGTGCCTTGGCTTCAACCTCTATTAACGTGTTAACCAGCGTGTCCACCAGTACCTTAGCTTTTAAATGGCTTAGTGTGCCTGCACATTGCGCAACGTGTCGCCAATTGTGACAGCCTTTACTTTTGAGAGTGTTAGCCACCGTATCGACCAATGCCTTGGCGTCCTCCTTTGCTAGCTCTGCAGCTAGCGCGACTACAATTGCATCAGTCTGTGTCACGTCTTCTACCTCTGAGGGCCAACGTGTCTAACTGTGCCTTGGCTGTCTTCAAAAAGCCCTGTGTATCGTCAGCTGTCTCGGCCTGCCGAGCGTGTCATCCAGGGTGTTGACGACTGCTTCGGTCTCCAAATCGTCCGGTGTGTTGCCATGTGTCTTCCTCTCAACTTCTTGCATCGTGATAGCCCTTGTAACCAACCGTGCCAGTGTTTGGTTTTTACATCAGTGCAGTGTTTTTACATCTGTGCCCAGTGCGTCTCCTTCTGTCAAGGCCTTAGCTTCTGCGTGCAAGTATTCAGCGTCTTGACAAGTGTGCAACCCTTTACTTCGCCGAGTTGGTCACTAAATGTCGTTGGTATACCAAGTATTTGACTCCACCTTGGCTTCCGTGCCACCCAGCACTTCGACGGGTGCCTCGACCTCTACTTTGCCCATTGTTTCGCAAGGTGTCTTGGCGTCGACTTCTGCTAGAGTGTGTCGACAAGTGTCTCGGGCTTCGCATCTCCCAGTGTGTCTCCAAGTGTGTCGTGTGCCACCTATTTCTAGTTTTTTAGGCATCGCGTTCTCCAGTGCACGGACTTCACAATCACACAGTGTATCACAAGGCGTCCCGGATTCAAACTCAGCTACCTTGTCAGCCAGCGCAAGTCATAGTGTCGGTGTCCTTATCGCCTAGTCTCTCCCAAAGGTTCTGGCTCTCCACAACTGTTATCGTGTCAGCCAGTGCGTTCAGCAGTGCTTCGGTCTCCACATCGGCCAGTGTGTCGCCTTTGCCGCGCGAAATGTCGTCAGTTTCTTGCCCTTTGCATTTCTTGCGTGCCTTCTAGAGTGGGGACCAGCGCATTAACCTTCACATTACCCAGTGTGTCACCAACAGTTTCGGCCCCTACGTATGCTAGCTTATCAGCCATATTGTTAACCATTGCTTCGGCCTCCACATAGCCCAATGTCTTGGTAGCCAAGTGTATGGGTCTTTACTTTTGAAAGATTGGCAGCGGGTGTGTAGACCAGTACCTCAATCTGATCTTCTGCTAGTTTTTCAGCCAGCGTGTCTCCCAGTGTCTCGGCCCTTTCATCGCATTTTAAGTCCCCAAATTTCTTGGTTTCCACCTTGGCTATTGCGTTAGCCAGGGTGAAGACCTCAACATCGCCCAATGTGTAGCCAACGCTCTCGGCCTCCCCTTTTGCTAACGTTACAGGCAGCGTGTCGACCAATTCTTTGACCTCTCGATCGTCGGGTGTGTTGCCAAGTGTCTTTGCCCTAACCTCTGCTACTGTGTCAGCAAGACTGTGGACCAGTATCTTGCTTAATACTTAGGTTAGTGTGTGGACAAGTTCCTCAGCCTCCACCTCTGTTAGCGTTTCAGAAAGAATGTCGACCTCTGCTTTGTCTTCCACATCATCCGGTGTGTTCCCAAGTTTCTCCACTTCCGCCTCTGCTAGTCTGTCAGCGAGAGTATCGACCACTGTCTTGGCCTCTACCTCTGCTAAGCTCAACCTAAAGTATAACTAGGTTACACTACACTTATGGATGCCCCTCTTAGTACAGCCTATGTTTCTAAGCTCTTCCTTAAGAAACACAGGGTTACAATAAACTTATGAGTGCGCGACCTTAAATGCAGCCTATGTTTGTATGCTGTAGCTACAATATTACTATGTTACACTACACTAATGAGTGCGCAACCTTAAGTGCTGCCTCTGTTTGTAAACGCTACCTACAGATTTTACTAAGTTTCACTACCAGTATGGGTGTCAATCCTTAAATGCAGCCTATGTTTGTTAGCTCTACCTACATAATCACTACACTTATAAGTGTCCAACCTTCAGTGGGGCTTATGTTTGTTAGCTCTACATACAAAATTACTGGGTTACACCATACATATGGCTGCGGCACCTTAAGTGCAGTCTATTTTTTTTAGGTCAAATTATTGAATCACTGAGTTGGGTGTCCAACCTAAAGCTCAGCCTATGTTTGTTAGCTATACCTACAAAATAACTGGGTTACACTACACGTATGGCTGCGCCACCTTAAGTGCAGCCTATAGTTGTAAGCTTTACCTACAGCATCACTGTGTTACACTACACTAATGGGTGCGCTACCTTAATTGCACCCTCTTATCATAAAAACTACCTCCAGAATCACTTATGATGTCTTTACACTCAAACCTTTATCAAGGTAAACATTAACTGACTAAACCCTGGTACATTTGTACAGTGTTTATGCGGGCTCAAATAACTAAGGTAAATCTGTCATCGATTACAATCTAATCGAACTGGCCACAAATTCTTAATCCACGCATTATATGCTCCCGTTTAAAAGGGAATCTGTGGTTCTTGAATTCCTTGCGTTTTATTTTCTTGTTCTTGATCAGCAAACCGAGGAATCGAGATTGTAGGAGCTCTTACTTTTTTAGCACCTAAACAGGTCGAGACGAAAGCGATTAAATCTGCTACAAATTGCCCTTCGCAAGACAAGGCGCGTTAGACGTGCGTGGTCGTGGCTGAGAAACCAGTTCTGGTTCAAAACTCTGTAAAATGGAACCAAATTGGTTAAAGAATGGTGGAAGAAGCAATTTGTAGTCCTGGTTGTTTTTGCATAGGAAAATGGCGGCAACGTAGAATATGCATCTTCCCTGGCGAAACAATGCAAGGATCAACAATTACGACAAGAAAGAAATACTTGTATCCACAAATTAGCTATACAATGGTGTTAACTTTACCTTTCGGGTTGGTCGCTTTCTTAATGATTTGTGTCTTTCTTTGTTGGCCATAACTTCTTCGTAGACCGAAACCAAACATGGAAACCTGGTCGAAAACCTGCTCTCGAAAACGTGATCGAATGAGACTGACGAAATCCCGACACCACAGGATGTGAAATTCTGTGCGACCGCAAGCGGATGTATCTGTCATCCAAACCTTGGTAACCGGCCTTAACCATGCCTGCTCGCAGGGTAAACCGAACTTTTGCCCTAAGTAACTTTCTATTGTCTTCAGCGCTGTTTACCAGGGTATCAGTTGGCGTTTACACACGCAAAATCCTTACCTAGGTAAGTTAACTTTAATACCTTGGTAGCACGCTCAAGTCTAAACACGGCATAAGTTACACTACAAGTATGGGTGTCCAACCTCAAACGCAGCGTATGTTTGTCACCTCTACCTACAGAATCGCTCCGTTACACTAAACTTATGGAGGCGTCTCCTTAAAAGGAGCATATGTTTGTGAACATTAATAACAGAATTACTGAGTTACACTACACTTATGGGTTCGCCACCTTAAGTTTGGGCTACGTTTGTAAACTCTGCCTATTAAATCACTAGCGTAGACTACACTGATGCGTAACCAACCTTAAGTGGAGCCTTACCTACAAAATCACTGTGTTACACCACGCTTATAGCTGTTTCACCTTAATTGCAGCGTATGTTTGTAAGAGCTATCTTCAGAATCACTGGGTTACACTACATTTATGTATGCGCCACCTTAAGTGCAGCCTATGATATCAGCTCTACCTAGGGGATTGGTGGAATATACTACACGTATGCGAGCGCCACCGTAATTACAGCCTATGATTCTTATCTCTACTTATAAAATCAATGGGTTAGACTAAACTTATTAAATTTCCACCCTTACCTGCAGCTCCTGTTTGTTAGCTCTACCTACAGAATGACTTAGTTCCACGAGACCTATGGATGTGCTACATATAGTGGAGCCTATGTTTGTGAGCTTTACCTAACGAATCACTAAACTTATGGGTGCGCCACCTTGAGATCAGCCTACGTTTGTTAGCTCTATTTAAATAGTCACTGATTTACACTACACCTATGATTGTGCCACCTTAACTTCAGCCTATGTTTATAAATTCGACCTACAGAATCACTGGGCTAACTACACTTATCGGTGTCATTCATTAAGCGCAGCCTATGTTTTTAAGTTCTGCCTACAGAATCACTGACTTATATTTTACTTATGGCTGTCCAACCTTAAGTGCAGCATATGTTTGTAAACTCTTGCTACACAATCGCTTGGTTACACTAGACTTTTGGCTGTCCAGGCTTATGTGCCTCTTATCTTTATTAGCTCCACTTATAGGATCACTGCCTTACACTTAACTTCTAAGTGTTTATAATCATGCTCAAGTGGAGCCTATGTTTGTAAAGTCTACCTATAGAATCACTAAGTAACACTTAACTTTTGGGAGCGCCACCCTTGGTGCGGCCTATCTTTATAATCTCAAGCTACAGAATGACTCAGTTACAATACACTTTTATGTGTCCAAGTTTAGGAGCAATATATGTTTCTAAGTTTTCTCAACGCATTCAAAGGGTTACACCACACTTATCAGTGCGCTACCATAAGTGCAGCCCATGTTTGTATGCTCTGGTTACACTTCACTTATGGGTGTCGAACCTCAAGTGCAGCGTATATTATTAACCTCTACCTACAGAATCGCTTGCTTACACTACACTTCTGGGTTTCCAAGCTTAATTGCCACCAAAGTTTGTTAACTCTAAATACAGAATCACTTGGTTACACTACACTTATTAATGCACCACGCTAAGTGGAGCCTTTTTTTGTAAGCCCTAGCTACAGAAGAAATAGGTTACATTACACTTATGGGTGTCCAACCTTAAGTGCAGACTATGTTTGTCAGCAATTTACCCACGGAATCACTGGGATTTTTTACACTTATGGATGTACTTTGTTAAGTGCAGCCTATATTTGTAAGCTCTACCTAGACGATCAGTGCCTTACACTACACTAATGGGTGCGCCACCTTAAGTGCAGCCTATGTTTGTTAGCTCTACTCAAATAATTATAAAGTTAAACTACACTTCCGAGTGTCCAACCTTAGGTGCAGCCTGTGTTTTTTATCTCTACCCTGAGATTCACTAACTTAAAGTAGAAACTTAAATTGCGGCTTATGTTTGTAAGCTCTTCTTGCAAAAACACTGGATTACACTTATGGATGTGCTTAAATAGGTTTTAAACTCTACCTACGTATCAACACGATTGCAGTACACATACGGGTGTGCGATCTTAAGTAGAGCCTTTTTTTGTCAGCTCTATCTTTAGAATAACTGGGTTACACTACACTTATGACTTTGCGAACTTAAGTGCAGCCTTTGTTTCTTATCTCTACCTGGAGAATCACTAACTTAACCGAGACTTATGGGTAGGGCACTTTAATTGCAGCTTATGTTTGTAAGCTCTACCTACAAAAACACTGGATTACACTACACTTATGGATGTGCCACCTTAAGTGAAGCCTAGGTTTTAAGCCTTTCCTACGTATCAACACGGTAACCTTACACATAGGGGTGTCCAATCCTAAGTATAGCCTATTTTTGTCAGCTCTATCTACAGATATAATGGGTTATACTTCACTTATGGCTTTGCTAACTTAAGTGCAGCCTTTGTTTGTAAGCTCTACTTTCAAAAACACAGGCTTACACCACACTTTTGACGGCGCCTCCTTACAGGGCTGCCTTTGCTTTTTAGCTCTACCTCCAGAATCAATGAGTTACATTACACTTATGGGTGTCCAACCTTAAGTGCAATGTATGTTTGTTAGCTTTACCTACAGAATCGCTGGGTTACAAAACAATAATAGGTGTTTAACCTTAAGTGCATCCACTTTTTGTTACCAGTCGACCTACAGAGTCACCGGGTTAGACTACACTTATGGGAGCGCCACCTTAAGTGTAATCTTTGTTTGTAAGCTTTACCTAGAGGATAAGTGGGTTATACTACACATCTGCGTGCGTTATGTGAAGTGCAGCTTATGTTTGTAACCTCTGCTTACAGTATCACTCGCTTACGCTCCACTTATGGGTGTCAAACAAGAATAACTTAACTTAAAGTGGCTAATCCATAAGTGTAGTGAAACCCAGTGATTAAGTAGGTAGAGCTTACGAACAAAGGCTGCACTTAAGGTGACGCACCCATAACCTTAGTCTCTTGCTGATTGTGATGTGATTCTGTACGTAGAGCTAAGGTGGCGCACTTATAAGTGTAGGGTAAGCGAGTGATTCTCTAGGTAGAGCTAACAAACATAGGTTGTACTTATGGTGGCGCACCCATAAGTGTAGTGTAACCCAATGATTCTGTCGGTAGAGCTAACAAATATCAGCTGTACTTAAGGTGGCGCACTTATAAGTGTGGTGCAACCCAGTGATGCTGTAGGTAGAGCTAACAAACATAGCCTTCACTCAAGGTTGGACACTTATAGTTGTAGTATAACCCAGTTATTCTGTAAGTAGAGCTTATAAGCATAAGCTACAACTTAGGAGTGGAGACCCATAACTCTAGTGTAAAGAGATAGATTTTTTGGGTTTTTTGGGTGGGAGGTTGCACCCCTTATCGTATGCCAGCCAGCGTGTAGACAAGCGCTTCCGCCTCAACATCACCCAGTGTGTAAGAAAGTGTCACGTTCTGCACGTCCGCTATTGTGTCATCCAGCACGGCCACGAGTGCCTTGGCCCAAACATCGTTCTGTCCAGCTAAAAGTTTCTCACGTTCACATTTGCTAGCCTGTTAGCCACGGTGTTGACAAGTGCTTCGGAGTCTAAGCCTCCCATTTCTTTGCCAAATTTCTCAGCAACCACCTCGGCTAGCGTGTCAGGGAGAGTGTATACCAGTGTTTGGTACTCCGCATTACCCAGCCTGTTGCCAATTTTTTCGCTTTCACCTTTTTTGCTTGCAAGATACCGTGTGGATCACCTCCTTTGCCTTCACATGACCCTGTGTGTAAGAAGGTGGCTCGTTCTTTACCTTGACTTCCGTGTCTGCAGCGGACGACCAGCTCACATGGCCAAATATCTAGCTATGTGTCTCGTCCTCCACCTCGACTGCCTAGTCAATAAGCGCAACGACTTGTGTCTAAGTCTTAACATCGCACAAATTTTCTCCGAGTGTCTCTCTCTCCACCTCTTCTTGCGGGTTTAGCTTGTGTGTCCAGCAGTGCATCGGCCTCAACATTGTCGTTTTGTGTCACGAACAGTCTATTCCTCTACCTCTGCTAGCGTTATAGCCAGCACCTGGACCAGTGTTCAGGCTACTGCGTCGCCCATTGGTTGCCTAAGTCTCTCGACCTTCCCCTCGTCTTGCCAGGTTGTCGATCATTGTTCCCGCCTCGACTTCGCTTAATCTGTCGTGAACTGTCTTAGAGACAACTACTTTTAGGGTAGCAGCCAGCTTTTGGAATGGCGCCTCTGCCTGCACATCAGCCAGTGTGTCACCAAGTTTCTCAGACTTCACCTAAGCTAGCGCGTCAAACAGCAGGGCGACTAATGGCTTGGTCTCTACAATGCTTAGTCTAATGGCCGAACTTTTAAACCAGTGCCTTGGCCTCTATTTCTTCCAATTTTTCGCCAAGTGTGTCGATTTATGTTTTTGCTACCGTTTTGGGCAGCATGTCGACAAGTGCCTCCTTCGCCACATAGTCCAGAGTGTCGCTAAGCGTCCCGGCTTCCAACTTTGCTAGGAAATCAGTCAGCGTGTCGACCACTGCTTTGACCTACACATAGACAGCGTTACCCAAAGTGTTTGGCTTCGAAACGTTTCAACCACAGCTTTAGACTCCGCATCGTCCAATCTCTCGCTAAGTGTTTATCCCTCCCCTCCAGCCAGCGATTCAGCCAACGGGTGGACCAAAGCCTCGGCCTACGCTTCGGCCACTGTGTCAAATGTGTCTTGGCTTTGTACTAGTGCTTCTTCTACCACATCGATAACTGTGTTAGCTAGTGCCTCGGCTCCCACATTGGCTAACGTCTCGTTATGTGTCTTGCCGTAAACCTCGGCTACCATGTGAACCAGCGCAAGGACTTGTGCCTAAATCATAAAAACACGGTCTTTTGCGAACTCTCTCGCTCTCCTACCTCTTCTACCGTGTCAGCTAGTATGTTTAGGGGCTTATCGGGTTCTACATTGCTAAACTTCTGCGTTCTGTCCTATAAAACGACTAGTGTGTCACCGACTGTCTTAGCCTTCACTTCTCTAACAATATCAGCAAGAGTGTCGACCAGTACTGTGTTCTCAGCATCCTAGATTGTGTTTAAAAATGTATCGGCCCCCACGTCGGTTACCGTGTCAGCCAGCTCGACGATCATTATCTGGCCTTTTTATATCTCACTTTGTCGCCAAGTGTCTCGGACTTCAGCTCTTCTAGCTGTCAGCAGGTTATCGACCATTGTTTCGGCCTTTACATCACTTAGTATGATGCAAATGCACTAGTTACCTTCTATTTTAGCGTACCAACCAGCGTTTTTTACAGTGCCTCGGCCTTTCAATCGGCCAGTCCGTCACTAAGCTACTCGGTCTTCATTTTCGCTATAGTGTCAGCAAGCTTCACGACGAGTAAGTAGACCTTCAGATTGCCAAGTTTGTTGCCAAGTGTCTCGGATTCCACTTCTTCTAGCCTATCAGCTAGGTTATCGACCAATGTTCCGACCGAAACATCGCTTAGTGTCGCTAACCGTATCAGCAACAAAAACTTGTAGCGTGGAAGCCAGCGTGTGGACCAAGCCTCCAGCTTACTTATTAGCCAGTGTTTGACCAAGTTTCTTTCCTTCAAACCCGGTAGTGCGTCAAACAGCGCAAGGACTAATGGCTTGGTCCCTATATCGCCCAGTCTGTTGAAAAGTATCTTCCCCACCACTTTTTATAGCGTGTCAGCTGGTGTGCGTTGCAGTCCTTTGTCATACATATCGCTTAGTTTCTCGCCAATTGTTTGGGCCTTAACTTCTGTTAGCCTGTCACGAAGCGTGTAGTGCAGTGCCCTAGCTTCGACGTCGCCAACTTTGTTGCCAAGTGTCATGGCCTTCACCTTTGCAAGCTTGACACCCAGTGTGTCGACCAGTGTCTCTCCCTCCACATCTCTTACTGTGACGCCATGTGTTAGGCAGCGAAGAGTCTGGACCAATGCCTTGGCGCCCACATTGTCACATCTCTAGGCCAGTGTCTCCGCCTTTCCTTTTTGGTTCTGTTTCAGGCAGCGTCTCGACCAGTGTCTAGTCCTCCAAAGCGATCAATGTGTTACAAGATGTCTCGGCTCCCATTCCTGCTAGCGTGTTAGTTAGTGTGTCCAGCAGTGCGTCGTCGACCACATTGCCCAGTGTGTCGAGAACCGTCTCGGCTTCTACCTCTGCTACCGTTTCATCCAGCGTGTTGACCAGAGTTTCAACTAACGTTTAGACCAGAGTGTCGACTAGTCTGCTACCATTTTAGCTGGTATGTTCAGGATTGCCTCGAACTTCTCATCGCTTAGTGTATTGCCAAATGTCTCGACCTTCACCACTTCTATTGCTTCAACCAGCGTTTTCGACAGGGCGTTGGCCCTGTCTTCGCCGATTGTGTCGCCAACTTTCTTGGACTCCTGATCTCCAGTCGTGTTAGCCGGCTTGCAAGGAAGCATGTTAATCAGTGCCTCCACATCTCACAAAGTGTTAATAAGAGTGTTAGCCTATACCTTGGCTAACGTGTCAGAAACCGTCTGAATTAGTGCCCTGGCCTGCACATTGCGAAGTGTATCTCTAAGTGTCTCGAGCTACATCCTGGCCAGTGCATTAGCCCAGGAGTCGACCAGTACCTAGGCCTCTCATTGCTCCGTCTGTCATAAAGTGTCTCGGAGCCAAAACCATTCGTCTTTCAACCAACTTGTAGACAAGTGCCTGGGTCATTAAATTGTCAGTGTTTCGCCAATTTTTTTTGGGAATTAACACTTTTTAGCGAGGCACCCAGCGTAAAGACAAGTGTCCCGTCCTTCAGATAATTTAGAGTTTCATTAACTTTCTCCGCCTGCACCCTTTATTGCGCACGAGCTGATGTCTTAAACAGTGCATCGGCCTCTACATTGCCAAATTTATGACCAAGTTTCTTGTTAACAACGTGGGCTTCCGAGTCAGCCAGCACGGTGCCGAGTGGCTTGGTTCTCACATCAGCAAGTCTAGCGCTAAGTGTCTCGTCCTTAAGCTTGGCTAGCACGTCAGCTACAGTGTGGCCCTATTCTAGTTTGTCGCCTAGTTTCTCAGACTTGAGCCCCTCTAGCCTTTCAGGAGGTCATCGACCATTCTATCGGCCTTGACATCGCTTAGTATATTGCAACGGTTTTAGCAACAATCTCTGGTAGCCTGATAGCGAGCGCCTGTATCTCTGTCTCGTCCGCCGCATGGCCCTTGCGTCAGTAAATGTCTACGTCTCTACTTTGGTAAAAGTAGCAGCCAGCGAGACGGTTAGTGCCTTGGCCTTAGGATCGCCTAGTGTGTCGCCAAGTGTCTTGTGTTCCACACTGTTGTCTGTTAGCCGGATTGTTCAACAAAGCCTCGCACTGCAAAGTGCCCAGAGTGTCGTCCACTCTCTCTGCGTCCACTTGCAAGCTTGTCATCGTGCATCTCGACGACTGCTTTGGTCTCCACATCCGCCGCTGTGTTGCCAAGTTTCTTTACCTTTACCTCTGCTACTGTGTCAACCAGTATCTCCACCTCCACCTCCAATACCTCTAGTATCTCCACATCCACCTCTGCTACTGTGTCGGGCAGTATCTTGGCCTTTTATTCGCTTAGTGTGTCGACAAGTGTCTCGGCCTCTGCCTTTGCTTCTGTGTAAGCTATCGTGTCGAGTAGTGTCTTGCCCTGCACAACTGCTAGAGTGTCGAACTTCAAGTCGACCACTGCGTTACATAAATGAACTACCGGCCAGTGCTTCTGCTTTTCCATGGCATAGTGCGTCGCTCATTGACTCGTCTCTACATTTAATAGCGTCTCAGCTAGTGCGTTGACATGTGCCTCGGCGTCTATATTACCCAGTGTGTTGCCAAGTGTTTTGGCCTCCAGCAAAGCTAGTGTGTCAGTCTGCTGTAAACAAGGACCTCGGTCTCTGAATCCCTTATTGTGTCATCAAACGTCTCAGGCTGCACCGTTACTAGCGTGTTCCAGCTTGTCAACCACGGCCTCGTTCTCTACATCGCACGGTTTTTTTCCAAGTGTCACCACCTCCACCTGTAATACTCTGTGAGCCTAGTTGTCGACCAGTGTCTGGGCTAGTACATCGCTTAGTGTGTCGATACATGACTCCCCATCCATCTTTACTAGTTTGTCAGCCAGCACGTCGACCAGCGCTTTGGCCTTCACTTTGTCCAGTGTGTCGCCAAGGACTTTTGCCTCCACCTCTGCTAGCCCGTTAGAGAGTGGGTTTTCCAGTGCCTCCTCCCTCACATCGCCAAGTTTTTCACGTAATATCTCTCTGTGTCAACATCTGCTAACGTGTCATGCAGGCGACAATCAGTGCCACGGCCTTTTCATAGAATAATGTGTCTCCAAGTTTCTCGGCCTCCACCTCTACAAGCGTGTAAGCCAGCGTTTTGACTAGTGGCTCGACCTCCATTTCGTCACGTGTGTCGCCAACTGATTTTCCTCCACTTCTTCTAGCGTGTTAAACAGCGTGACGACTAGTGCTTCGGCCTCCAAATCTTTAACTTTGTTGCCATGAGTTTCGTCCTTCACCTCTGCTAGTGTGTCAGCTTGCGTGTCGATCTGTTCCTTGGCCTATACATTACCCAGTTTTTCCAAATACTCATAGTCTTCACTTCTACAAGCGAGTCGGAAAGCTTGTCAAGCAGTGCCTTTCCCTCCACGTCGCTTTGTGTTTCGCCAATTCTCTTGGTCTGCACCTTTGCTAGTGGTCAGTCAGCGTATTCAGCAGTGTCTTGGCCATCATGTCTCCTAGTGTTTCGGGGCAGCCTCGGCAAACGTGTCAGCCAGCACGAAGACCAGTGCCTTGCTCTCCTCTTGGTCCCGTTTGTCTCTAAGTGTCTTAGCCTCCACGTCCGCTATCGTGTGAGCGAGCGTCTTGACAAGTGCCTCGGTCTTTACATCGACCAGTGTCTCTCCACGTTTCTCAGCGTCCACCTCCGCTATCGTGTAACCCAGGGTGTCGACCACTGCCTCAGTCTCCACTTTGTTAGGTGGCCATAAGTGTCTTGACATGCACATCTTCAGGCTGTTAACCAGCGTGTCGACAGATGCCTCTGTATCTACATCGCCCAGTGTGTCGCCCGAAATTTCGGCCTCTACCTCCACTTCGCCTAGAGTACTTCTAAAATGACTGCTTTTCTTAAGATATTCTGAAAGAACAATATCCAAGGGGCCTACTTGCCAAGAATGAGCATTTCGGGGCCAATTGTCTCTGATATCGTAGCCCAGTAATGTTTAGAAAACTCCATACAAAACCCTTTCAAACTTATTTGTGTTCGACCCAAAAAAACTTTAAAAAATCTGTGTGGAGTTTCTCGGAGACAATTTGACCCGAAATGCTTATTTTTGGTAAATAGACCTCTCGGACATTGTTTCTTTAGAATAATGTGACAAATTCCATAATTTAAGAAGTTTCATTTTTATGCAAACGTTACCTTAATACTCTAATGTGTGTCGCCAACTGTCTTAGCTTCAAGCTGCGCTCGTGTTTCAGCCAGCATGTCACATTACAGAAACGCGCCCATTGAAAAACGTCGCCCGTGAAAAGTGGGGTACCCATTAGGCTTTGCGAGCAAAAACGAGGTTTCAAAGACTACCGTCTTTTTCGGCCTCTTATGAACTTCACAGCGGTTAACTATTCTCACACTTTCAAGAGACAATGCAGAAACAATAGAAGTAGGTTGCCATTGTTTTAAGAGTTAGAATGTCTGTCATTGCAACAAAGAAGAAAATGTTTAATATGCAAAGAGAAGCAAGTTTTCTTTCTCGTGCACTAACATAAAACTCTCGCGAATTCGGTAGTCTCGTGCGAATTGTTTCGATGGCAAAACAATTAAAGCTTATCAGAAACCAAAGTATTCTTCACTTAAAAACTCATCTTCACGAAAATCACTCGATAAGATTGAATAAAAATGTTTGCAGCGTTTATAAATATTATTATAAGAAGCGATATTGTAGTTGTTTTCAAAAGACGGATTAGATTGCTGTTTAGGTTTGGCCATTAAATATGTAGTTATAGCGTTCTTAAAGAAAATAACGCTCTTAATTTTGCCTTATACTGTGCTAAAATCAATATCTTAAATGAAGAATGTAAGTGAGAGTGCTTTTCCGTAAAATTTGCCCGTAAATTTTAAGGTTTATAATATTATCCAAAACCCGCGACAAAATGTAAACAAACTATTAACGCATTGGTTGCGCTCATATTTCATCGATCGATTCGAAACATGAAGTTTGTAAAGGTAAAAATTCATTTTAAGTCAGTGCATTGAATTATTTACGGCAAAATCAACAACAATCATCGAGGATTTTTCAAATTTGAAGCATTTAACAGCAAAAAGTCACATGCTAATTCGGAGTAAATTTAGACAGACTGAGCTATTGTTAGTCGCGTGAAGTTCTATTCTTCATCGAAGAATAGGCAAATGTTGCGGCTGTTTGAGCAGGAACAATAAACAGGAAAGGGATATACCCAGGGGATTTCTTGATTGACACTAAATTAAGGTCATTTTTCACTTATTTGCATTTTCACGATCGACGTTTTTGAATGCGCGCGTTTCTGTAATGAACTAGGGCCTTGGCATTTGCATCACTTAGTGTTTTAACATATTCCTCGTTCTCCACCACTCTCACCGTGTCAGCCACCATGTCAAGCAGTGCCTCATCCTCCACATCGGTTAGTGTGTTGCGAAGTGTCTCGCTCTCCACTACTGCAGGCATGTCAGCCAATTTCTCGAGCAATGCCTCGTTCCCTCAGCACTTAGTGCGTCTGCAAATGTTTCCGTTTGCACTCCTGCTTGCTCTGTGCCTTCGCATCCACAATGCCCACTTTGTTGCTCTTTGCCTCGGCCTCCACATCGCCGAGTATTTCGAAAGTGTCTTGGCTTTTACCATGGTTATTGTGGCAGCCGGTGTTGAACTGGTACCTTGCCCTGCACATCCGCAAGCGTGTCGCTAACTTCGGCGGCCTCTATTTTTGCTAGCGTGTCAGCAGGCATATCTACTACTGCTTAAGCCTGCATATTTCGCGATGTTTTACTAAGTGCGTCTTCTGAACCTCTGCTTTCCAGAGAGTCGATTAGCATTTTGACCACTTTTTCACTAAGTTTGTAACCAAGTGTCTTGGCATCTACCTCTGCTGCTGTGTGTCGGAAGTGTATTAGCTTTCAAATCTGCTAGTTTGTTAGCCATCGTGTCGATCAGTGCGTCGCCCCCACATCGTCCAGTGTGTCATCAAGTCGCTAGTTCTGCACCGCGCCAAGTGTGTCACCAAGTGATACACCTCTGCAACCGTGTCATAAAGTGCATCGATCAATGTGTCGCCGAGTGTCTTGGCTATTACCTCTTCTAGCGCGTTAACCAGAATTTCGACCATAGCTGTGGCCCCTATATTGCCAAATATGTAACAAAATGTGTCGGACTCCACTCCTGCTAGCGTATCAGCCAGCGCGTAGACCAGTGCCTCGGCCTAAAGATCGCTCAGTGGGCCAGAAAGTGTCTGGGCTTCGTCATCCGCTAGCCTGTAAGCCAGCATTTCGACCGGTGTCGGCGAGTGTTTTGGCCTGTGTCAAGTAGCTTATTTCGTTGGTAGTTCCACAGTGTGTCTAACAGGCGATCGGCCTTCTTATGGCCTAGTGTGTCACTACGTGTCTCGGCCTCTACCTCTACTGTCGTCTCGGCCAAGTTGTCGACCGGAGCCTAGTTTTAAGATGGCATCGGGTGTCTCTAACTGTCTCAGCCTTCTCCTTCATTAGTTTGTAAGCAAGCTTGTCCATCCAGTCTTAACTTGCACGTCTATTAGCGTAACGCCAACTGTCCCAAAGAGAAGCGTTTCGACCAGTGGCTTGGGCTTCACATCGTTCAATATGTCTCGCTTTTTTTTTGCTAGAGTGTTAGCCAGCGTGTGCACCACTGACTCGGGCTTCCCCTTTAACGGCGTGTGAGCAGCTTGTTGACTAGTTTCTCCGACTCTCCCACGCCCATTTTGTCGTTAAGTATCTGTCTCCACCTTTTCCTACTGTGTTGCCTTGTGCCTTGCCCTTCAAATCGCCGACTGTTGCTAAAGTGTCTTAGCTTATAACTCCGATGTGTTAGACAGCTTCTTCACCAATGCTTCGGCCTTTACACTGCCTAGAATGTCGTCAATCGTGTTAACGAGCGTGTCCACCAAAGCCTCGCTCTCCACATTGGTTAGTGTGTCGCTAAGTGTCTCGGCCTCAACATCTGCAAGTATATTACCATCTGTTGTGTCCTTCACTTTAGCAAGTCTTAGAGGCACGCGTTGTTTGGAGCTTTCGCTTCCACATCGCCTGGTGTCTCTGCAAATGTGTCGGCCTACACCACTTTTAGCGTGTCACCTAATGGGTTGACGAAAGGCTTTGTATTCAGATAGCTAGTGTGTCACATACTGTCTTAGCTTTCAAATCTGATAGCCTTTATGCCAACAGAAGGACCAGTGCCTCCGCCTCAACGTCGCTAAGAGTATCGCTGAGTGTCTTGACTTCCATCTTGCCTGTCAGGCAGCGTGCTAACTTGTGCATTGGTCTCCACATCGCTCACCCCTGATACCGTGTTAGCAAAAAAAGGCGATCAATGCTTCGGTCTCTACATCACTAAGTGTGTCAGCAAGTGTTTCGGAGCCGCCTCTATTAGTCTTTAAAAAAGCATGTCGAGCAGTGCTTGGGCCTCCGCATTGCCCAATTAGTCGCCAAGTGTTTTGGCCTTCACCTTTGCTAGGATGTCACTTAGGGTGTCGCCCTGTGCTGTGGTCTAAAAATTGCCAAATGTGTCGCCAAGTGTTGCGGGTTCCACCCCCGCTTACCTGGTAGCCAGCAGGTGGACTAGTCCTTTGGCCTCCATATTGCTCACTGTATGATAAAGTGTCTCGCTCTCCACGTCAGCAAGCGTGTCCGCCAGAACTGCCATCGTTGCCTTAGCCCTCACATCGCTTAGTCTTGCGCCAAGAGTTTTGGCTTCCATATCTGACACCGTGTCAGCCACTGTATTGCCATGTGCCTCGGCCTGCAGATCACCCAGTCTGTCACCAAGTGTCTCGTCCTCCAGCTCTGCGAGCGTGTTAGCCAGCGTGTCCATCACTGCTTCTGCCTACATATTTCCCACAGTCTTCTCAACTCTCTCGCCTTGTAGTTGTGAGCGTGTTATCCTGCTTCCCGACCACTACCTTGGCTTTCACATCGCCCGGAGTGTTTCCAAGTGTCTCAAGCTCTTGCTCTGCTACTGTGTCAGCAAGAGCGTCGACCAGTATCTTTGCCTCTACGTCGCTTACTATGTTGACAAGTATCCTGGCTTCTACCTCCACTAGCGTAGAAGCTAGTTAGGGTGTCGAAAAGTGTCTTGGCCTCCACACCTGGTAGAGTGTCAGCCAGTGTGTCAAACAGTGTGTTGCAAACTGTCTGTACTGTCCAGTCAGTGTCTCGACTTACCCAACGCCCACTGTGTCGGCAATTCACAAGTTTCTACATCTAATAGCCTTTCAGCTAGTGTCTTGACTTGTGCCTCGCCCACGTCATTACCCAGAGTGTTGCCAAGTGTCGAGAATTATTTTGGCATCGCAATCCAAATTTGTCACCAAATGTGTCGGCGTGCCTCTTGGCTTGCGGGTGTTCCGGCAAGTCGACCACTGCTTCACCCTTATCATCGACCTTTTTTTCCCCAAGTATCTCTACCTCCACGTGTGCTATTCTGTCACCCACTTGTGCTATTCTTTAAGCATGGACCAGTTCAGTACATCGCTTAGTCTGCGACAAGTGTTTCCGTGTCCATCTATGCTGGCTTGTTAGCCAGTGTTTCCACCAACTGTTTTAGCGCGTCATCGAGCGTTTTGACTAGTGCTTTGGCCCTCACATCGCCCATTGTGTCGCATCGTGTCTTCCTCTCGACAACTTCTAGCGTCTCATCTAGCACTTTAACTAGTGCCTTGATCTTTTTATCGACCAATGTGTCTTTAAGTTTGTCGGTTTCCACCCCTGCTACCGTTTAAGCCAGCGTGTCGACAAGTGCCTTTGTTTCCACTTTGTTAGGTGTGCAGCGAAGTGTCTTGTCCTCAACCTCTTCTATCGCGTTAAACAACGAGTGAACCAGTGCCTTGGCCTCCACATTTCGTCCTTTTTTGCCGCGAGTATTGTCCTGAACCTCTGATAGCCCGTCAGAATACGTGTAGACAAGTACCTGGGTCTGTATATCACCCGGTCAGTCGAAAAGACTCTTAGCCTTCACCTCTGAGAGTGTATCTGCCAGCATGTCGACCAGTGCTTCTCACTAAAGTTAGCATTAAGTCTCCCTTAGTGTCTTGGCCTGAAGCTCTGCTATTGTGTCAGCAAGCGTATCTGCCAGTGCCTTGAAATTCAATTTTGCTTCCGTGCCGTCATGCGTGTTCACCAATGTGTCGACCTTCACAGTAACCAGTGGGTTTAAGTTGTCTTTGCCTTCTCCTCTGCAGGCGTTTCATCCAGCTAAGACCTAGTGCCTTAGCGTCCACAGCTCCCACACTTTCGCTAATTGTAATGGCCTACACCTCTGTCAGCGTGTCAGCCAGCGTGTCGACCAGTGCCTTGCCCTGTACATCTCCCAGTTTTACGTCATGATTCTCGCAACAAAACTTTTCGAGCACTGCCTTGTCCTCCGCGTTTCCCAATCTCTAGCCAGGTGTTGCTGGTTTTTTTTCCTGCCCTTTCAGGATACGTGTTGAGCAGTGCTTTGCCCTCTACTTAGCATAGTCTCTCACGGCTTTCAGCTCTGCGACTGTGTCAGCCAGGGTGTCGACCAGTGTCTTGGCCTTTAAATCTGCTAGCGTGTCGGTTAGCGTGTCGACCAGTGCGTCCGCCTTTACATCAAGTAGTGTGTCAAAATTGTCTATGCCTCTACTTTTCCAAACAGTGTGTAGTCCAGCGCCTAGGATTCCAAACCGCCCAGTGCTTCAACATGTTTTTCCGACTCCAATTTTGTCTAGCGTGTTGGCCAGCGCGACGGTCAGCAGCTAGGCCTCTACAACGTTCAGTGTGCTGCCAACTGTAACAGTTTGCATCTCTGCTAGATTGTCAGCAGGAGCGTCGAGCAGTCACTCTGCATGCCCCATTAATTAACCAAACTTCTCGGGCTCGTCGGCTAGCGTGTCAGCTAGCGCGACTACCAGTGCCTAGGTGATCAGATCGCCTAGTTTGTTGCCAGGTATCTTGGAATCCACCTCTTTTAGCTTGTCCGCCAGTGTGTCGAAGAGTGCTTGGACCTCGACATCGCTGAGTGTGTTTCCCCCTGTCGCGGCCTACATCTTCGGTAGCGTTTCACCAAGGGTGTTGACTAATGCCTTAGTCTCTTCACATTTTTCCACATCTGTGCCCATTGCGTCTCTCTCTGTCGAGGCCTTAGCCTCTGCTAGCGAGTTTTCAGCGTCTTGACAAGTGTGCGAGCCTTCGCTTCGCCCAGTGGGTCACTGAAAGTCCTTGACATACAAAGTATTTGACTCCAATTGGCCTCCGTGTCACCCAGCACTTCGTCAAGTGCCTCGATCGGTACATCGCCCATTATTTCGCCAAGTATTTCGGCGTTGACTGCTGCTAGAGTATGTCGACAAGTGTCTCGGGCTTCGCATCTCCCAGTGTGTCTGCAAGTGTCTCATGTGCCACCTTTCCTGGTCTTTTCGGCATCATGTTTACCAGTGCCCTAAACTTCACAATCACAAAGTGTGTCACAATGTTTCTCGGCTTCAAACTCATTTACCTTGTAAGCCAGCGCGATATATACTACGTCGATCTCCTTATCGCCCAGTCTCTCGCGAAGTGTCTCGCTCTCCACCACTGTTACGTTTCAGCCAGTATGTCGGGCAGTGCCTCGGCCTCCAGATCGCCCGTTGTGTCGCCAACTATTTCGTCCTCCACTTCTGCTAGAGTTTAAGCTCCTTGGCTCCCACATTGCTCGGTGTGTCAGACTACAATTCGCTAGGGTGTTAACCGGCATTTCGAACTATGTCTTGGCCTCCGCCTCGCGCAGTGTGTCGTCAGTTTCTCGCCCTTTGCTTTTTCTAGTGTGCTTGGCAGCTTGTAAACCAGCACATTAGCATCAACATTACCCAGTGTTTTCCGAACAGTGCCGACCACTTCCTATAATAGCTTGTCAGCCATGTTGTTAACCATTTACTCGGCCTCATCTCTTTGTCTCAACATCTGCTAACGTGTCATCCAGCGCGTAAATCAGTGCCACGGCCTTGTTATTGACTACTGTGTTCCAAACTTTGTTGGCCTCCACCTCTGCTAGCGTGTAAGCCAGCGTTTTGACTAGTGCCTCGACCTCCACTTGGTCAAGTATGTCAATAAGTGATTTTCCTCCACTTCTGCTAGGGTGTTAAAAAGCATGACTCATGCCATGAGTCTTGTCCTGCACATCTGCTAGTGTGTCAGCCTGCGTGTCGATCTGTTCCTTGGCGTCCACTGCTGCTTGAGTGTCAGCCAGCAGGTGGACTAATGCACTGGTCTACACATATTGCCCTGTGTGTCAGCCAGCGTATCAAAAAGTGCCTTGCCATCGACAACGTCTAGTAATTCGCCGAGTGTCGGTGCCTCGACCTCTTCTTGCGTATTGGCAAGCAAGTTGACAAAAGCTGATATCTCTACATAGACCAGTAGGTAGCTATGTGTCTTGCGCTTCACTTCTTCCGGCGTGGATATCAGCGTGTGGACCATTGCCTCTGGTTCCACATCGTCCTATATGTCACCTAGTGTTTCGCGTCAGCCTCGGCAAACGTTTCAGCCAGGAGAAAGACCAGTGCCTTGCCCTCCTCTTTGTCCAGTGGGTCCTCAAGTGTCTTAGCCTCCATCTCTACTATCGTGTGAGCGAGCGTCTTGACCAATGCCTCGGCCTTTACTTCGACCATGCTCCCTCCACGTTTCTCAGCCTCCACCTCCGCCACGGTGTAAGCCATCGTGTTGACGAGTGCCTCAGCCTCAACTTTGTTAAGTGTCGATAAGTGTCCTGACATCCACTTCTAGGCTGTTAACCAGCGAGTTGTCGAGTGCCTCTGCATCTACATCGCTTAGTCTGTCGCCAGAAGTCTTGGCTTCTATCTTTGCAAGCCTGTCAGGGGTCGTGTTGACCCGTGCGTTGGCCTATACATCGCCCAGTGTATCCCAAACACTTTAAGCCTTCACCTTTGCTAACCTCCTGGCCACCGTTTTAAGCAGTTGTCTTTTCTTTTACTTTCGCTAGCGTGTAGACCACCGTATCAAACAGTGTTTTGTCCTCCACAGGATTCGTCAGGATATTCTAATAGAACAATGTCCAAACGGTCTACTTGCCAAAAATGAGCATTTTGGGGCAAATTGTCTCTAGTATAGTAGCCCAGTAATGTTTAAAAAAATCCATACAAACCCTTCTAAACGTTTTTGGCTTCGACCCAAAAAACCTTAAAAGAAGCTGTTTGGAGTTTTCTAAGTATAACCAGCTAACATCTCGGAGACAATTTGTCACGAAATGCTAATTTTTGGTAAATAGGCCTCTCTCACATTGTTCTTTCAGAATATTTTGAAAAATTCCATATCTTAAGACATTTCATTTTTATGACATCACTTTCGTACTCTAACGTCTGTCGCTGTCTTAGCTTCAAGCTTTGCTCGTGTGTCAGCAAGCGTGTCAACCATTGCCTTAGCCTTTACATCAACAAGTGTTTTGCCATATTTCTCGTTCTCCACCACTGCTAAAGTGTCAGCCACCATTTCAAGCAGTGCCTTTAGCTCCACATCGCTTAGAGTGTTGCGAAGTGTCTCGCTCTCCACTTTTGCAGGCGTGTCAGCCAGTTTCTTGAGCAGTACGTTCGCTCTCACAGCGGCTAGTGCGTCTGCAAATGTTTCGGTTTGAACTCCTGCTTGCTCTTTGTCTCGGAATCCACTATGCCCAGTGTGTCGCTCTTTCCCTCGCTCTTCACATCGCCGAGTGTTTCGAAAGTGTCTTCGCTTTTACCTTTTTATTGTGGCAGCCGGTGTGTGAACTGGTACCCTTCCCTGCACATCCACCAGTGTGTCGCTAACATCTTCGGCCTCCATTTTTGCTAGCATGTCAGCAGCCGTATCGACTACTGCTTTGGCCTGCATATTGCCCGATGTTTTAGTAAGTGTGTCTCATGAACCTTTGCAACCTAGAGTGTCGATCAGCATCTTGACCTCTTTTTCACTTAGTTTGTAACCAAGTGTCTCGGTATCTATATCTGCTCTTGCGTGTCGGAACTGTCTTAGCTTCCAAATCTGTTAGTTTGTTAGCCAGCTTGTCGACCAGTACCTCGCCCGCACATCGTCCAGTGTGACACCAAGTCGCTAGTTCTGCACAGCGCCAAGGGTTAGACCTTTGCCTTCGTGCATAAAGCGCATCGATCAATGTGTCGCCGAATGGCTAAGCTATTACCTCTACTGGCGCGTCAGCCAGAGTTTCGACCATAGCTGCGTTCCCTATATTGCCAAATATGTAACAAAATGTGTCGTACTCCACTCCTGCTAGCGTATCAGCCTGCGCGTTGACAAGTGCCTGGGCATAAAGATCGCTCAGTGGGCCAGAAACTGTCCGGGCTTCGTCATCCGCTAGCCTGTAAGCCGGCATTTCGACCAGTGTGTTAGCAATTGTTTTGCCCTGTATCAGGTAGCGTGTTGGTTTGATAGGACCTAATACAGGATCCTGTAAACCTTGTATGGTAGGATCAACCTTCTTGAGATTTAAATGAATCTCTAGAATAATGTCATCATTCAACCGTCCAGTTGGTGATAAAATTAGCTTGAAGTGACGATCATTTAAATTTCCATTGTTGGGTGTGCTGACACTATTACATGTAGATGCTTTGACATTGTTACTATCTTTAACTTTTATCTTAGCCTTAGTGTCATAAAGGTTGCTGCACTACAATTTGGGCAAATCCAAGTTGTTTTGGCGTTATTAGACTTGCGCTTGTAATTCATGCATGACAAGTGGAAAACTTTCCATTCATACAAGGATTGTTGTGGCATTCTATCAGTTTATCACTTGCTATGGCCTTCTGATTGCATACACAGATAGCTGTGTCTAGTTTGACAGCTTTCTTTGTTGTGTCATCTGACATTGATGGCCTTTGTGGCTTTTGAGGTGGTGAACCATTGTGGCACAAAGGGCACATCCAGTTCTTTGGCACTTCTGTGAGTTTAAGACAGGACAAGTGGTAGGATGAAATAGGGCATGCTGTATTAGAACAATGAACGACAGCCTCTCCTGTTTCATTCCTGCAAAAACATACTGCCCCAGCATCAAACTGTTTTAGGGTTATGTCACGTTTCTGTGTGTACCAGCGCCCTAAAATTTCAGGCAACATAAAAATCTCCAAAAATTGGTTAGCTTAGGAAGTACAGCGTCCCAGTGATGTTGGTTCGGGGTAACTCTTTGAAAAACAAACTCAATGTTTTCCTTTATCCTACAAAAAAACAAAGTCATTGTACTTTTTCCCAGTTGTAAAGAGTTGCTGTTGGAGTTGATAATAATATTGATGGTCATCCTTGATTGTCATGGTTGTATTTAAACAGGATCCTTGCTTAGTGAGGTATTCTTTAAAATCCAAGTCCTTTAAACGGTAAGGACACTTAATCTCGCCACACCCTTCACCACAACAGTCACAGCTGCACAGAAAATCTGGGGTGGCATGTAGCCAAGGATACTCCTGATTTACAAACATTTTGCACTCCTTGACCTTGAAGTTCACATGCATCTCCTTCATTGCTAATTCATTTGCAGCTAGAGCTTGTTTTTCATACTTGCAGCCATGTTCTGTAGCAGCATTGCTAAATCTAAGAATGTGGGGATAGCATAACGTTTTAATAAGGGAATGGGATGGCTGAGCTGGGTTAGTTTGACAAGCCTGCTTGCTAATGGAAGCCACGATTCGTCCTGCACGATGTCGGAAAAAGGCATTGCAACTAGATTGTTTTCTAGTATCCTCTTCTATGATTTTTACCTGTTCAGGTGTGTTTCAATATCTACTTTAGCGTAGATCTCCAGCAGTTCATTATATTGCGTGTTTAAATACTTTTTGTCAAATAGGTCTGGGACAGCTTAAACAGTTCTGCTCTTTGTAACAAAGGACTCGGAGTACGGATAAATTAAACTAAGTGCAACCGGCTTATCCTTACATGTCTTCAAAGTTTCCTAGAAGGAGTTTAACTCAACCTCAGTTGGAGCTTGAATGTCCTTTTTCTGTTTGTCGCTAGTTTTCGAATCTCCAGGGACAAAACATGAAGCATTATCATCAAGTTTTTCTACTGTTTCGTCAAGTTTTTGCTTCAGCTTAGTGGCAGACCTGAAGTCGATGTCTTCAGCTTGAGCAAATGGTATGTCTATGTTGTAGGTTGGCAGTATCCACACACATTGTTTATCAGTGCAAGCAAGCCTTCCTCGTACTCTGTTAAACGTTTCAATGTAAAATAGGACGCTAGCAATGTGGGAGCAGGTTTCCCCTTGCCCAGCAATACATCCGCGGCAATGTGCACATAAAATCCTTACTTCATTTTTGGTGATGATCCACAGAGGAACAGTTGGGTCGTTCATCTTTTGAGAGTGGCGAACCTTTCCCAAAACAACATGCTTACCGGCAATGATAAGTCCGTGGACAATTTTTACAAATCCAGAGACTGACTGGTTGTATGCTTGAAGGCTTTTAAAGGCCTTAAATTGGTCCTTAGTGTAGTGACTGGTTTCAAGAACAAGATACAAAACTAGGTCAATCGACTCGGTGGGAGGAAGACATTTGGCATCGTATTTTTGGCATAAAATTAGAAAAGGATCGACTCCAATGCACGCTATTTTCTGCATGTACCTTTTCTTAACGAGAGGATCAAGTGTATTTGCATATTCAGACAATTGGGGAGCGTCATCTTTCTCCTTAGACATCTTTTGTAATGTAAATGACCGTAGAACACAAGAGATTTAAAAGCCGCGAAGGGACACCAACATTGCGGCGGGAGTTTTCGCGGGAAAATTTTAAACTTTGTGACGTCACGTGAAAACACTCTATAGTGTAACCCAGTGATTTTGTACGTAGAGCTAACAAACTCAGGTTGCGCTTAATGTTGGACAACGATACGTGTAGTGTAACGCAGTGATTCTGTAGGTAGAGCTAACAAACATACGCTGCGATAATGTTGCACACCAATCAGTGTAGTGTGACCCAGTATTTCTGTAGGTAGAGGTTACAAACATAGGCTGCACTTAAATTTGGACACCCATAAGTGGAGTGTAATCTATTGATTCTGTAAGTAGAGCTAACAAACGTATTCTGCACTTAAGGTGGAACACCCATAAGTTTGGTGTAACCCAGTGATTGTTTAGGTGGATCTTACAAAGATAGGCTGCACTTAAGGAAGCACTCCCATTAGTGTAGTGTAGGCCAGTGATTCTGTAGCTAGAGCTTACAAACGTAGGCTGCACTTAAGGTGGCACACCCATAGGTGTAGCGTAACTTAGTAGTTCTGTAGGTAGAGTTTAACATCAAAGGCTTGACTTAAGGTGGCGTAGCAATCAGTGATGCTGCAGGTAAAGCTTAAAAACCTAGGCTGCACTTATGGTGCCGCAACCATAAGTATAGTGTAACCCAGTTATTTTGTAGGTGAAGCTAACAAACATAAGCTGCATTTAAGGTTGGACACCCATAAGTGTAGTGTAACCTAGTGATTCTGTAAGTAGAACATACAAACCTGGGCTGCACTTAAGGTTGGTCCCTAAAACGTGTAATGTAACCCAGTGATTCTCTAGGTAGCTACAGCTTACAAACATAGGCTATACTATAGGTGGCGCATCCATATGTGTCGTGCAGCACAGTGATTCAGTAGGTAGTTACAAAGAAAAGCTGCACTTAAGGTGGACAACACATAAGTGTAGTGTAACCCAGTAAATATATTGGTAGAGCTTACAAACATAGGCTGCTTTTAAGGAGGCGCCTCCATAAGTGTCGTGTAACCCAGTGATTATGTAGGTAGAGCTAACAAACATACGGTACCCTTAAGGATGGACACCCATACATGTAGTGTAACTTAGTGAAGCTGTAAGTAGAGCTGACAGACATAGGCTCCACTAAAGCTTAGACACCCATAAATGTAGTGTAACCCAGTGATTTTGTAGGTAGAGCTTACAAACATAGGCTCCACTTAAGTTGGTGCAGCCATAAGTATGGTGTAACCTAGTGATTCTGTAAATAAAGCTTGTAAACATATGGCGCACTTAAGTTTGCGCACAATAAGTGTAAAGCAAGCAAGTGACTGTGTAGGTAGAGATAATGAACATACGCTGCACTTGAGGTTGAATACCCATACGTGTAGTGTCATCCAGTAATTTTGTAGCTAGAGCTTTCAAACATAGGCTGCACTTAAGGTGGCGCAGCTATAAGTGTGTTGAGACCCAGTGATTCTGTAGGCAGAGCTAACAAACATAAGCTGCACGTAAGGTTCATATTTCAATAAGTGTAGTCTAACTTATTGATTTTGTAGCTAGAGCTTAGGAACATAGGCTGTAGTTAAGGCGGCGCACCCATAAGTGTAGTGTAACCCAGTGATTTTGTTAGTAGATCTGAAAAAGAGAAACTGTACTTAAGGTGGTGCAGCGATAAGTATTCTGTAACCAAGTTATTCTGTATGTAGAGCTACCAAACATAGGCTCCACTTAAGATTGGAAACTCATAAGTAAAGTGTAATACAGTGATTCTGTAGGTAGGGCTTACAAACATATGCTGCACTTAAGTACGCACAGCCATAAGTATAGTGTAACCCAGTGATTCTGTAGGTAGATCTTACAAACGTAGGCTGCACTTTAAGTAACGCACCTATAAGTGTAGTGTAACCCAGTGATTGTGTACGTAGAGCTAACAATCTGAGGTTCCACACGTGTAGTGTAACGCTGTGATTCTCTAGGTAGAGCTAAAAATTATAGGCTGCACTATAGGTGGCGCATCCATAGGTCTCGTGGAATTAAGAGCTTACAAAGATAGGGTGCACGTAAGTTGGTGCAGCCATAAGTATGGTGTAACGCAGTGATTCTGTAGGTAAATCTTACAAACATAGGCTCCACTTAAGGTGGCGCAACTACAAGCCTAGTATAACCCAATGATTCTTTAGGTACAGCTTACACACAAAGGCTCCACTTAAGGTGGCGCATCCATAAGTGAAGTGTAACCTAGTTATTTTAAAGGTAGAGCTTACAAACATAGGCTCCACATACGGAGGCGCACCTATAGGTGTAGTGTAACCCACCGATTCTGTTCGTAGATCTAACAAACTGAGGTTGCACTTAAGGTTGGAAAACCATACATGTACCGTAACGCAGTGACTCTCTAAATAGAGCTTAAAAACCCAGGCTTCACTAAAGGTAGCGATTTTATAGATGTCGTGGAAGTAAGTGATTCTGTAAGAAGAGCTAAAAAACATAGGCTGCACTTAAAGATGGAAACCCACATTCGGGACTTTGGAAAGCTAAAATCTTGAAATCAGCCAAAATCTTGAATTCAGGATTTTGGAAAGCTAAAATCTTGAAATCAGCCAAAATCATGAATTCATGATTTTGGAAACCTAAAATCTTGAAACCAACCAACATCTTAAATTCACGATTTTGGAAACCTAAAATCTTGAAATCGGCCAAAATCTTGAATTCAGGATTTTGGAAAGGTAAAATCTTAAAATCGGCCAAAATCTTGAAATCAGTCACATTCCCGAATTCAGGATTTTCGAAACCTAAAATCTTGAAAACGGCCAAAATCTTGAATTCAGGATTTTGCAAAGCTAAATTCTTGAAATCAACCAAAATCTTGAATTGAGAATTTTGGAAAGCTAAAATCTTGAAATCGGCCAAAATCTTAAATTGAGGATTTTGTAAAACTAAGATCTTGAAATCGGCCAAAATCTTGAAATCAGTCAAATCTCGAATTCAGGATTTTGGAAAGCTAAAATCTTGATATCGGCGAAAATCTTGAATTCATGATTTTGGAAAGCTAAAACCTTAAAAACGGCCAAGATCTTGAAATCGGCCAAAATCTTGAATTCAGGATTTTGGAAAGCTAAAATCTTAAAATCGGCCAAAATCTTGAATTCAGGATTTTTTTGAAGCTAAAATCTTGAAATCGGCCAAAATCTTGCATACAGGATTTTAGAAAGCTAAAATCTTAAAATCCGCCAAAATCTTGAATTGAGGATTTTGGAAAGGTAAGATATTGAAATAGGCGAAAATCTTGGATTCAGGATTTTAGAAAGTTAAAATCTTGAAATAGGCCAAAATATTGAATTAAGGATTTTGGAAAGCTAAGATCTTGAAATCGGCCAAAATCTTGAAATCGGTCAAAATCTCGAATGCAGGATTTTGGAAGGCTAAAATCTTGAAATCGGCCAAAATCTTGAATTCAGGATTTTGGAAAGCTAACACCTTGAAATCGGCAAAAATAAAGAATCCAGGATTTTGAAAAGCTACAATCTCAAAATCGGCCAAAATCTAGAACTCAGGATTTTGGAAAGCTAAACTGTTAAAATACGCCAAAATCTTGAATTAAGGATTTTGGAAAGCTAAGATATTGAAATCGGCCAAAATCTTGAAATCGGTCAAAATCTAGAATTCAGGAGTTTGGAAAGAAAAAACCTTCAAATCGTCCAAAATCTTCAATTCAGGATTTTGGAAAGGTAACATATTGAAATCTGCAAAAACCTTGAATTCAGGATTTTGGATAACTACAATCTTAAAATCGGCCAAAAACTTGAATTCAGGATTTTGGAAAGCTAAAATCTTGAAATCGGTCAAAATCTTGAATTTAGGATTTCGGAAAGCTAAAATCTTAAAAATCGGCTAAAATCTTGAAATCGGCCAAAATCTTGAATTAAGGATTTTGGAAAGTTAAAATCTTAATATCGGCCAAAATCTTAAATTGAGGATTTTGGAAACCTAAGATCTTGAAATCGGCTAAAATCTTGAACTCAGGATTTTGGAAAGCTAAAATCTTGAAATCTGCCAAACTCTTGAATTCAGGATTTTGGAAAGCTAAAATCTTAAAATCGGCCAAAATCTTGAATTCAGGATTTTGGAAAGCTAAAATCTTGAAATCGGCCAAAATCTTGCATTCAGGATTTTGCAAAGCTAAAATTTTGAAATCGGCCACAATCTTGAATTAAGGATTTTGGTAAGATAAAACCTTAAAATAGGCCAAAATCTCGAATTGACGATTTTGGTAACCTAAGATCTTGAAATCGGATAAAATCTTGAATTCAGGATTTTGGAAAGGTAACACCTTGAAATATGCCAAGATCTTAAATTCAGGTTTTTGGAAAGCTGAAATCTTGAAATCTGCCAAATCCTTGAATTCAGGATTTTGGAAAGCTAAAATCTTGAAATCGGCCAAAATGTTGAATTCAGGATTTTGTAAAGCTAAAATCTTGAAATCGGCCAAAATCTTGAATTATGGATTTTGGAAAGCTAAAATCTTGATGTCGGCCAAAATCTTCAATTCAGGATTTTGGAAAGATAAAATATTGAAATCCGCCAAAATCGTGAATTGAGGATTTTTTAAAGCTAAGATCTCTAAATCGGCCAAAAACTTGAATTCAGGATTTTGGGAAGCTAAAATCTTGAAATCGGCCAAAATCTTGAATTCAGGATTTTTGAAAGCTAGAATCTTGAAATCGGCCAAAATCTTGAACTGAGGATTTCTTAAAGCTAAGATCTCTAAATCGGCCATAAACTTGAATTCAGGATTTTGGAAAGCTAAAATCTTGAAATCGGTCAAAATCTTCAATTCAGGATTTTGGAAAGCTAAAATCTTGAAATCGGCCGAAATCTTGAATTCAGGATTTTGGAAAGCTAAAATCTTATAATCGGCCAAAATCTCGAATTGAGGATTTTGGAAACCTAAGAACTTGAAATCGGCCAAAATCTTGAATTCAGGATTTTGGAAAGCTGATACCTTGAAATCTGCCAAAATCTTAAATTCAGGATTTTGGAAACCTTTAATCTTAAAATCGGCCAAAATCTTGAAAGGAGGATTGTGGAAAGCTAAAATCTTGAAATCAGCCAAAATCTTGAGTTCAGGATTTTTGAAAGGTAAAATCTTGAAATCGGCCGAAATCTTGAATTAAGGATTTTTGAAAACTAAAATCTTGAAATTGGCCAAAATCTTGAAGAGAGGATTTTTTAAAGCTAAGATCTCTAAATCGGCCAAAAATTTGAATTCAGGAATTTGGAAAGCTAAAATCTTGAAATCGGTCAAAATCTCAACTTCAGGATTTTGGAAAGCTAAAGTCTTGAAATCGGCCGAAATCTTGAAATCGACCAAAATCTTGAATTCAGGATTTTGGAAAGCTAAAATCTTGAAATCGGCTAAAATCTTGAATTCAGGATTTTAGAAAGGAAAAATCTTGAAACCAGCCAATATCTTTAATTGAGGATTTTGGAAAGCTAAAATCTTCTACTCAGCTAAAATCTTGCATTCAGGATTTTGCAAAGCTAAAATCTTGAAATCGGCCAAAATCTTGAATTCAGGATTTTTGAAAGCTACAATCTTGAAATCGGCCAGAATCTTCGATTCCGGATTTTGGAAAGCTAAAAACTTAAAATCGGCTAAAAAGTTTAATTTAGGATTTGTGAATGCTAAAATCCTGCAATCGGCCAAAATCTTGAATTCAGGATTTTGGAAAGCTAAGATCTTGTAATCGGCCAAAATCTTGAATTCAGGATTTTGGAAAGCTAAGATCTTGAAATCTGCCAAGGTTTTGAA
>NC_133209.1:12473146-12500646 GCF_958299795.1 Porites lutea
ACAGTTGCGCACGGTGATTTGGACAAGTTATAGCTTGTTATCAAAACTCGCCAAGTTCAAGCAGAACAAAAGTTGTGCAGAGTGTTTTGACGCCAATTTCAATCAACTGGACAGTTGCGCACAGTGTTTTTGTCAAACTTTAGCTTTTTAAAAAAAGACGCCAATTTCAAGCAAAACGAAAGTTGCTCAGAGTGTTTTGACACCAATTTCAATAAACTGGACATTTGCGCACGGTGTTTTGGACAAGCCTTAGCTTTTAAACAAAAGTCACCAATTTCAACCAAAACGTTAGCTGCGCAGAGTGTTTTGACGGAAATTTCAAGCAACAGGACAGTTGCACACAGTGTCTTGCACAAGGTTTAGCTTTTTTAAAGAAAGTCGCCAATTTCAAGCAAAACGTTAGTTGCAAAGAGTGTTTAAGTAGTTAGTAAATGATGCCATCCCACTCACTCACTTTTATTTCTAACTCATCTCGCAAAATCGCTCGCTTGTTCACTCATTTCACATAACTCATTCGTCAAACTCACTTCATTCACTTCATTCAATTCGTTCGATTCGTTCAATTCGTTCAATTCGTTCGCTTTCGCTCACTCATTTCACTCATTTCACTCATCTCACTCATCTCACTCATTTCATTCAGTTCATTCAGTTCGTTCAACTCATTCGTTCTGTTCCATTCGTTCTCAAGTGTCGCTCTTATTGCTCGAAGAGTTAGAAATAAAAGTGAAGAGTGGGTTGTCATCATTTACTAACTACTGTATAATAAAGTAGTGAAGTTTAAAGTGAATCAGAAAAAATAAATTTGATTTAAGAAATAAAATATAAAAAAATATAAATGGGTTTTAAATCAACAAACAAACAAACAAGTCAATCAAATAATTGTAATACTTTCAAAGTTGGAGGATTATTATTTGATAGTAAAGAAGATTATCTGTTGTTTAAAAATATTGATAAAAATATCAACGACACAGTTAAATCAGTGAAAGATGGTAGCATTGATTTAAAAGACGTTTTTAATAATGTTAAATCAATAAATGTAAAAGAATGTTATTATGATGCAAGGGAAGAAATGGATGGTTTGTTTGAAAATGCAACAGGTTTATTATGTTATGAAGGTACAAGATTTGTTACTGAGTATAGAGTTGGTTTTTGTTTTTTTGATAAGATTAATATGATAAAATATTTTGATTATAGTGATAGTGATAGTGATGATTTCTAAACTTATAACATTTTATGTTACAAGTTTTTATTCATATATTAGTGTAAGTTTTCCACGGAATCCATTCTTTGTTACCATACGCATTTTTAAACATTGCACCTTCTTCATTTTGTGGATAACAATTTTTATAGTTTAAACAGTTTTTCCATTTTTTCCAGTTTTTAGATTTTTGACATTTTTCACATCTTTGATCATATTTTTTTATGTATTCTTTAAAAGGATCATAATATCCTTTTTTTTCTGTAAGACTTTTATTAAACTCTTCGTAGTATATTATTTTATCTAGTGAAGTGTCGTCTAAAAATTTTTGTTTTTCAGTATCAATGTTGTATTTTTCGTAGACTTGTTTTCTTGTTAGTTTGGTGTCCATTTTATTTTTATTACTATATAATAAAATAGTGAAAGTTGAAGTGAATCAGAAAAAATAAATTTGATTTATTGCTTAAAGATAAAATAATAATTATATAAGTTATGTCTCATCAATCTTTTACCGATAAACAACTTCAGAGTTTGTCTTTTGACGAATTAAAAAAAATTGTATCACAAGAAAAAAAAGATCTTAGAAAAGATTTTAAGGAATTACAAAAAAAGAGAATATTGATTGAAAAATATAAAAAAATGAGAAACATTAGAACAAAAATTAATCAAGGAAAAGTTAAACCCAAAGTTGATAAAAAACCCAAAGTTGATAAAAAACCCAAAGTTGATAAAAAACCCAAAGTTGATAAAAAACCCAAAGTTGATAAAAAACCCAAAGTTGATAAAAAATCTTATTCTAAAAAGATAAAATCATTTGAGGATTATTTTGAGGAATGTATAAAAAATAGAAAAATTCCTAAAGATACTCCAGACTATTTACGAAAAGCTCTTGAGAGAGCTATAAAAGAATATGAACAAGGAATTGAAGTTGAGAAATCAGCTCTAAACGGATTTGCTCAAAAATATATTATAAAAGGTAAACCAGGGTTTTTACCTTATCAGTTTTTTGAATATTATTATAGTACTATTAAAAAATTTATTAAAAATCATCGTAATACTAAAATAAGGTTTGTTTTAATTTGTATGATGGAAAAAGAAGAAAAAATATCGAAAGATTCTTTTGCAAAATTTTATATTAATGATAAAGCATATTTTAATTCTGGTACTTTTAATAATTTTAATTCAACTGATGAAGAAGATTTAATATCGGATAGTTATAAAGAAATTTCTGATAAAATATCTAATTATCTACAAAATGGAAGTGGGTGGTATTTTAAAGAAATTGTACAACTAGATATTCATACAACTCAATTAAAACCATTAAGGGGTTCTTCTTATATTCCTCTTCCAGATTGGATTATGAGAAAAAAAGCAATTGTTAGTATTCGAAATAAAGATAATAAATGTTTTATTTGGTCAGTACTTCGTTATCTTCATCCAAGAGAAAAGAATGATTGTAGATTTGCAGATTTAAAAAAGTATGAGAATGATCTTAATACTAAAGGAATTACATTTCCAATGAAAGTAAAAGACATTAACAAATTTGAAAAACTTAATCCAGATCTTCCAGGAATAAATGTTTTTTCAAATGATGGAGAGACTATTTATCCTTTGAGAGAGGTAAAGAAAGATTGTAAAAATACTATTGATTTATTTTTGTATGAAGAAGATGGTAAATTTCATTATTCACTAATTAAAAACTTTTCTCGTCTTGTACGTAGTCAAATTACTTCAAGAACAAATGAACCAATTCATATTTGTAAGAGATGTTTTTGTCATTTTACAAAACCAGAATTATTAGATAATCATATTAAATATTGTTCTAGTAATAAAACAGCATTTGTAAAAATGCCAGAAAAAAACAAAACTTTACATTTTACTAACTATGATAGACAACTTCCTGTTCCTTTTGTTGTATATGCAGATTTTGAATGTTTTACTAAACCAATGAATAGTTGTAGTCCTGATCCTAAAGATTCTTATAACTATAACTATCAAAAACATGAACCATCAGGATTTTGTTTTTATGCAAAGGGTATTGTTAATAAAAGAATTAAACCAATCATTTATACAAAAAAATCAGATGATGAAGATATTGCTAAAATATTTGTAGAAAAACTTACAGAAATGACTAAAGGGATATATGAAGATTTTTATCGTAAACCAAAACCTTTAGTAATGAGTGAAAAATCAAATAAAGATTTTAATAATGCGGTTAATTGTAATATTTGTGGTGGTGAATTAGGTAAAGATAGAGTTAGAGATCATTGTCATTTTACAGGTAAGTACCGTGGAGCAGCACATAACAAATGTAATCTTATGTGTAAAAAACCAAGAATATTACCAGTTATATTTCACAATCTTCAAGGTTATGATGCACATCTATTTATTAAACAACTTGCTAAAATAGATGGTGATCTTAGTTGTATACCATCTACTGAAGAAAAATATCTTTCATTTTCTAAATCTATTAAAGTTGGTGAGTACAAACATATGAATGGTGATATTATTCCAATAAAATTTGAAATCAGATTTGTGGACTCATTTAAGTTTCTTCAAACATCACTAGCCAATCTTGTTTCAAATTTAAACCAAGATGACTTTCATATAACAAAACATACTTTTAAGAATAATACTTCATTACTAACTCGTAAAGGAGTTTATCCTTATGATTATGTATCATCAATTGATAAATTATCAGAAACTCAACTTCCATCAAAACAGGGGTTTTATTCAAATCTAAATGATGAAGATATAAGTGATGAAGATTATCAACATGCGATTAAAGTCTGGAATACATTTGGGTGTAAAACAATAAGAGACTATCACGATCTTTACCTAAAATCTGATGTTATGCTTTTGGCAGATGTGTTTGAAAACTTTAGGAAAACTTGTCTTAAACATTACAAATTAGATCCAGCTCATTACTTTTCATCTCCTGGTTTAGCTTGGGATGCATGTCTAAAAACAACAGGACAACGTTTAGAATTATTAAGCGATTACGATATGTTAATGATGTTTGAAAAAGGTATTCGTGGAGGAATAACACATATATCAAAAAGATATGCAGAAGCAAATAATAAGTATATGAAAAATTACGATCCTGAAAAGAAATCATCATTTATTCAATATTTGGACGCAAACAATCTTTACGGTTGGGCTATGTCTCAGAATTTACCAACACATGGTTTTAAGTGGATGACAAATATTACAGTGGAAAAGGTAATGAAAATTTTAGAAAAAACAAATGATAGTATGTTAAATACTGGTAAGAAGGGATATATTTTTGAAGTTGATTTGGAGTATCCACCAGACTTATGGGATCTTCATAATGACTATCCTCTTGCACCTGAATTAATGAATGTTAATGGAGTTGAAAAATTAATATGTCATTTTAAACCAAGAAAAAATTATGTTATTCATTACAGAGCTCTTAGACAATGTCTTGAGTTGGGTATGAAGATTACTGCTGTTCACAAAGGAATATCATTTTACCAAAGTTCTTGGATGGAACCATATATAAGAAAAAATACAGAACTTCGAAAATGTGCTGCAAACAATTTTGAAAAAGACTTTTTTAAACTAATGAACAATTCAGTTTTTGGTAAAACAATAGAAAATATTAGAAAGCGTCAAAATATAGTACTTATTGATGATCGTAAAAAAGCATTAAAACTATCAAGTCGTCCAAACTTTGATAGATGTACAATATTTGATCGAAATCTTATTGCTATTCATATGAAAAAGACAGAAGTGTATTTTAATAAACCAGTATATGTTGGTCAAGCAATTTTAGACTTATCAAAAACTCTAATGTATGATTTTCATTATGAATACATCAAAAGTAAATATGGAAAAAAAGCTGAGTTATTGTTTACAGATACAGATAGTTTAATGTATCAGATTAAAACAAAAGATTTTTACAAAGATATATGTAATGATATAAAAAATAAATTTGATACTAGTGATTATCCATCAGATCATCCTTCTGGTATACTAACAGGAGTTAACAAAAAAGTGATTGGTATGTTTAAGGATGAAGCATCAGGAAAACAGATAACTCATTTTGTTGGATTACGTCCTAAACTATACAGCTATAAAGTTGAGGGTGAAGTAGAATTAAAGAAGTGTAAAGGAATAAAAAAAAATGTTGTAAAAAAATCAATAAACTTTGATGATTATGTTAGATGTTTATTTTCTGGTGAAAAAGAAATGAGAAATATGAGAATAATAAGAAGTGAGAATCATGATATATTTTCTAAAGAGGTTAATAAAGTAGCTCTTAGTAATCAAGATGATAAGAGATATGTGTTAAATGATCAAATACATACTCTAGCTATTAGAGAAAAATATTAGATTTAAGATTTAATAAGTAGAAATAATAAATGTCATATAGAGAAGAAGAAATAAAAAAATATCTCAATATTTTACATAATTATAAAGTAGAAAAAAGTGAGGGGGTTAAAAAGTCAACAGTAGCTTCATGTTTAGGATGTAAAAATACAGAATCTTTTTTTATTGATTTTGGTCAAAAAATATGTTATGAATGTGGAATGATAAACGGACATGTATTAGGATTTTATGATGCGAAAGATTATGATAGGGTACATTATAGAAAAAAGAGTATTTATCATAGGAAGTATTACTACGATAAAAAGGTTAATCAGATTTCTAAACTAATAAATCTTACTGATGAAAAAAAATGTGAACTTTACAACAGACTATTAAAAATAGATAATAACATTATGGAAAATATTAACAAACAATATTTTAGAAAGAGAATGATAAATATTACTTATGTAATAAAAAAAATTTTGGATGAAATGGGGTGTGAAAAGTACAAAAATATTGAGCTTAAAATAAGTCCTAAAACTTTAGAAACTTATGATATTTGGTGGAAAACTTATAAAGAACTGATAACATAATTTTATATTAAAAAATTAATATAAAATTTTAATCTTCTAAATAATCATAATCATAATGAAATACTTCAAACATATGAAGAAATGCTTTTTTCATATAAAAAAGATCTTCATCTATTTTATGTTCTATATCTTTATCTATTTTTAATTCTCTATCCATTTGATCTAAAAAATTAAATATTATTTTATAATCAAGAGTTTCATCCTTAATTTTTCCCTCTATTTTTTTTAATAAATCTTTAGTTTTCATTTCAACTAAATCTTCATATCTTTTATTATCAAAATATATATCTGAAAAGGTTTTTTCTTTTTTTTCATAAAAAGATAAAAATTCTTTAGTAAGATTTTCATCATAGAATTTTCTTTTTAATTTTACTTCATCAAATTCTTTTAAAAAGTATGTGCTATGTACATGACCGTAAAATTCTTTCATTAATTTTTTACCAAGATTTTCAAGATCTTTTTTTTGAATAATGCAAGCAGCCATTTTTATTAAAAGATTATATTATTCCTTTATGAAAAATCCAGTATAATATTCCAGTTAGATAACCAAGTACTTCACTCTTTAATGGTGAATCAAATACGTATACACATCCTCTACCTCGATTGTAATGTTTATAAAAAGATTTAAAAGCTCTATGGAAAATTAAATGATTTCGTAATATTTTACTTTCAGTATTAATAGGTAAATCTTCTAGCTTATGGATAATTCTTTCTAATGAAATATTTTTTTTAAAAGTAGTCTCATATAAAAATCTATATATTAATGCTGATTTTATCTCATCTTCTGAATAAATAGTATTTTTGAAAGGAGGGGGGTAGTAAAAGTTAACATAATGAACTATTGTTTTTATCATTTTTATTAATCACATATATTAAATTTATTATTATATTTAATCTCAAATCTATTCGGTTCAGGAGATTGATCAATTATCATTTCATCTATTAGTTTCATTCTATCTACGAATTTTTGTTTATCCCATTCATCTCCTCTAAGTACAGCTCGAAGTTCAACAAGAACTTTTTCATAAGTAGTGTATGCAATTTTTGTCATCTCAATTTTTCTCTTATAATTTTGTTTTTTTCCAACTCCAGTCATAATAACACCAGCACCATTTATTACTCCGAGAATAACAGGATTAAGTGTAATTCCCCCAGTAATAGTTCCTATTGCTACCAAACATATTCCAGAGATTGTAAAACAATTATCAAGAAATTTATAACTTTTATAAGATCTCTTAAAACACCAATATTTTTTATGATAGTAACTGTAAAAATCTTTTATTGTTTTAATATCAGATTTTGATAGAGATGGGTCTATGTGATTAAAATCAAAAATATCTTTCATTTTTTATTATTTTATGTATATAATCTTAGTTTAGTCTATAATACATAATTTCCGTTTATTTTTTCTTGTAGTAATATATGATGATGTACTGAAGAGTCAATGTCGTAAAAGTTTGGAGAGTACATAAATTTTTCTATCACTGATTCTTTACATAAAAATTCAAATTCAAGGTTAGCTGAAGTTCTTACAATATTAGCGACTAAGTCTGCGGAATAGTTACTTATATTAACTTTTGTAATATTATCATTAATACTTTCTGTTAACCATAAAACTATTTTTTTTCCACTAAAACTACCTGGTATTGCTAAATTTTTATTTACATTACCAATACTTATGTTTAGATAATTAGTTATAGATAAATAGTATAAAAATAAAAGTGGTTGTCTTGAATTTGCATTAGACACATCATATTTCTTTATACTAAAATTATTTCTTTTAAAATGAGAAAAAACAATACATAAAGTGTAACTTGTATTTTTAATTGGTGGTTTAAAAGATATCTTATAATTATTTATTCTTAATCCAGTTTCTTTTATGTTATCCATTGTTTTACTTGGAAATGTAATATTTTGTGCAGAATTTCCTGTAATAGAGGACAAAGCATTAAACACAACACCAATTGAACTTTTATTTAAAACGTAATTGTTTGAATCGCTAAAGTCAAAAAAATGTTCAAAATATTTTCTGTAAACATAATTTTTTATAAAAGGTAAATTTTTATTTACAATTCCAACTGTTGCTGTATTAATTTCATTTACCATTCCAACTGTTGCTGCACTATTATTATTATTTTTATCAAGATCAATGTTTAATATTTTTTTATTATTTGCATTTATGTCAACATTGTATGTAACTTCTGTTGGTTTGATATCAAATGCTGTGTGATAGTCATAAACTTTATCTGGGTCGATATTGCTTACTTTACCCACAATACCATAAGTAACAAAATAAACTCCTGAAAACTGTCTTGGATAAACAGACAAGTCACTTCCTTCTTGTGGTATATTAACAAGAAAATGAAGAAAGAACCTATTACCAGTTGACAACTTTTTAAAATTAACTATTATTCTATGGTAATACATATATTGTTCTTGACTAGTTGAATCTATATACCTATGAGATAGTTTTTTTACACTTACATTTTCAATTGATAATCCTGATGAAGTTCCTTTGTCTACACTTATTTGAGACTTATGCCAAAGTTGATAGTCAGTGTTTAGTATTTCCAAACATAGTGTGTAATCAACATTAGCGGTTAATCTGTAAAAGTTAACTGACATTTTGTACTTATATCCACCTTGAGAATTTTTGTTTATTTTTACATAAATTACTTTGTGGTTATAGTTATGAAAATTACCTTTTGAAGGAGGTAAGTCTGCTATTTTTGATATAACAAAACTAGTTCCACTATCTATTTCATCAGTCCATTGTGCTGCATTAGACATAAGAAAAGTAAATTGATCGTTGTAATGACTTGGTTGAACTGCAGTGTGATGAATTAGTTTGTCAGCGTAATCTTTATTTACAGCATCATTGTCTTGGGTTGGATTACTTAAACTAATAATTTTTTTATTGTTCATATTTAAGTTTCCAGTCATACGATCCGTTCCATCTTTTTTTAAGTAACCTGTTGTAAATCCTTTATCATCCACATACTTTTTGGTTGCAGCATCTGTATCGTTAAAAGGTGGTCTTAGACCAATTATAGGTTTATTATTCATGTTAAGTGAGTTTAACATTTTATTTGTTCCACCAACATGTAGATACTTTATATCTGTAAAGGCTAATGGTGTTGGTTGTTTAGGACCCATTGGAATTGGTAGGTTTAAAATTCTATGATTATCCATGTTAAGATTACCTTTCATTGGATAAGATCCATCTCTATCAAGAAATGTATTGTCTACATATTCTTTTGTAGGAGGTTCTTTTGCGTCCAGTGGTGTGCTTAGATTTTTAATTCGGTATGTATTTTTCATATCAATGTTTGAATCAATTGTTAGGTTTGTTGTTGAGGTGGGTTTATCATCAACATACTTTTTGTTTGCTACGTCATTATTATCTGTTGGTTTACCAACATTAGTTATTTTTTTATTATTCATACTTAAATTGCCAATCATTGTTCGTGAACCATCTCTGTTAAGAAAATTACTGTCTGCATATTGTTTTGTTGCTGGCTCATCTGCATCATTTGGATGTTTAAGGTTTAAAATACGAAATCTATCTTTCAAATCTATGTTTGAATCAACTGTTAATGTTGATGTTTTAGGTGCCCCGCTAGAATTATCATCAACATACTTCTTTGTAGCAGCATCAGTATTAGCAGTTGGTGTACCAACATTTCTTTTTTTTTTTTTTATCATATCATAATCACCATCAGAAGTAAGATTAAATCCAACTCCTGGTGCTCCTTGAATTCCTTTTGCAAATGAATTTTTTGATTGTTCATTAAAAACTCCCATTTTATTTATTAGTTTAGACTACTAGTAAAGTTTTTAGCAATACGTTTTTTAGGCTTATCAATGTACAAAAATGTAAATGGTTTTTTTGTTGCTGATCGATATGTTTCTTTATCAACTCCTAATTCGGATGATATCCTATTTGCTTCTCTCGATGATGGAAATTCATACAAACAGTAGTGAGAACAATTTAATCGAATATCCTTTGGAGTTTTGTAAAATGATTGACTGAGGTATATTACAGAACAATTCTTATGACGACCTTGGATGAAATAATCAATAAGTTCTCTTTGATTTTTATCACAAACGTAATCATCAAATATTACAAGTTTTTGATTGTCTTCATACTCCATTTCTGTCACTGGAGTTATTTCATCATTACTAACATTTAGTATTTCATATCCCATTTTATGACTTAATTCTCTCATTTTTTGAATTAACTTTTGATACTTATCCTGTTCTAGATTACGAGCGTAAAGATAAATTTCATCATAATACAAAAGCGGTCTAATTAACATATGATAAAGTAAATTAGTTTTACCACTTCCACTGTTTCCACAAATTAACATTCTAAAAGTATCTGATGGCATGTAAGGAAATAACTGTTTATATTTTTTTTCTGGGTTATCTAAACTATCATAGTTTGGTATTTCCATTTTTTATTTAATTAATATATAAATTTGATATGTAGTTTAATTAATAAATAAATGGATATTGAAAAATACAAAAAATTTGCAAAAAAATAAAATTGAAGCTGATGCTTTAATTCAGCAAGTAAGAGATGTTATAAAAATAACAAAATGGAAAAAACAAGATATGAGAGAAGGTTTTATTGATTTATTTCAACCACTTATTGAAGTTCAAAATGCTATTAAAAAAATTTTGGCTATAAATGAGAAAAAATATAATTTTTATGTAAAAAAAGATGAAGAAGATGAAAATAAAGAAGATGAAGAAGATGAAGAAGATGAAGAAGATGAAGAAGATGAAGAAGATGAAGAAGATGAAGAAGATGAAAATAAAGAAGATGAAGAAGATGAAGAAGATGAAGATTATAGAGATATAAACTCTAAAAAATATAAAGATTTTATTAAAAAATACATTGATAGAAATTTATTAGATGATAATGCAAGAATTGCTCTCACTCATAATAAAATTTATAAACTACCTTCTGAATATTTAGAAGATGATTATAATGATATTGAAACTTTATTTTTAGAAGTTTATGATAGAATAGAATATTATACTACAAAAATAAAAGATTATGTTAATTTTTTTGGGCAAAACGGTTATTATTTAGCTAGACCAAAAGATAAGAGTATAAATAAAAAAATATTAAAGGATATATCAAATCATAACATATTAAGAATTTACTTATCAAATTTGAAAGATCTATTACAATATAAAAAAAAAACTGGATTTTTATCTAATGATTAAAATATTTTTACATAAAATTTTTTATTTAATTAATATATAAAAATGGATATTGAAGAGTATAAAAAACTTGCAAGAAATAAAATTGAGGCTGACTCTTTGACTAGACAAGTGAGAAATGTTATAAAAGAAACAAAATGGCAAAAACAAAATATGAGAGAGGGTTTTACAGAAACATTTAAACCACTTATTGAGTCTCAAGAGAGTGTTAAAAAAAGTATTGATGAACAACAAAATAAAACTTTAGCTCAACTTCAAGCTAATCAACTTGCTCTTACACAAGGACTTAATCAAAACAGACTTGCTATAACTCAAGGATTAGAAAATTTAATTGCAGAAGGAGCAGAAGGTGTAGAAGGTGTAGAAGGAGCAGAAGGTGTAGAAAAAGAAGAAAAAAGTATACAAACTGATAAGGATAAATATTTTGATTTTGATTTAAATTTTTTTAATAATAATTTAGAAAATAAACAAAGTATTGATACATTAAAAAAATATGGGTATGACAATCTACCTCTTGATTTTTTAACAAAAAAAAATGATGATCTTTTTAGAATAATTGATGATGTTTATAATCTAAAATCTGATTTACAATTTGAAATAATTAACACTTCTGTACCATTAAAGAATTATAAAGGTTACGATTTAAGACAACCAAAAAATAATAAACCGCAACAAAAAACTTTAGATAAAATAAATGATTTTAACGTATTATCCACATATTATAAAAATTTAACTGATCTTTATAGTTACAAAAAAGAACAACTTACGAAAACTGGAAGAGGAATTACTCTCTTTAACAACCCACATCAACTTCTTGAAAGACTTGAATTACTCGGTGGATCAATTCTAGCTGGGAATAATGGTGTGATACCTGAGTTTTCTAAAATAGCACATCTTCTAAACCAAATGAAAGTAATTACAAAAAAACAACTAAATGATTTACTAAAAACTTATATAACAATTAGATAAATGGAAGAACGAGCTATTCATATTTCTTCAATAAATAGGGAAAAAAGAGGAACAAGCAGACCCGGTGATTTTACTATTAAGTTTAATCCATCTTTGAAACTTGACCCTGAAAAAAAACATCAACTTGCTCTTGATAGGTTGTCCATGACTTACTCTTGGTACAACATTAGAAGTGATTATAAAAATAATAAGATTAAATATACTCACGATGGATCCACTTGGCAAACAATTACTTTTACAGATGGAATGTATTCATACTCAGATATTAATGATTATATTCATCAGTATATGGATCAAAAATCTCACTCATCAGGTTCAAGTGGAAATAAAACTTATTCAATTAATATAACATTTATACTATCCACCTATCGAGTGTTAGTATCAATTGAGGGTGATTATCAACTTGATCTGAGAGGAACAGAATTTGGAGACTTGATTGGATTTGAAAAAAAACTTATTACAAAAACAGAGTATGGAACAAAATTACCAAATATAACAAATTCTATTGATGTGTTAAATATTAACACAACAGCAATAACTAATAGTATTGTAAATGGAATAAATACAAATACTATTGCCGTGGTACCAACTGATAATTTAACAAGATCTTTTCCATTTACGTTTGAGCCTAAAAGACCATTATATTGTGATATCTCTTCTTTTAGCATTGATGAAATGAGAATCTATGTTACAGACTCACTTGGAAGACCAGTAAATTTTAATGGTATAGATTGGTATATGACTTTGATACTTCACTCGATGTAAGCACCCCCCTCCCTTTATAAGAATGAGGTTAATTTTGGAACACCCTTTTTTATATAACTATTAAAATAAAATGATGCGACAATCAGAGTTTAAAATGAAACTTGACCCTGTATTGGGTAAATATAAAAGAGAACATATTTATGGAGAAGGAATGATGGATAGGTTTAAATCTTTTGGAAAAAAAACATTTGCAAAGTCAATGAAAAAAACTGCTAAAAAGAGTGCTCAAAAAAGTGGTGATAAATTACTAAAAATGACTGCAACAAAAACTGGTGAATATACTGGTAAAAAGGCTGGTGATAAGATAGTTCAAGCTTTATCCAAAGAAAAGGTAAAATCTACTAAAAAAACCCCTACAAAAAAAGTTACTTTTAATAAAAAAGTTGAGAAAGTACCATATTGGTGGAGCAAAGATGCAAACACTCAAAAAGAGGCACATGATAGAGTTCTTTCCATTATTAGTGGAGGTTCAAAACGTAAGAGAAAAATTATATAATTATTAAAATAAAATGAAGTCTTTTAGAAATCCAAAATATTTAGAAAGATATGAAGATGTTGTTTTTGATCTTGAACAGGCTTTAGCAACACCTGCAAATAATGCTAATCAAACTAAAACAGGTCATAGATTTGTTGCTGATAACACAGGAGAATCTACTCCTTATGATTGGTATAACGCGCGATTTTCAGTAGATTTTAAAGTTCAACTTTTAGACGGAACTGATTTTAATAATAATAACGCACAATCTGGAATAGTAAATGGATCAAATAGTTTAATTGAAAAATTATCAATCCTTGCAAATGGGAGAGATGTTTACAGTTGCAACTATGCTAATCATGTAGTAAATATTAAAAATTTACTTGAATATAATCCCTCGTATGCTGAAAGTGTTGCAACAAATGAATTTTATTATCTTGATACAACAAGAAGTGCAAATAAAAATAGGTATACAGAAAGACAAGTTCAACATGGAGCTAATGATGCTGGTAATGCTTGGGAAGCAAGAAATTTTTTAGACGGAGATAATACTAATTACAACAAAGGTTTTGCAATAAGAAGAACACTAATAGGTAACTCAGCAACAATTAGTTGTGATATTCCTCTTAACAGATATTCTTTCTTTGAATCACTAGAGGATAAACTTCTTCCAAATACAAAAATTGAGTTGAATATAGAACTAGAATTGGATAACAATCTTATCTGGAGAACTGGAGGTGCCAATTGTAGAGTTGTACTATCAAGATTTCAACTATTTGTTCCAAAATTAACGTTTAACTCAGAAGGACAAAAACTATACATGGAAAATTATCTCAAACCATACAAATGGGTGTATCTTAATGAAGTAGTAGAGCGATCAAATAACTCTCAACAGCAAACAGGTCATTTTAGAGTTACAAATGCAATCTCAAAACCTCGACATGTATTTGTTTTTGGAATTAACACAGCTAATATTAGTTCTCAAACAGCAAATCCATTTTTATACAATACTTTTAATCTACCAAACAATGCTAATATATCTCGCTGTTATCTCGAGGTTGGAAATGGAAATGAGTACCCAGATATTCATTTTAAACCGTCTACAGATCCAGCAAGAGTTTTTAGAGAAGTAATGGGATATGTTTACGCAAATAACGACTTTCAAGGTGGAACACTACTTAATAGATCAAATTTTAGTTCTTTGTTTCCTTTTGTTTATTTTGACCTAACAAAACAAAAATTAGATATTAAAGATGGTGTTACAAAATTATCATTTCACTACGAATTATCTGCTAATCCAAACGCTGATTATAATTTATACGCTCTGGTACTTCATGAGCGAGAAGCAGAAATAGAACAACAAGGAGGAAAACTATTATTAAGAGCATAACCCCTCCCTTAGCTACACCGCATATGATTACACAGAATTTTCTACAAGTTGTTATAATTACACAGAATTTTCTACAAGCTGTTATGATTACACAAAATTAAATACAAGCGTAAAAGAATGATGTGTAATCATACGATATTTATGTTACAGCAGGTACATAAAACCACCAAAACAAAATAATATAAATATTATAATAAAAATGACAACTTATATTGAATACGGAGTAAAACTTACAGATGGACAAAAGTCAAAATTGGCTTCTGCAATATTAAATAAATCACCACTAACTCTTCGTTTAAAACATGGACATCTTCGAGGTTCTGATGAGTTAATGCTAACAAAAAGACAAATTTCTAAAATAAAAAAATCTATTGCAAATGGTACCGGATCGGATATAAAGATAAGTAAAACACAGATTAGACGTTCTGTAAAACATGGTGGAAACTTATTTACATCACTAGCATCTCTTGGAGCAAAAGTATTACCTTACGCTGTAAAAGGAGTATCAAAAGTTGTTCCTGCATTGGCTACTGGTGCTGCAACCGCACTTGGAGAAATTGGATTAAATAAAATATTTGGAAAAGGAATAACAATCCCCCATAAATTTTTCCCAATGCTACCACCTATTGTAAGAGAATTTACACAATCACAAATAAACCAAATTAACAAAGCACATCAAACAGGTGGACGATTAATTATTAAACCAACTCGTAAACAAATAGAAGGAGGATTTCTTGGAACACTTGCTTCTATTGGTATACCAATGGCAATAAGTTTAGTTTCTAAGATGTTTGGATCTGGACTACAAGTAGATAGAAGTGGATCATCTAATACATCAAATGTTTACGTTCCACATCCTCCTCCATCTACTTATGGTGAAGGTTATCCTTATCACTCACCACCTTTTATTGGTAATTGGTCAAACCCAATAGGAATGGGAGTTAAAAAAAAAAGCCCAAATCCAGGGGAAAAGGAATATTACTAGGAAAAAACAGCCCATTCAACTCAATTCCCATTCTCGGCTCCATTTTGTAATTAAACCTCTATCCAATTTTGACCTTATGGAATGGATAAAAAGACTTGGTATTAAACATTTCAGAGGAATATATAGTCGTGATAGACTACCAAAAAAGATTAGAAAAGAATGTGGAATAATTAATCTAGATGATATTACAGGACCTGGAACACATTGGGTTTGTTATAGAAATATAGACAATTTAGTTGAGTATTTTGATCCTTTTGGACTAATAATGCCAAATGAAGCATTAAGATATTTTAATACTTCTGGAAAACAAATAGTTTACTCAATGGATGAAATACAAAATCGTAATACTGTACTTTGTGGTAACTGGTGTTTATACTACTTATTTGAGAGACAGAAGGGTAATAGTATTCTAGATGTAATACATAATCCTCATTTTGATGATGACAATAGTGATTTTATAAAAGCATACTTTGGAGGATAAATATAAATAATATAATATGATATAATATTTGTAATAAATATTATATTTATACACATTTTAATCACTATCAACTGGTGTATTCTTTAGTAATTTAACCTTCTCAACTTTTGTGTTTAAATCTCTAACACTATCAACTATGTCAACAAAATTTAAGTAAATGTCAATAAGTCTATAAAGTTTCTTCTTTTTATCACTATTTATATTTAAACATGAATATTCCTCATTTCTAATTTTTTTCCACATCTCACATTCACTAACCATTAACACTCTGGAAAGATTATCATTTTTCTTTCTAAGACTCTCCATCTCATTATATATTTTTGATCTAACTTCTTTTTCAAAATCCTTGATTGTTTTAACATCAATATTTTTCTCAATCTCAGAAAAGAATTTAGCCTCCATTTATTATATAAACAGATAATTACCTTTTACAACTTTGTTAAGAGTAATTGATTTCTCACTTATTTCCATAAGCAACTCAAATATCATTATAAATTTATTATCATTTTCCAATCTAGAAAAATCAGCATATTCATAACTCATATTAAGGTTACTATATATCTTTTGTAGTTCACTTTTTAAAAAATTAGATCTAGTAGACATATTTTATCTAAGCATATATTAAATGAAAGAAACATATTGCATTAAAGATAAAAGAGTAACTCCTTGCACAGAACCAAGTGGTTACCAAAAAGATAAAAGAGGTAGAACTCAATTTTTCTGTCATTGTGCAGTTTGTGGAATTAAAAAAGTTAGATATGTAAAAACTGGAACAGCTACTCAAACCGGAAGTGGAAAAAGAAAAACTAAAAAAAAGTCAAAAAACTAGTAAGCCCGTCTGAAGGGGCGGGCGTCTTTGATACTGTTGTTGGTACAGCAGTTGATGGATTTGTACATTTTGGTTTACCTTGGATGGGTAAAAAAGCAGTTGAAATGGGTAAATATGGAGCAAGTGAATTAATGAGAAATAAAAATGTTCAAAAGAAAGCTGTAAACTACGGAATAAATAAACTTACACCATTTATTCAAGATTCTGTTGGATCAGCAATGGATCAACTTTCAACAAAAGTTAGACCGGGTAAAAAGTATAAAACTAATAGACCAGAATTAGATGGAAAAGGAATAGATATTCACAATGCTATTCTCAAAGCGGCACCAAAAAAAGGTTTCGTTTTACCAGGTCATATTTATACTGGCCCTGGTAATAAACTTGAGGACCAACTTCGTCATGATGATGAGGGTAATATATTAGAAATCTACCAACAACCAACAGGACCAACTGATGCGGTTAGTATGCAACATGATGTGGATTACACAGTTTGTGGAAATAAACCAAAAAGTGAACAAGTAAAATGTAAAAATGAAGCTGACAAAAAGATGGTAAAATCACTAGATGCAATTCCTTGGAAAAAAAGACAATGGGGTCATGCTTTGGCTAGAACTATGATAAATACAAAACAAAAACTTGGAATGGGTTTAAACGCGCGTCGGCGTTGAGTAGTGATTGGTCTCAACAATTAGCTGACGAACTTCACAAACCAATCACACGAAACTTTCAAAAGAGAAAAGTAATCTCAAACGGTATTGATGATATCTGGGCTGCTGATTTAGTTGAAATGCAAAAGTATAGTAAGTGGAATAAAGGAAATAAATATTTGTTAATGGTTATTGATGTTTTTAGTAAGTATGGTTGGATTAGAGGTTTGAAAGATAAAAAAACTGAAACTGTAAGTAAAGCATTTGATGACATATTCAAAAGTAAACGTAAACCTCAAATGTTATGGACTGATAAAGGTTCTGAGTTTATAAGTAAACATTTCAAAAATTTTCTTAAAAAAGAGGGAATTAAGTTGTATCACACTGAAAATGAAGAGAAATCAAGTGTTGTTGAGAGATGGAATAAAACAATGAAAAACAGAATGTGGAAGATGTTTACTGTAAATAACAATACTGTTTACTGGGATAAGATAGATAAACTAGTTGATGATTACAATAATACTAATCATTCTAGTATAAAAATGACTCCTGTTGAAGCAAGTAAAAAGAAGAATGAGCGTAAAGTTTGGTCTAATTTGTACAGTGATTTAATTTACTTGAAACCTGGTAAACCAAAGTTTGCAATTGGTGATCATGTTAGAATTTCAAAATATAAGAGGCGAGTATTTGATAAAGGTTATACACCAAACTGGACAGAGGAAATATTTGTAATTGATAAAGTGATCATGTTAGAATTTCAAAATATAAGAGGCGAGTATTTGATAAAGGTTATACACCAAACTGGACAGAGGAAATATTTGTAATTGATAAAGTTCTTCCAACAAAACCTATTACGTATAACATCATTGATTTAATGGGTGAAGAGATTAAGGGTTCTTTTTATAAACAAGAATTACAAAAAGCAAAACAACAGACGTATAGAATAGAAAAGATTATCAGACGAGATAATAAGAAAAAAATGGCATTAGTAAAATGGAGTGGTTATCCTGATAAATTTAACTCATGGGTAAGTTTAAAAGATTTGGTTGATTTTTAATACAAAATAATGTATTAAAAATAAAATCTTATTATTACTCTTCATCACTAACTTTTTCAAGTAATGCTTCAAGACCATCTTTTGTGTAATCACCATCACTCTCTTCTTCTTCCTCTTCAAATGCTAGTAAAGACTCTCTAGGTTTGAGTGGTTTAACATAACACTCATGTACTTTTATTTGTAAAGATGTTACAGTTTTACTTATGAATATTCCTTCAATTATGAGAGCCAATTTAACATTACAGTATTGATTAAGATATTTAAAAGGGTTTAAATCGCGACCACCCTTTCCCTTAAACAAAGATAAAATTTTCTTTGATTTTTCTGAGTAAATAAGTTTTGCATAAAGAACTGGTGCTGATGATTCATCAACTTTTGTTTTCTTTTTTCCTTTATTGTCTGTGTATTCTATTTGTTTATGGTAAAGTGGTGAAGATAAACTTGATGCCATATCAGGACCATATTCATTTTCTAAATATTGTTGTGATGCAGTTGTTATATTATTAATAACATCAAAAAATTCTTTTTCTTTAGTACTGGGTTCACTATCGCGAGACCAAAGACATACTGGTATTGAGTAACCTACTAACTTTTTGGTATCTTGGTTTTTCTTCTCATTTACTCCAAAAGAGAAAAGAACTGGAGTTTCTATTACAAGTGGACCTTTTTTGTTTTTTGAATACTTAATTTCAATTGGAATACGTTTATATTTGATTTTGCTATCTTTTACTTTGTACTCTTTGCTATTATTAAAGATGATATTGTCTTGGGTAATATTTTCGTAACTTGACAACTGCATTTTATTAATATTTAGATAATCCTTAAACCACTTTTAAATATTCAAACGTGTATTTTTGACCGTCTTTTTTTGAAGTGGCTGATTTACAATAGTTCAATCCTTCACAAATCATTTTAACTTGACCTGCATTAATACCTAATAATTTGTTAACTGAGTATAAACTATTGTAAATAACTTCTTCATTTGTTAACAAATTAATTCCCTTAACTTTTTTTCTATTTTTATGATTATCCTTTACAAAACTATAATCTCTATTAATTGCTGATTTTTTATTATTTTCACTTGTTGTTACTACTTCCAAATTTTTCAACCTATTATCTGTTCTAATAAAATTGATATGATTAATAGATTTATTTTTTTCTATCATCCCATAAAAACACTCATAAATAAATCGATGTGAAATATAAGTTTTCTGTTTATTTTTTGATATATATATTCCAAAAATTAAATAACCACTATGACATAAATTTCCTCTCATAGGTTTTCTTAATCTAACATTCATAATTTCACCATATTTATTTGCTGCATATTTTTCATAAATAGGATGAGTATAAAACTTTTTATCATTTTCCAATATGAGAACCATTTTATATTAAATTTTATTTCTTTAATCTTATAATATTTAATTTTATTTTCTAGGCCAAAGTAAATGAATTGACCAGAAGTTACTCGATTCTGGATTAGTATAGGTTAATTCTCCCTTTTTATTTTTAATCTTCATAGCACGAGATAGATATTTATCTCTTCTCTCTTTATCCTTGTGAATAGTAAAGTCTGGATATTTAGGAGACCCAAAGTGAACTTTCTTTCCACCTGGAAGTGTAGCCATGTATTTGTTATTTTTACGTTTTGAATAATCAAGTGATTCAGCACCTAGTTTTTTAGCACTTTTGGTTAATCTCTTAAAATCTTCTCCTTCAAGAATATAATTTGGTTCCTTATCAACTATAAAATCCAAATCCTCTTTTGAAGGAGTAGTTTCTCTAGAACTTGATTCCATTTTTTATTAGTTGGTTATACTATTTTTTTCGTTTAACACATATTTATTTACTTGTTCATAAAACTTTTCACGGTCTTTCTCAAGTTCGATATTATCAAACTCTTCTGAATATAACACTTCATAAAATTCTTTACTGTTAAATATTTCAGGTTTTACCAGTTTAATCTTTTTAAGAATATTTTTAGTTTGTTTTACATCTTCATTTTGCTCCTTTTCATCTGATGTAATAAAAGGATCTCCTCTATCTATTTCGTCTAAATACTTAATCTCATAACGCTCTGTGTCTTTCATAGGAATGGTTATATTAATAGTTTTTCCATTTTCATCAATTCCATGATATGTTGGTTCTTCAGGTTTTCTACAAACATATTGATCCTCTTTATTAACAAAAATAGCATTACGATAATTAACTTTCTTAATATATTTATGCTCATCATAAAATAAATAACCAAATCGTTTTTTCATATAACGTAATTGAAGTAAAGAATCATCAATAAAATTAGCAACATCTTCCCAATCTGAAAAACAATTACCTTTTTTTAACATTTCCATCAACCATTCATACTCATTATTTAAACGACAATACATTTTTTATTAATAATGATTATATAAAATAAAAAACTTGTAACATAAAATGTTATAAGTTTAAAAATCATCACTATCATAAATAAATAATATGATCTTTTAATTTTAATAAATTATATTCTGAGTCCCATTCTGTTGGATCAAAACCTTTAGTGCTAATAACCTTTTCAAAATAACGTAATAGTTTCTCATTATACGATAACTTTTTAATATTTTCATGATAAAATCTAAGATATATAAAGTATTCTAACATTTTCAAAAAATGTAAATCAATAAAACTTTTTTTTATTTCATTTTTAATTAATATTTTTATATTTAAAAGTTTTTTTAAACTATTAATCTCATTTAATCTATAACAGTAATATCTATATTTTCTTGTATCAGAAGCAATAGCTTTACTTTTCTTTTTTGCTTTGTGATAGTTGTAAACACGAGTTTCTAGAAAATTGTCAAATATTCTTTTTATTTTTTCTATAGTTGCCATTTTCTTATTATTAAGTAACATAACTTTAAACGTTTTTTAAAAAATGTTATAAGTTTAGAAAACATTACTATAGCTATATATATGTATAAAAACTTGTAACATAAAATGTTATAAGTTTAGAAATCATCACTATCACTATCACTATCACTATAATCAAAATATTTTATCATATTAATCTTATCAAAAAAACAAAAACCAACTCTATACTCAGTAACAAATCTTGTACCTTCATAACATAATAAACCTGTTGCATTTTCAAACAAACCATCCATTTCTTCCCTTGCATCATAATAACATTCTTTTACATTTATTGATTTAACATTATTAAAAACGTCTTTTAAATCAATGCTACCATCTTTCACTGATTTAACTGTGTCGTTGATATTTTTATCAATATTTTTAAACAACAGATAATCTTCTTTACTATCAAATAATAATCCTCCAACTTTGAAAGTATTACAATTATTTGATTGACTTGTTTGTTTGTTTGTTGATTTAAAACCCATTTATATTTTTTTATATTTTATTTCTTAAATCAAATTTATTTTTTCTGATTCACTTTAAACTTCACTACTTTATTATACAGTAGTTAGTAAATGATGACAACCCACTCTTCACTTTTATTTCTAACTCTTCGAGCAATAAGAGCGACACTTGAGAACGAATGGAACAGAACGAATGAGTTGAACGAACTGAATGAACTGAATGAACTGAATGAAATGAGTGAGATGAGTGAGATGAGTGAAATGAGTGAAATGAGTGAGCGAAAGCGAACGAATTGAACGAATTGAACGAATTGAACGAATCGAACGAATTGAATGAAGTGAATGAAGTGAGTTTGACGAATGAGTTATGTGAAATGAGTGAACAAGCGAGCGATTTTGCGAGATGAGTTAGAAATAAAAGTGAGTGAGTGGGATGGCATCATTTACTAACTACTTGTTTACACCCCAATTTGAAGCAAAACGACAGTTGCGCAGAGTGTTTTAAGGCTAATTGCAAGGAATAGGACAGTTGCGCACTTTGTTTTGCACAAGGTTTAGCTTTTTAACAAAAGTCGCAAATTTCAACCAACAGCACAGCCGCGAACGGTGTTTTGCACAAGTTTTAGCTTCTTAACAAAAGTCGCCAATCTAGAAGGAAAGGACAGTTGCGGAGAGTGTTTTGACGCCCACTTGAAGAGACAGGACAGTTGCGCAGGGTGTTTTGGACAAGTTTTAGCTTTTTTAAAGAAAGTCGCCAATTTCAAGCAAAACGTTAGTTGCAAAGAGTGTTTAGACCCCAATTTGAAGCAAAACGACAGTTGCGCAGAGTGTTTTAAGGCTAATTGCAAGCAATAGGACAGTTGTTCACTTTGTTTTGCACAAAGTTTAGCTTCTTAACAAAAGTCGCAAATTTCAAGCAACAGCACAGCTGCGGACGGTGTTTTGCACAAGTTTTAGCTTCTTAACAAAAGTCGCCAATCTAGAACGAAAGGACAGTTGCGGAGAGTGTTTTGAGGCCAATTTCTAGCAACAGGACAGTTGCGCACGGTGTTCTGGACAAGTTATAGATTGTTAACAAAAGACCCCAAGTTTAAGCCAAACGACAGTTGCGCAGAGTGTTTTGACGCCAATTACAAGTAACAGGACGGTTGCGCACGGTCTTTTGGACAAGTTTTAGCTTGTTATCAAAAGGCGCAAAGTTCAACCAAATCGACAGTTGCGCAGAGTGTTTTGACGCAAATTTCGAGCATCAGGACAGTGGCGCACGGTGTTTTGGACAAGTTTTAGCTTTTTAACAAAAGTCGCCAACTTCAAGAAAAACGACAGTTGCGGAGAGTGTTTGGACGCCAATTTAAAGCAACAGGAAAGTTGCGCACGGTCTTTTGGGCAAGTTTTTGCTTTCTAACAAAGGTCGCCAAATTCAAGCAAAACGACAGTTGTGCAGAGTGTTTTGACGCCAATTTGAAGAGACAGGACAGTTGCGCACGGTGTTTTGGACAAGTTATAGCTTGTTATCAAAACACGCCAAGTTCAAGCAGAACGAAAGTTGTGCAAAGTATTTTGACGCCAATTACAATCAACTGGACAGTTGTGCACGGTGTTTTGGACAAGCCTTAGCTTTTTAATAAAAGTCACCAACTTCAAGCAAAACGTTAGTTGCGCAGACTGTTTAGACCCCAGTTTGAAGCAAAAGGACAGTTGCGCAGAGTGTTTTGAGTGTAATTTCGAGCAATAGGACAGTTGCGCACTTTGTTTAGCTCAAGGTTTAGCCTTTTAACAAAAGTTGCCAATTTCAAGCAACAGGACAGCTGCGCACGGTGTTTTGGAAGGGTTTAAGCTTCTTAACAAAAGTCGCCAATCTAGAACAAAACGACAGTTGCGCAGAGTGTTTTGACGCCAATTTCTAGCAACAGGACAGTTGCGCACGGTGTTTGGGAGAAGTTTCAGCTTTTTAAAAAAAGGGGCCAATTTCGAACAAAACGAGAGTTCCGCAGACTGATTTGAGGCCAATGTCGATAAACAGCACGGTTGCGCACGCTGCTTTATACAAGTTTTTCTCGCACAACCTAATTTACGTAAATTTATAGTTCCGCACTCTGTTTTGTAGAATTTCTCGTTTTTCAATAAAGGCGCTAATTTCTAACAATTCATTGATGCGCAAACTTTTTTGCACAAATATGGTAAAGTTGAAGGTGTGTCCACGTTACTAACCTAAAAAGCCAATTGAAGAAAATTTACATAAAAGAGGCGAATTTCAAGATGTCCGCACCTTACTGACCAAACAAGCCCTTTTAGGTAAACTTACAGTTGCACGCGTTGTTTCGAACAAGTTTCATCTTTTTAACAAAAGTCGCCAACCTCAAGCAAATCAACAGTTGCGCAGAGTATTTGACGCTAATTTTAAGCAACAGGACAGTTGCGCACGGTGTTTTGGACAACTCTTAGCTGGTTAACAAAAGAGGCCAACTTGAAGCAAATCGACAGTTGCGCAGTCTTTCGACGCCAATTTCGAGCAACAGGACAGTTGCGCACGGTGGTTTGGACAAGCTTTAGGTTTTTAACAAACGTCGCCAAGTTCAAGCAGAACGAAAGTTGTGCAGAGTGTTTTGCGCCAACTTAAAGAGACAGGACAGTTGAGCACGGTGTTTTGGACAACTTTTAGCTTGTTAACAAAAGACGCCAAGCTCAAGCAAATCGACAGTTGCGCAGAGTGTTTTGACGCCAACTCTCAAGCAACAGGACTGTTCCGCACGGTCTTTAAGACAAGTTTTAGCCTTTTAACAAAAGTCGCCAATTTCAAGCAAAACGTTAGTTGCAAAGAGTGTTTAGACCCCAATTTGAAGCAAAACGACAGTTGCGCAGAGTGTTTTAAGGCTAATTGCAAGCAATAGGACAGTTGTTCACAGTTTAGCTTCTTAACAAAAGTCGCAAATTTCAAGCAACAGCACAGCTGCGGACGGTGTTTTGCACAAGTTTTAGCTTCTTAACAAAAGTCGCCAATCTAGAACGAAAGGACAGTTGCGGAGAGTGTTTTGAGGCCAATTTCTAGCAACAGGACAGTTGCGCACGGTGTTCTGGACAAGTTATAGATTGTTAACAAAAGACCCCAAGTTCAAGCCAAACGACAGTTGCGCAGAGTGTTTTGACGCCAATTACAAGTAACAGGACGGTTGCGCACGGTCTTTTGGACAAGTTTTAGCTTGTTATCAAAAGGCGCAAAGTTCAACCAAATCGACAGTTGCGCAGAGTGTTTTGACGCAAATTTCGAGCAACAGGACAGTGGCGCACGGTGTTTTGGACAAGTTTTAGCTTTTTAACAAAAGTCGCCAACTTCAAGAAAAACGACAGTTGCGCAGAGTGTTTTGACGCCAATTACAAGCAACAAGACGGTTGAGCACGGTCTTTTGGACAAGTTTTAGCTCGTTATCAAAAAACGCAAAGTTCAACCAAATCGACAGTTGCGCAGAGTGTTTTGACGGCAATTACAAGCAACAGGACGGTTGCGCACGGTCTTTTGGACATGTTTTAGCTCGTTATCAAAAGACGCAAAGTTCAACCAAATCGACAGTTTCGCAGAGTGTTTTGACGCAAATTTCGAGCAACAGGACAGTGGCGCACGGTGTTTTGGACAAGTTTTAGCTTTTTAAGAAAAGTCGCCAACTTCAAGAAAAACGACAGTTGCGGAGAGTGTTTGGACGCCAATTTTAAGCAACAGGAAAGTTGCGCACGGTCTTTTGGGCAAGTTTTTGCTTTCTAACAAAGGTCGCCAAATTCAAGCAAAACGACAGTTGTGCAGAGTGTTTTGACGCCAATTTGAAGAGACAGGACAGTTGCGCACGGTGTTTTGGACAAGTTATAGCTTGTTATCAAAACACGCCAAGTTCAAGCAGAACGAAAGTTGTGCAGAGTATTTTGACGCCAATTACAATCAACTGGACAGTTGTGCACGGTGTTTTGGACAAGCCTTAGCTTTTTAATAAAAGTGGCCAATTTCAAGCAAAACGTTAGTTGCGCAGAGTGTTTAGACCCCAGTTTATAGCAAAACGACAGTTGCGCAGAGTGTTTTGAGGCTAATTTCGAGCAATAGGACAGTTGCGCACTTTTTTTTGCACAAGATTTAGCTTTTTAACAAAAGTTGCCAATTTCAAGCAACAGGACAGCGTTGCACGGTGTTTTGGACAAGTTTTAGCTTCTTAACAAAAGTCGCCAATCTAGAACAAAACGACAGTTGCGCAGAGTGTTTTGACGCCAATTTCTAGCAACAGGACAGTTGCGCACGGTGTTTGGGAGAAGTTTTAGCTTTTTAAAAAAAGGGGCCAATTTCGAACAAAACGAGAGTTCCGCAGACTGATTTGAGGCCAATGTCAATCAACAGCACGGTTGTGCACGCTGCTTTTTACAAGTTTTTCTCGCACAACCTAATTTACGTAAATTTATAGTTGCGCACTCTGTTTTGCACAATTTCTCGTTTTTGAATAAAGGCGCTAATTTCTAACAATTCGTTGATGCGCAAACTTTTTTGTACAAATATGGTAAAGTTGAAGGTGTGTCCACGTTACTAACCTAAAAAGCCAATTGAAGAAAATTTACATAAAAGAGGCGAATTTCAAGATGTCCGCACCTTACTGACCAAACAAGCCCTTTTAGGTAAATTTACAGTTGCGCACCTTGTTTTGAACAAGTTTCATCTTTTTAACAAAAGTCGCCAACCTCAAGCAAATCAACAGTTGGGCAGAGTATTTGACGCTAATTTTCAGCAACAGGACAGTTGCGCACGGTGTTTTGGAGAACCCTTAGCTGGTTAACAAAAGAGGCCAACTTGAAGCAAATCGACAGTTGCGCAGTCTTTCGACGCCAATTTCGAGCAACAGGACAGTTGCGCACGGTGGTTTGGACAAGTTTTAGCTTTTTAACAAAAGTCGCCAAGTTCAAGCAGAACGAAAGTTGAGCAGAGTGTTTTGACGCCAACTTAAAGAGACAGGACAGTTGCGCACGGTGTTTTCGACAACTTTTAGCTTGTTAACAAAAGACGCCAAGCTCAAGCAAATCGACAGTTGCGCAGTGTGTTTTGACGCCAACTTCAAGCAACAGGACTGTTGCGCACGGTCTTTAAGACAAGTCTTAGCCTTTTAACAAAAGTCGCCAAATTCAAGCGAAACGACAGTTGCGCAGAGGGTTTTGACGCTAATTG
>NC_133209.1:12508146-12598146 GCF_958299795.1 Porites lutea
ACAAGTTTTAGCTTGTTAACAAAAGACGCCAAGTTCAAGCAAAACGACAGTTGCGCAGAGTGTTTCGACTCCACTCTCTAGCAACAGGAAAGTTGCGCGCGGTGTTTCGGACAAGTTTTAGCTTGTTAACAAAAGACGCCAAGCTCAAGCAAATCGACAGTTTTGCAGAGTGTTTTGACACCAATTTCAAGCAACAGGACTGTTGCGCACGGTCTTTAAGACAAGTTTTAGCCTTTTAACAAAAGTCGCCAAATTCAAGCAAAATGACAGTTGCGCAGAGTATTTTGACGTCAACTTAAAGAGACAGGACAGTTTCGCACGGTCTTTTGGACATGTTTTAGGTTTTTAACAATAGTCACCAATTTCAAGCAAAACGTTAGTTGCGCAGCGTGTTTAGACCCCAATTTCAAGCAACACGACAGTTCCAGGCGGTGTTTTGGACAAGTTTTAGCTTTTTAAAAAAAGTCGCCAACCTTAAGAAAAACGACAGTTGCGCAGAGTGTTTTGACGCCAAACACTCTGCGCAACTGTCGTTTTGCTTGAATTTGGCGAGCTTAGTTAAAAAGCCAAAACTTGCCCAAAATACCGTGCGCAACTGTCCTTTTGCTCGAAATTGGCGTCAAAACAATCTGCAGAACTGTCGATTTGCTTGAACTTGGCGTCTTTTGTTAAAAATCTATAACTTGGCCAAAACACCGTGCGAAACTGTCCTGTTGCTTGAATTTGGGGTCTAAACACTCTGCAAAACTGTCGTTGTTCTTGAAATCGGCGACTTTTCTAAAAAAGCTAAACCTTGTGCAAAACACCGTGCGCAACTGTCCAGTTCATTGAAATTAGCGTTACAACACTGTGCGCAACTGTCGTTCTGCTTGAATTTGGCGACTTTTGTTAGAAAGCTAAAACTTGCCCCAAAGACCGTGCGCAACTTTCCTGTTGCTCGAAATTGGCGTCAAAACACTCTGCGCAGCTGTCGATTTGCTTCAACTTGGCGTCTTTTGTTAACAATCTATAACTTGTCCAGAACACCGTGCCCAACTGTCGTGTTGCTTAAAATTGGCGTCAAAACACTCTCCGCAACTGTCGTTTTTCTTGAAGTTGGCGACTTTTGTTAAAAAGCTAAAACTTGTCCAAAAGACCGTGCGCAACTGTCCTGTTGCTCGAAATTCCCCTCAAAACACTTTCCACAACAGTCGTTTTGTTTAAGATTGGCGACTTTTGTTAAAAAGCTAAAAAATGTCCCAAACACCGCGCACAACTGTCCTGTTGCTCGAAATTGGGGTCAAAACACTCCGCGCAACTGTCGATTTGGTTGAACTTTGCGTTTTTTGATAACAAGCTAAAACTTGTCCAAAAGACCGTGCGAAAATGTCCTCTTTCTTGAAATTGGCGTCAAAACACTCTGCGCAACTGTCGTTTGGCTTAAAAATTAGCGACTTTAAAAAGCAGAAACTTGTTCAAAAGAGCGAGCGCAACTCTCCTGTTGCTCCCAATTGGCGTCAAAGCACTCTGCGCAACTGTCGTTTTGCTTGAAATTGGCGACTTTTGTTAAAAAGCTAACACTTGTCCAAAACCCGTGCGCAACTGTCGTGTTGCTCGAAATTCCCATCAAAACACTTTGCACAACTATCGTTTTGTTCCAGATTGCCGACTTTTGTTAAAAAGCTAAAACATGTCCCAAAAACCGCGCGCAACTGTCCTGTTCCTACAAATTGGCATCAAAACACTCTGTGCAACTATCGTTTTTCGTGAATTTGGGGACTTTTGTTAAAAGGCTAAAACTTGTCCAAAAGACTGTGCACAACTGTCCTGTTGCTCGAAATTTGCATCAAAACACTCTGCGCAACCTTCCATTTGCTTGAGCTTTGCGTCCTTTGATAACAATCAAAAACTTGTCCAAAACACCGTGCACAACTTTCCTGTTGCTATAAATTGGCATCAAAACACTCTGCGCAACTGTCGTTTTTCTAGAATTTGGCGACTTTTGTTAAAAGGCTAAAAGTTGTCTTAAAGACCATGCGCAACAGTCCTGTTGCAAGAATTTGGCGTCAAAACACTCTGCGCAACTGTCGATTTGCTTGAATGTGGCGTCTTTTGTTAACAAGCTAAAACTTGTCTTAAACACCGTGCGCAACTGTCCTGTTGCTTGAAATTGGCGTCAAAACACTCTGCGCAACTGTCGTTTTTCTTAAGGTTTACGACTTTTGTTAAAAAGCTAAAACTTGTCTAAAACACCATCTGGAACTGTCGTGTTTCTTGAAATTGGGTTCTAAACACTCTGCGCAACTAACGTTTTGCTTGAAATTGGTGACTTTTGTTAAAAACCGAAAACTTGTCTAAAAGACCGTGCGAAACTGTCCTGTTCCTTGAAATTGGCGTCAAAACACAATGCGCAACTGTCGTTTTTTTTGAATCTGGCGACTTTTGTTAAAGCACTATAACTTGTCCAAAAGACCGTGTGCAACTGTCCTGTTGCTCGAAATTTGCGTCCAAACACGCTGCACAACTGGCGATTTGCTTGAAGTTGGCGTCTTTTGTTAACAAGCTAAAACTTGTCCCAAACACCGTGCGCAACTGTCCTTTTGCTTGAAATTGGCGTCAAAACACTCTGCGCAACTGTCGTTTTTCTTGAATTTTGCGAATTTTGTTAAAAGGCTAAAACTTGTCCAAAAAACCGTGCGCAACTGTCATGTTGCTCGAAATTGCCGTCAAAACACTCTACGCAACTGTCGATTTGATTGAACTTGGCATCTTTCGTTAACAAGCTAAAAATTGTCGCAAACACCGTGCTCAACTGTCCTGTTGCTCCAAATTGGCGTGAAAGCACTCTGCGCAACTGTTGTTTTGCTTAAACTTTGCGTCTTTTGTTAACAGTCTATAACTTGTCCAGAACACCGTGGGCAACTGTCCTGTTCCTTGAAATTGGTGTGATAACACTCTGCGCAACTGTCGTTTTTCTTGAATTTGGCAACTTTTGTTAAAAGGCTAAAACTTGTCTAAAGACCGTGCGCAACAGTCCTGTGGCTTGAAATTGGCGTCAAAACACTCTGCCAAACAAAAGTCGCCAAATTCAAGCAAAATGACAGTTGCGCAGAGTGTTTTGACGCCAACTTGAAGAGACAGGACAGTTGCGGACGGTGTTTTGGACAAGTTTTAGATTGTTAACAAAAGACGCCAAGTACATCAAAACGACAGTTGCGCAGTGTGTTTTGACTCCACTTTCTAGCAACAGGAAAGGTGCGCACGGTGTTTTGGACAAGTTTTAGCTTGTTAACAAAAGACGCCAAGCTCAAGCAAATCGACAGTTCGGCAGAGTGTTTTGACGTCAATTTCAAGCAACAGGACTGTTGCGCACGGTCTTTAAGACAAGTTTTAGCCTTTTAACAAAAGTCGCCAAATTCAAGCAAAATGACAGTTGCGCAGAGTATTTTGACGCCAACTTAAAGAGACAGGACAGTTTCGCACGGTGTTTAGGACAAGTCTTAGGTTTTTAGAAATAGTCACCAATTTCAAGCAAAACGTTAGTTGCGCAGAGTGTTTAGACCCCAATTTCAAGCAACACGACAGTTCCAGGCGGTGTTTTGGGCAAGTTTTAGCTTTTTATAAAAAGTCGCCATCCTTAAGAAAAACGACAGTTGCGCAGAGTGTTTTGACGCCAAACACTCTGCGCAACTGTCGTTTTGCTTGAATTTGGCGACTTTTGTTAAAAAGCCAAAACTTGCCCAAAATACCGTGCGCAACTGTCCTTTTCCTCGAAATGGGCGTCAAAACACTCTGCACAACTGTCGATTTGCTTGAACTTGGCGTCTTTTGTTAACAATCTATAACTTTGCCAGAACACCGTGCGAGACTGTCCTGTTGCTTGAATTTGGGGTCAAAACACTCTGCGCAACTGTCGTTTTTCTTGAAGTTGGCGGCTTTTGTTAAAAAGCTAAATTTGTCCAAAAGACTGTGCGCAACTGTCCTGTTGCTCGGAATTCCGTCAAAACACTTTGCACAACTGTCGTTTTGTTTAAGATTGGCGACTTTTGTTAAAAAGCTAAAACATGTCCTAAATACCGCGCGCAACTGTCCTGTTGCTCAAAATTAGCGTCAAAACACTCTGCGCAACTGTCGATTTGGTTGAACTTTGCCTCTTTTGATAACGAGCTAAAAATTGTCCAAAAGACCGTGCGCAACTGTCCTCTTGCTTGAAGTTGGCGTCAAAACAGTCTGCGCAACTGTCGAATTGCTTGAACTTGGCGTCTTTTGATAACAAGCTAAAACTTGTCCAAAACAACGTGCGCAGCTGCACCGTTGCTCGAAACTGGCGTCAAAACATTCTGCGCCACTTTCGATTTGCTTGAAATTGGCGTCTATTGTTAAAAAGCTAAAACTTGTCCAAAACACCGTCTGGAACTGTCGTGTTGCTTGATATTGGGGTCTAAACACTCTGCGCAAGTAACGTTTTGCTTGAAATTGGTGACTTTTGTTAAACACCTAAAACTTGTCCAAAACACCGTGTGCAACTGTCCTGTTGCTTGAAATTGGCGTCAAAACACTCTGCGCAACTGTGCTTTTGCCCGAAATTGGCGTCCAAAGACTCTCCGCAACTGTCGATTTGCTTGAAATATGCGACTTTTCTTAAAAAGCTAAAACTTGTCCAAAAGACAGTGCGCAACTGTCCTGTTGCTTGAAATTGGCGTCATAACATTCCGCGCCACTTTCGATTTGCTTGAAATTGGCGTCTTTTGTTAAAAAGCTAAAACTTGTCCAAAACACCGTCTGGAACTGTCGTGTTGCTTGATATTGGGGTCTCAACACTCTGCGCAAGTAACGTTTTGCTTGAAATTGGTGACTTGTCTTAAAAACCGAAAACTTGTCCAAAACACCGTGCGCAACTGTCCTGTTGCTTGAATTTAGCGTCAAAACACTCTGCGCAACTGTCGTTTTTCTTGAATTTGGGGACTTTTGTTAAAAGGCTAAAACTTGTCCAAAAGACCGTGCGCAACTGTCCTGTCTCTTTAAATTGGCGTCAAAAGACTCTGCGCAACTGTCAATTTGCTTGAAGTTGGCGTCTTTTGTTAAGAAGCTAAAACTTGTCCAAAACACTGTGCGCAACTTCCTTTTGCTCGAAATAGCCGTCAAAACACTCTGCGCAGCTGTCGAGTTGATTGAACTCGGTGTCTTTTGTTAACAAGCTAAAAATTGTCGCAAACACCGTGCGCAACTATCCTGTTTCTCGAAATAGGCGTCAAAACACTGCGCAACTGTCGTTTCTCTTGAAATTGGGGACATTTGTTAAAGGTAAAGCTGGTGCAAAACACCCTGCGCAACTGTCCCGTTGCTCAAAATTGGCGTCAAAATACTCTGCGAAACTGTCGTTGTTCTCGAAATCGGCGACTTTTCTAAAAAAGCTAAACCTTGTGCAAAACACCGTGCGCAACTGTCCAGTTGCTCGAAATTGGCCTCAAAACACTCTGCGTCACTATCGATTTTCTTGAACTTGGCGTCTTTTGTTAAAAATATATAACTTGGCGAGAACACCGTGCGAAACTGTCCTGTTGCTTGAATTTGAGGTCAAAACACTCTGCGAAACTGTCGTTGTTCTTGAAATCGGCGACTTTTCTACAAAAGCTAAACCTTGTGCAAAACACCGTGCGCAACTGTCCAGTTGATTGAAATTGGCGTCAAAACGCTCTGGGCAACTTTCGCTTTGCTTGTAATTGGCGACTTTTGTTAAAAAGCTAAACCTTGGCAAAAACACCGTGCGCAACTGTCCAATTCATTGAAATTAGCGTCACAACCCTCTGGGCAACTGTCGTTCTGCTTGAAATTGGCGACTTTTGTTAAAAAGCTAAAACTTGTCCAGAATACCGTGTGCAACTGTCCTGTTGCTCCAAATTGGAGTAAAAACACTCTGCCAAGCTGTCGTTTTGCTTGAATTTGATCAGTTTTGTTAAGAAGCTAAATCTTGTCAAAAACACAATGCGCAGCTGTCTTGTTCCTCCAAATTGGCGTCAAAACACTCTGCGCAACTGTCGATTTGCTTAAATTTGGCGTCTTTTCATAACAAGCTATAACTTGTCCAAAACACCGTGCCCAACTGTCCTGTCTCTTCAAATTGGCGTCAAAACACTCTGCGCAACTGTCGATTTTGCTTGCCTTTAACGCCTTTTGTTAAAAAGCTAAAACTTGCCTAAAAGGCCGTGCACAACTGTCCTGTTGCTCGTAATTGGGGTCAAAAAACTCTGCGCAAGTGTCGTTTTTCTTGAATTTGGCGACTTTTGTTAAAAGGCTAAAACCTGTCTTAAAGACCGTGCGCAACTCTCCTGTTGCTTGACATTGGCGTCAAAGCACTCTGCGCAACTATCGTTTTGCTTGAACTTTGCGTCTTTTGATAACAAGCTAAAACTTCTCCAGAAGACCGTGCGAAACCGTCTTGTTGCTTGAAATTAGTGTCCAAACTTTCTACGCAACTGTCGTTTTGCTTGAAATGTGCGACTTTTGTTAAACAGCTAAAACTTGTCCAAAACACCGTGCACAACTGTCCAGTTAATTGAAATTGACGTCAAAATACTCTGCGCAACAAAAGTCGCCAAATTCAGGCAAAATGACAGTTGCGCGGAGTGTTTTGACTCCACTTTCTAGAAACATAAAAGATGCGCGCGGTGTTTTGGACAAGTTTTAGCTTGTTAACAAGAGACGCCAAGCTAAAGCAAATCGACAGTTTTGCAGAGTGTTTTGATGCCAATTTCAAGCAACAGGACGGTTGCGCACGGTCTTTAAGACAAGTCTAAGCTTTTTAACAAAAGGCGCCAAATTCAAGCAAAATGATAGTTGCACAGAGTATTTTGACGTCAACTTGAAGAGATAGGACAGTTGCGCACGGTATTCTGGAGATGTTTTAGGTTTTTAACAATAGTCAAAAATTTCAAGCAAAACGTTAGTTGCGCAGAGTGTTTAGACCCCAATTTCAAGCAACACGACAGTTCTAGACGGTGTTTTGGAGAAGTTTCAGCTTTTTAAAAAAAGTCGCCACCCTTAAGAAAAACGACAGTTGCGCAGAGTGTTTCGACGCAACAAACTCTGCGCAACTGTCGTTTTGCTTGAATTTGGCCACTTTTGTTAAAAAGCCAAAACTTGCCCAAAATACCGTGCGCAACTGTCCTTTTTCTCGAAATTGGCGCCAACACACTCTACGCAACTGTCGTTTTTTTGTTAATTTGGCCACTATTGTAAAAAGACTGAAACTTGTCCAAAACACCGTGCGCAGCAGCACTGTTGCTTGAAATTGGCGTCAAAACACTCTGCGCAACTGTCGTTTTTTTTTTAATTTGGGGACTTTTGTTAAAAGGCTAAAACTTGTCCAAAAGACCGTGCGCAACTGTCCTGTCTCTTTAAATTGGCGTCAAAACACTCTGCGCAACTGTCAATTTGCTTGAAGTTGGCGCCCTTTGTTGAGAAGCTAAAACTTGTCCAAAACACTGTGGGCAACTGTCCTTTTGCTTGAAATTGGCGTCAAAACACTCTGCGCAACTGTCGTTTTTCTTGAATTTTGCGAATTTTGTTAAAAGGCTAAAACTTGCCCAAAAAAACGTGCGCAACTGTCCTGTTGCTCGAAATAGCCGTCAAAACACTCTGCGCCACTGTCGATTTGATTGAACTCGGCGTCTTTTGTTAACAAGCTAAAAATTGTCGCAAACACCGTGCGCCACTATCCTGTTTCTCGAAACAGGCGTCAAAACACTGCGCAACTGTCGTTTCTCTTGAAATTGGGGACATTTGTTAAAGGTAAAACTGGTGCAAAACACCCTGCGCAACTGTCCCGTTGCTCAAAATTAGCGTCAAAACACTCTGCGAAACTGTCGTTGTTCTTGAAATCGGCGACTTTTCTAAAAAAGCTAAACCTTGTGCAAAACACCGTGCGCAACTGTCCAGTTGATTGAAATTGGCGTCAAAACACTCTGAGCAACTTTCATTTTGCTTGAAATTGGCGACTTTTGTTAAAAAGCTAAACCTTGGCAAAAACACCGTGCGCGACTGTCCAGTTCATTGAAATTAGCGTCACAACCCTCTGGGCAACTGTCGTTCTGCTTGCTATTGGCGACCTTTGTTAATAGGCTAAACCTTGTCCAGAACACCGTGTGCAACTGTCCATTTGCTCCAAATTGGAGTAGAAAAACTCTGCGCAACTGTCGTTTTGCTTGAATTTGGTGAGTTTTGTTAAGAAGCTAAATCTTGTCAAAAACACCGTGCGCAGCTGTCTTGTTCCTCCAAATTGGCGTCAAAACACTCTGCGCAACTGTCGATTTGCTTGAACTTGGCGTCTTTTAATAACAAGCTATAACTTGTCCAAAACACCGTGCCCAACCTCAAATTGGCGTCAAAACACTCTGCGCAACGGTCGTTTTTCTTGAATTTGGCGACTTTTGTTAAAAGGCTAAAACCTGTCTAAAAGACCGTGCGCAACACTCCTGTTGCTTGACATTGGCGTCAAAGCACTCTGCGCAACTGTCGTTTTGCTTGAACTTTGCGTCTTTTGATAACAAGCTAAAACTTCTCCAGAAGACCGTGCGAAACCGTCTTGTTGCTTGAAATTAGTGTCCAATCTTTCTACGCAACTGTCGTTTTGCTTGAAATGTGCGACTTTTGATAAACAGCTAAAACTTGTCCAAAACACGATGCGCAACTGTCCTGTGGCTTGGAACTCGCGTCAAAACACTTTGCCCAACTGTCGATTTGCTTGAGCTTGGCGTCTTTTGTTAACAAGCTAAAACTTGTCCAAAACACCGTGCACAACTGTCCAGTTAATTGAAATTGACGTCAAAACACTCTGCGCAACAAAAGTCGCCAAATTCAAGCGAAATGACAGTTGCGCAGAGTGTTTTGACGCCAACATGAAGAGACAGGACAGTTGCGCACGGTGTTTTGGACAAGTTTTAGCTTATTAACAAAAGACGCCAAGTTCAAGCAAAACGACAGTTGCGCAGAGTGTTTTGACTCCACTTTCTAGCAACAGGAAAGGTGCGCACGGTGTTTTGGACAAGTTTTAGCTTGTTAACAAAAGACGCCAAGCTCAAGCAAATCGACAGTTTTGCAGAGTGTTTTGACGCCAATTTCAAGCAACAGGACTGTTGCGCACGGTCTTTAAGACAAGTTTTAGCCTTTAAACAAAAGGCGCCAAATTCAAGCAAAATGATAGTTGCACAGAGTATTTTGACGGCAACTTAAAGAGACGGGACAGTTGCGCACGGTGTTCTGGACATGATTTAGGTTTTTAAAAATACTCACCAATTTCAAGCAAAACGTTAGTTGCGCAGAGTGTTTAGACCCCAATTTCAAGCAACACGACAGTTCCAGACGATGTTTTGGACAAGTTTTAGCTTTTTAAAAAAAGTCGCCAACCTTAAGAAAAACGACAGTTGCGCAGAGTGTTTTGACGCCAAACACTCTGCGCAACTGTCGTTTTGCTTGAATTTGGCCACTTTTGTTAAAAAGCCAAAACTTGCCAGAAATACCGTGCGCAAGTGTCCTTTTGCTCGAAATTGACGTCAAAACACTCTGCACAACCGTTGATTTGCTTGAACTTGGTGTCTTTTGTTAAAAATCTATAACTTTGCCAGAACACCGTGCGAAACTGTCATGTTGCTTGAATTAGGGGTCAAAACACTCTGCGAAACTGTCGTTGTTCTTGAAATTTGCGACTTTTCTAAAAAAGCTAAACCTTGTGCAAAACACCGTGCGCAACTGTCCAGTTGATTGAAATTGGCGTCAAAACACTCTGGGCAACTTTTGGTTTTGCTTAAAATTGGCGACTTTTGTTAAAAAGCTAAACCTTGGCAAAAACACCGTGCGCAACTGTCCAGGTCATTGAAATTAGCGTTACAACACTGTGCGCAACTGTCCGGTTGCTTAAACAATTTGCGTCAAAACCCTCTGCGCAACTAACGTTTTGCTTGAAATTGGCGACTTTTGTTAAAAAGCTAAGGCTTGTCCAAAACACCGTGCGCAACTGTCCTGTCTCTACAAATTGGCGTCAAAAGTCTCTGCACAACTGCCGTTCTGCTTGAATTTGGCGACTTTTGTTAGAAAGCTAAAAGTTTTTTTTTTTTTTTTTTTTTTTTTTTAAACAGAGATCTTTATTACCACTACATCACTTACAACACTTTCACTACAAAATTTAAGGTTACAAAAAATTACAATTAAGAATTAAGATTCCAACGATTAATACAACATACACTGTAACCAGGCTTGCTTCACGCATACGTAGATTAGATTATAATCATTTACAGTAAGGAGAGGAGAGGCTTCCATTGTGAAAGAAATTTTGCTTTTTGTCCTTTGGAATAAAAAATCGATCTTTGTACAATAAACTTGTCTTTAACGAATTCAAGAAAGTGATCAAAGCTTGGGGGTTTAATTTCGCTCCTTTGCAGGAAGATATGTCTCTTGCCAAGAAGGATATAATAGTTAAGGATTTGCTTTTTAGGATCTTCGGGATTATAGCCATACATTATACTTAAGTCATCAAATAGCAAACATTCACCACTGTGAGTTTTCCACCAGCTAATTACTTCAAACCAAAACTTTTGAATTACTATACAGTTAACTAGCATATGGGAGAGCGTTTCTAGGGAATCACAATGTATGCAGAGAGGAGAGTTTACGATTTTCATTCTGTGTAACAGAACCCCATGTGGAAGAATATTATGAACAATCTTATATTGAAATATGCTTAATTTTGTTTCTTTAGTTATTTTAAATGGAAGCATATAAATAGAACTAAGTTTGGAACTGTCCAATCCTTGCCTGCATAGTCGAAGGCTAGCCAACGGTTCTACAAATTTCCTTTGAATAAGTATATTGCAAACCTTCTTGCTAGTAACCACGTTAATTTCCTTAGTTGTATTTTGTTCCATATCTTGATTGTTCATGATAAATCCCGGTCTCAAAGCGCACTTCCATCTATAAGGTATAGCTGATATTAAACCAAATAACTTAGTAAAAGGCGCCTTGAGGCCAGTTTTTAAAAGAAACTTATTAAGTGTGAGGAATCTGTTTTTTTCATCTAGTAGGTCTTTAATTCTAAGTATACCAGCTTCATGCCATTCTTTCCAATATACTGATTTACCGTCTATTAAAATATGCTTATTATTCCATAAGATTACATTCTCAACACAGATTTCATTGTCCGAAGTTTGCTCTCGGACTTCCGCCCAGGTGTTAAGAACATCAGCGTAAAAGATTGGTAAGTTGTTTAGGCCTAGAAATTTTACATCATAATCACAATCAAAAATAAATGGCCCTCCAACATTTTTCAAATAAAATAAAGGAATTAACATCCACTGATCCTCTACACCATTCTTCATTCTTTGAACCCAAGCACTTTGTAACGACTTGGATATAGTCTCAAATTCTGGTAAATCCAGCCCTCCTCTTTCTTTTGGACCTATAAGAGTATCCCTTTTTATCTTTGGTTTCTTGTTATTCCAGACAAAATCTGTAATCAATCTATTAGTGATATCTATATAATGAGGCGGTGTATGTATGCACGAACTTACCTTTATATGTTCATCAGCTCTTATTGAGCAAGACAGTAATTCTGCGGCTAAAATGAACAACAAGCCAGACAAAGGGCAGCCTTGTCTTACTCCTCTCTTTAAAGTAAATGACTCGGAGGCGAAGCCGTTGTTTATTATGCAGCTAGAAATGTTTGTGTACAGAGTTTTCACCCAAGTCTTAAAGTCGGGTCCAAATTGAAAGGTATCTAGAGCTTTAAATAGGTACTCCCATTCTAAACTATCGAATGCTTTTTCAAAATCGATGAATAAAGCAATTCCCTCCATGTCCTGGTCAACGGTGAAATTGAGGATGTCGCTTATAAGTCTGATGTTTTCACTGATAAATCTTCCCTCTACGTAACCAGTTTGTGTGTTATTTATAACTGCCGATAGAACCTTTTTTAGTCTGAGAGCTAAAGCTTTAGAGGCAATCTTATAATCCACATTTAAAAGTGAAATAGGTCTCCAATTTTTAAGATACAATAAATTTTTGTTCTTTTTTGGAATAAGACGTATGATGCTTTGTCTTTGAGAAATTGACAGCTCACCTTTATGGAATCCATAATTAAAACTTTTTACCATTATCTTGCCTAATTGACTCCAGAAGAAGCTGTAAAATTCGGCAGTAAAACCGTCATTGCCAGGGGATTTGTTTTTTTGGAAACATTATAAAGCATTCCAGCACTCATTCTCCGTCAGCAAGCCTTCGCAGTTCTTTCTTTGTTCATCATTCAGCTTTTCTACCTTGTCATTATCGAAGAACACTTTGAATTTAGGATCGTTTATTTGAGGATTTTGCGAGGAATATAAGGATTGATAAAATCTTTTTTCTTCTTTTAGGATTTCCTTTGGGTCCGTGATACTGCTTCCGTTTTCTTTTATAAGGCTGGTAATGCATTTATTTTCATAATTTCGTCTCTCAAGATTAAGAAAATATTTCGAACTTCGTTCGCCGAACTCATGCCAACGGGCCTTGGAGCGCACACATGCTCCTCTTGCCCGGTCGTAGGAAATCTTATCCAATTCGTTCTTAACTTTAATGTATCTCTGGACGGCTTCTGCTGATGGGCAGTTTTCACCCATATTTCCCAGTCTTGAGACTTCCTGTACGAGATCTTTTTCATAATCTTTTTTCATTTTAGCTTTTTGTTTTGAATAACTAATTGTGAACGCCCTTATTTCCATTTTAATCAACTCCCATAAGAGTCCGTGATCTTCAAGATCCTGATACTTGTTTATAAAGTGCGGAATTTTAAACATTAATTTTTCTGCATATTCATCATCTTCTAAGAGGGAGGAATTGAATTTCCAGAATCCAGGACCTCTTGGGTATTTCTCATTAATTGGCAATTCCAACGTCACTAAAGAGTGATCGCAATGTGCAGCGTGCTTGATTTCACATTTCTGCACGGGGGAATTTTGTAATAGTTGACGGGCTATTAGCCAATAATCTAATCTGCATTTTATTTTCAAGTCAGATGTTCGCCAAGTAAATTGTTTTTCTTCTGTATGTAGCGTTCTCCATACGTCGTCTAAATCTAAAATACACATCAGTTGCTCGATCTCGCTGGCGACATTCCTTCTTGACGAAACATCACGTCCTCCTTCTTTATCGGTTTTGGAAAGAGGGCAATTAAAATCGCCACCTACTATAATGTTGTCGTTGGGAAACTGTTCAAGTAAAGATCTGAGTTGTTTAAAAAATATAATTTGCGCGTTATTATTATTGGGTGCGTAAATATTGGCACAAATAAATTTCTGATCATCTATAGAAAACTGCAGGATAAGAATCCTGCCGTTTTCACAACAAATTTCATTTTCTACTAGCACTTTGAGTCGAGGATTAAACAGAATTGCTACTCCTTTGCTGTGTTTACTTCCATGACAGAAGTACACTTTACTACCCCACTCGTTACTCCATAATTTTTCTTGGTCAGTAGAGCTATATGTCTCTTGCCAGAAAATTATTGAGTACTTGTTAACGTGCAGTTGCCGAAAAATAGCTCTTCGTTTTCTTGAACTATTTAAACCCCTAACATTTAACGTAATAAAAGTTAACTTATTCATATTAACGAATAAATATCGATATCTTAATAGTTTCACAATACATAGGCCTTCTTAAGCTAAAGCCTGGAGGAAGCATTACATCACTTACAACATAAAAACGAAAATTACCTTTTATGAAACAAATTAAAGGCATTGCCTGTGAAGTTCTTTTAACTCCAACAATGGGTAGAATGTGAGATTAAAGTTGTTGTTGGTCAGTATCACTCCGACGGCGTTGCTAGGTTAACTCTTTGCCTCTTCCATTTCATGGCGTAGTTTTGCTAGTTCTTCTGTTCCTACGATTCTGTGACGGCCATTGGCATCGACATATTTGAGTATTGCAGGATATGCGATGTAGACTTTCCGGTCGTCTCCGAGTTTCTTCTTTAGAAACTTTATGTAGGGCACGAGCTCTTGCCTCCGCCGTTGGGTTTTTTTGGCGAACTCCTCACTTATACCGATGGCATTTCCGTTTAACGGGTTATCCTTTAGACGAGCGGCGGCATTCCTTAGTACCTTCATCTTATCCGTGTATCGAAGAAAAGCGACGTGCATTGGTCTGGGACCCTTTTCACCAGCAGAAGGCGTTTTGCTTGGCGTGCGGTGTGCCCTCTCCAGCTCAACATGGCCACATAACGTTTCAAGGCCCATATGCTGCGTAATAAAATCCTGTACAAAAGAGATGCAATCTCCTTTTTCGGCTTTCTCTGGTATATTGTAGAAGACTAAGTTGTTCCTTCTTGACCTGTTTTGTAATTCTTCGATTTCATCCTTCAGCGCATCGACAGTGGCGTTATCTGCTTTTGAGTCTAAATCCGTTTTTACCTTCTGCAGTTCTGCTGTCATAGAGTTAAGTCCTCTTTCCATGTCACCAACGGTATTTTCAATCTTCAGCAGTCTTCCGTTTATTTGTTCAAGCACGTCTAGCTTCTTTAGCTTTTCGTGTATGCTTTCCAAGATGGCGGCGCCGGCCTCATGTTTATGTGGTGGCGTTCTTTCATCTTCACTGCTTAAGCATGCCACTTGTCTCGCTCGCTTTTCGTTGGGCATAACGGAAAGGAAAAGCAAAGATTCTCTAAATAGTTTGAGGCTGATTTGGCTAATTTCCTGAAACTGATATAGTGAAACGGCAAGGCAGCGTAGGAGCGACAAAAAAACACGACTACTCCATTTGGCGCCCAGTCCCAGTCCTAAAAGTTGCCCCAAAGACCGTGCGCAACTTTCCTGTTGCTCGAAATTGGCGTCAAAACACTCTGCGCAGCTGTCGATTTGCTTCAACTTGGCGTCTTTTGTTAACAAATCTATAACTCGTCCAGAACACCGTGCCCAGCTGTCCTGTTGCTTAAAATTGGCGTCAAAACACTCTCCGCAACTGTCGTTTTTCTTGAAGTTGGCTACTTTTGTTAAAAAGCTAAAACTTGTCCAAAAGACCGTGCGCAACTGTCCTGTTGCTCAGAATTCCCCTTAAAACACCTCAAACAACAGTCGTTTTGTTTAAGATTGGCGACTTTTGTTAAAAAGCTTAAACATGTCCCAAACACCGCGCGCATCTGCCCTGTTGCTCGAAATTGGCGTCAAAACACTCTGCCCAACCGTCGATTTGGTTGAACTTTGCGTCTTTTGATAACGAGCTAAAACTTGTCCAATAGACCCTGCGAAACTTTACTCTTGCTTGAAATTGGCGTCAAAACACTCTGCGCAACTGTCGTTTGGCTTAAAATTGGCGACTTTTGTTAAAAGGCAAAAACTTGTTTAAAAGAGCGAGCGCAACTGTCCTGTTGCTCCAAATTGGCGTCAAAACACTCTGCGCAACTGTCGTTTTGCTTGAAATTGGCGACTTTTGTTAAAAAGCTAAAACTTGTCTAAAAGACCCTGAGCAACTGTCCTGTTGCTCGAAATTCCCGTCAAAACACTTTGCACAACTGTCGTTTTGTTCCAGATTAGCGACTTTTGTTAAAAAGCTAAGACATGTCCCAAACACCGCGCGCAACTGTCCTGTTCCTACAAATTGTCATCAAAACACTCTGTGCAACTATGGTTTTTCGTGAATTTGAGGACTTTTATTAAAAGGCTAAAACTTGTCCAAAAGACTGGGCACAACTGTCCTGTTTCTCGAAATTGGCATCAAAACACTCTGCGCAACTTTCGATTTGCTTGAGCTTTGCGTCTTTTGATAACAATCAAAAACTTGTCCAAAACACCGTGCGCAACTGTCCTGTTGCTACAAATTAGCATCAAAACACTCTGCGCAACTGTCGTTTTTCTAGAGTTGGGCGACTTTTGTTAAAAGGCTAAAAGTTGTCTTAAAGACAATACGCAGCAGTCCTGTTGCAAAAAAATTGGCGTCAAACATTCTGCGCAACTTTCGATTTGCTAGAAGGTGGCGTCTTTTGTTCACAAGCTAAAACTTGTCCAAAACACCGTGCGCAACTGTCCTGTTGCTTGAAATTGGCTTCAAAACACTCTGCGCAACTGTCGTTTTTCTTAAGGCTTGTGACTTTTGTTAAAAAGCTAAAACTTGTCCAAAACACCATCTGCAACTGTCGTGTTTCTTGAAATTGGGGTCTAAACACTCTGCGCAACTAACGTTTAGCTTGAAATTGGTGACTTTTGTTAAAAACCTAAAAATTGTCCAAAACACCGTGCGCAACTGTCCTGTTCCTTGAAATTGTCCTCATAACACAATGCGCATCTCTCGGTTTTCTTAAATCTGGCGACTTTTATTAAAGGGCTATAACTTCTCCAAAAGACCGTGTGCAACTGTGCTGTTCCTCGAAATCTGCGTCAAAACACGCTGCGCAACTGGCGATTTGCTTGAAGTTGGCGTCTTTTGTTAACAAGCTAAAACTTGTCCCAAACACCGTGCGCAACTGTCCTGTTGCTTGAAATTGCCGTCAAAACACTCTGCGCAACTGATGTTTTTCTTGAAGTTGGCGCCTTTTGTTAAGAAGCTAAAACTCCTCCAAAACACCGGCGCAGCTGTCCTGTTGCTTGAGATTTGCGACTTTTGTTAAAAAGCCTAACCTTGTGCAAAACAAAGTGCGCAACTGTCTTATTGCTCGAAATTGAGGTCAAAACCCTCTGCGCATATTTCGTTTTGCTTCGAATTGGCGACTTTTGTCCAATAGCTAAGACTTGTCTAAAAAACCGTGCGAAACTGTCCTGTTGCTCGAAATTGCCGTCAAAATATTCTGCGCAACTGTCGATTTGATTGAACTTGGCGTCTTTCGTTAACAAGCTAAAAATTGTCGCAAACACCGTGCGCAACTGTCCTGTTGCTCCAAATTGGCGTGAAAACACTCTGCGCAACCGTCGTTTTGCTTAAACTTTGCGTCTTTTGTTAACAGTCTATAACTTGTCCAGAACACCGTGCACAACTGTCCTGTTCCTTGAAATTGGTGTCAAAACACTCTGCGCAACTGTCGTTTTTCTTGAATTCTGCGACGTTTGTTAAAAGACTAAAACTTGTCATAAACAACGTGCGCAACTGTCCTGTTGCTCGAAATTTGCTTCAAAACACTCTCCGCAACTGTCGTTTTTCTTGAATTTGGCGACTTTTGTTAAAAGACTAAAACTTGTCTTAAAGACCGTGCGCAACAGTCCTGTGGCTTGAAATTGGCGTCAAAACAATCTGCCCAACAAATGTCGCCAAATTCAAGCAAAATGACAGTTGCGCAGAGTGTATTGACGCCAACTTGAAGAGACAGGACAGTTGCGCACGGTGTTTTGGACAAGTTTTAGCTTGTTAAAAAAAGTCGCCAAGTTCAAGCAAAACGACAGTTGCTCAGCGTGTTTTGACTCCACTTTCTAGCAACAGGAAAGGTGCGCACGGTGTTTTGGACAAGTTTTAGCTTGTTAACAAAAGACGCCAAGCTCAAGCAAATCGACAGTTCGGCAGAGTGTTTCGACGTCAATTTCAAGCAACAGGACTGTTGCACACGGTCTTTAAGACAAGTTTTAGCCTTTTAACAAAAGTCGCCAAATTCAAGCAAAATGACAGTTGCGCAGAGTATTTTGACGCCAACTTGAAGAGACAGGACAGTTGCGCACGGTGTTTTTTGGACAAGTTTTAGGTTTTTAGAAATAGTCACCAATTTCAAGCAAAACGTTAGTTGCGCAGATTGTTTAGACCCCAATTTCAAGCAACACGACAGTTCCAGACGGTGTTTTGGACAAGTTTTAGCTTTTTATAAAAAGTCGCCATCCTTAAGAAAAACGACAGTTGCGCAGAGTGTTTGACGCCAAACACTCTGCGCAACTGTCGTCTTGCTTGAATTTTGCGACTTTTGTTAAAAAGCCAAAACTTGCCAAAAATACCGTGCGAAACTGTCCTTTTCCTCGAAATTGGCGTAGAAACACTCTGCACAACTGTCGATTTGCTTGAACTTGGCGTCTTTTATTAACAATCTATAACTTTGCCAGAACACCGTGCGAAAATGTCTTGTTGCTTGAATTTGGGGTGAGAACACTCTGCGCATCTGTCGTTTTTCTTGAAGTTTGCGACTTTTGTTAAAAAGCTTAATTTGTCCAAAACACCGTGCGCAACTGTCCTGTTGCTCGAAATTCCGTTAAAACACTTTGAACAACTGTCGTTTTGTTTAAGATTGGCGACTTTTGTTAAAAAGCTAAAACATGTCCCAAACAGGGCACGCAACTGTCCTGTTGCTCGAAATTGGCTTCAAAACACTCTGCGCAACTGTCGATTTGGTTGAACTTTGCGTCTTTTGATAACGAGCTAAAACTTGTCCAAAAGACCGTGCGCAACTGTGCTCTTGCTTGAAATTGGTGTCAAAACACTCTGCGCAACTGTCGTTTATTTTTTAATTTGGCCACTATTGTAAAAAGGCTGAAACTTGTCCAAAACACCGTGCGCAGCTGCACTGTTGCTTGAAATTCGCGTCAAAACACTCTGCGCAACTGTCGTTTTTCTTGAATTTGGGGACTTTTGTTAAAAGGCTAAAACTTGTCCAAAAGACCGTGCGCAACTGTCCTGTCTCTTCAAATTCTCGTCAAGAGGCTCTGCGCAACTGTCAATTTTCTTGAAGTTGGCGTCTTTTGTTAAGAAGCTAAAACTTGTCCAAAACACTGTGCGCAACTGTCCTTTTTGCTAGAAATTGGCGTCAAAACACTCTGCGCAACTGTCGTTTTTCTTGAATTTTGCGAATTTTGTTTAACGGATAAAACTTGTCCAAAAAACCGTGTGCAACTGTCCTGTTGCTCGAAATAGCCGTCAAAACACTCTGCGCAACTGTCGTTTTTCTTGAAATTGGGGACATTTGTTAAAGGTAAAGCTGGTGCAAAACACCCTGCGCAACTGTCCCGTTGCTCAAAATTAGCGTCAAAACACTCTGCGAAACTGTCGTTGTTCTTGAAATCGGCGACTTTTCTAAAAAAGCTAAACCTTCTGCAAAACACCTTGCGCAACTGTCCAGTTGCTCGAAATTGGCCTCAAAACACTCTGCGTCACTATCGATTTTCTTAAACTTGGCGTCTTTTGTTGAAAATCTATAAGTTTGCCAGAACACCGTGCGAAACTGTCCTGTTGCTTGAATTTGAGGTCAAAACATTCTGCGAAACTGTCGTTGTTCTTGAAATCGGCGACTTTTCCAGAAAAAGCTAAACCTTGTGCAAAGCACGGTGCGCAACTGGCCAGTTGATTGAAATTGGCGTCAAAACACTCTGGGCAACTTTCGTTTTGCTTAAAATTAGCGACTTTTGTTAAAAAGCTAAACCTTGGCAAAAACACCGTGCGCAACTGTCCAGCTCATTGAAATTAGCGTTACAACACTGTGCGCAACTGTCCGGTTGCTTAAACAATTTGCGTCAAAACCCTCTGCGCAACAAACGTTTTGCTTGAAATTGGCGACTTTTGTTAAAAAACTAAGGCTTGTCCAAAACACGGTGCGCAACTGTCCTGTCCCTTCAAATTGGCGTCAAAACTCTCTGCGCAACTGCCGTTCTGCTTGAATTTGGTGACTTTTGTCAGAAAGCTAAAACTTTCCCCAAAAACCGTGCGCAACTTTCCTGTTGCTCGAAATTGGCGTCAAAACACTCTGCGCAGCTGTCGATTTGCTTCAACTTGGCGTCTTTTGTTAACAATCTATAACTTGTCCAGAACACCGTGCCCAGCTGTCCTGTTGCTTAAAATTGGCGTCAAAACACTCTCCCCAACTGTCGTTTTTCTTGAAGTTGGCGACTTTTGTTAAAAAGCTAAAACTTGTCAAAAAGACCGTGCGCAACTGTCCTGTTGCTCAAAATTCCCCTCAAAACACCTTGCACAACAGTCGTTTTGTTTAAGGTTGGCGACTTTTGTTAAAAAGCTAAAACATGTCTCAAACACCGCGCGAAACTGCCATGTTGCTCGAAATTGGCGTCAAAACACTCTGCGCAACTGTCGATTTGGTTGAACTTTGCGTCTTTTGATAACGAGGTAAAACTTGTCCAATAGACCGTGCGAAACTTTCCTCTTGCTTGAAATTTGCGTCAAAACACTCTGCGCAACTGTCGTTTGGCTTGAAATTGGCAACTTTTGTTAAAAGGTAAAAACCATTTCAAAAGAGCGAGCGCAACTGTCCTGTTGCTCCAAATTGGCGTCAAAACGCTCTGCGCAACTGTCCTTTTGCTTGAAATTTGCGAGTTTTGTTAAAAACCTAAAACTTGTCTAAAAGACCCTGAGCAACTGTCCTGTTGCTCGAAATTTCCGTCAAAACACTTTGCACAACTGTCGTTTTGTTCCAGATTAGCGACTTTTGTTAAAAAGCTAAGACATGTCCCAAACACCGCGCGCAACTGTCCTGTTTCTACAAATTGTCATCAAAACACTCTGTGCAACTATGGTTTTTCGTGAATTTGGGGACTTTTGATAAAAGGCTAAAACTTGTCCAAAAGACTGCGCACAACTGTCCTGTTGCTCGAAATTGGCATCAAAACACTCTGCGCAACTTTCGATTTGCTTGAGCTTTGCGTCTTTTGATAACAATCAAAACCTTGTCCAAAACACCGTGCGCAACTGTCCTGTTGCTATAAATTAGCATCAAAACACTCTGCGCAACTGTCGTTTTTCTAGAATTTGGCGACTTTTGTTAAACGGCTAAAAGTTGTCTTAAAGACCATGCGCAACAGTCCTGTTGCAAGAAATTGGAGTAAAAACACTCTGCGCAACTGTCGTTTTTCTTAAGGTTTGTGACTTTTGTTAAAAAGCGAAAACTTGTCCAAAACACCATCTGGAACTGTCGTGTTTCTTGAAATTGCGGTGTAATCACTCTGCTCAACTAACATTTTGCTTGAAACTGGTGACTTTTGTTAAAAACCTAAAACTTGTCCTAAAAGCCGTGCGCAACTGTCCTGTTCCTTGAAATTGGCGTCAAAACACAATGCGCATCTGTCGTTTTTCTTGAATCTGCGACTTTTGTTAAAGGGCTATAACTTGTCCAAAAGACCGTGTGCAACTGTGCTGTTACTCGAAATTTGCGTCAAAACACGCTGCGCAACTGGCGATTTGCTTGAAGTTGGCGTCTTTTCTTAACTAGCTAAAACTTGTCCCAAAAACCCTGCGCAACTGTCCTGTTGCTTGAAATTGCCGTCAAAACACTCTGCGCAACTGGCGTTTTTCTTGAAGTTGGCGACTTTTGTTAAGAAGCTAAAACACCGTGCGCAGCTGTCCTGTCGCTTGACATTTGCGACTTTTGGTAAAAAGCCCTAACCTTGTGCAAAACAAAGTGCGCAACTGTCTTATTGCTCGAAATTAACGTCAAAACACTCTGCGTAACTGTCGTTTTTCTTGAATTTTGCGAATTTTGTTAAAAGGCTAAAACTTGTCCAAAGAACCGTGCGCAACTGTCCTGTTGCTCGAAATTGCCGTCAAAACACTGTGCGCAACTGTCGATTTGATTGAACTTGGCGCCTTTCGTTAACAAGCTAAAAATTGTCGCAAACACCGTGCGCAACTGTCCTGTTGCTCCAAATTGGCGTGAAAACACTTTGCGCAACTGCCGTTTTGCTTAAACTTTGCGTCTTTTCTTAACAGTCTATAACTTGTCCAGAACACCGTGCGCAACTGTCCTGTTGCTCCAAATTGGCGTGAAAACACTTTGCGCAACTGCCGTTTTGCTTAAACTTTGAGTCTTTTGTTAACAGTCTATAACTTGTCCAGAACACCGTGCGCAACTGTCCTGTCTCTTCAAGTTGGCGTCAAAATACTCTGCGCAACTGTCATTTTGCTTGAATTTGGCGACTTTTGTTAAAGGGCTAAAACTTGTCTTAAAGACCGTGCGCAACAGTCCTGTGGCTTGAAATTGGCGTCAAAACACTCTGCCCAACAAAAGTCGCCAAATTCAAGCAAAATGACAGTTGCGCAGAGTGTTTTGACGCCAATTTGAAGAGACAGGACAGTTGCGCACGGTGTTTTGGACAAGTTTTAGCTTGTTAACAAAAGACGCCTAGTTCAAGCGAAACGACAGTTGCGCAGCGTGTTTCGACTCCACTTTCTAGCAACAGGAAAGGTGCGCACGGTGTTTTGGACAAGTCTTAGCTTGTTAACAAAAGACGCCAAGCTCAAGCAAATCGACAGTTTTGCAGAGTGTTTTGACGTCAATTTAAAGCAACAGGACTGTTGCGCACGGTCTATAAGACAAGTTTTAGCCTTTTAACAAAAGTCGCCAAATTCAAGCAAAATGACAGTTGCACAGAGTATTTTGACGCCAACTTGAAGAGACAGGACAGTTGCGCACGGTGTTTTGGACAAGTTTTAGGTTTTTAACAATAGTTACCAATTTCAAGCAAAACGTTAGTTGCAAAAAAATTGGCGTCAAAGACTCTGCGCAACGGTCGTTTTTCTTGAATTTGGCGACTTTTGTTAAAAGGCTAAAACTTGTCTTAAAGATTGTGCGCAACAGTCCTGTGGCTTGAAATTGGCGTCAAAACACTTTGCCCAACTGTCGATTTGCTTGAGCTTGGCGTCTTTTGTTAACAAGCTAAAACTTGTCCAAAACACGTGCACAACTGTCCAGTTAATTGACATTGACGTCAAAACACTCTGCGCAACAAAAGTCGCCAAATTCAGGCAAAATGACAGTTGCGCAGAGTGTTTTGACGCAAACTTGAAGAGACAGGACAGTTGCGCACGGTGTTTTGGACAAGTCTTAGCTTGTTAACAAAAGACGCCAAGTTCAAGCAAAACGACAGTTTCGCAGAGTGTTTTGACTCCACTTTCTAGCAACATGAAAGGTGCGCGCGGTGTTTTGGACAAGTTTTAGCTTGTTAACAAAAGACGCCAAGCTCAAGCAAATCGACAGTTTTGCAGAGCGTTTTAATGCCAATTTCAAGCTACAGGACTGTTGCGCACGGTCTTTAAGACAAGTTTTAGCCTTTTAACAAAAGTCGCCAAATTCAAGCAAAATAACAGTTGCGCAGAGTATTTTGACGTCAACTTAAAGAGACAGGACAGTTGCGCACGGTGGTTTGGACATGTTTTAGGTTTTTAACAATAGTCACCAATTTCAAGCAAAACGTTAGTTGCGCAGAGTGTTTAGACCCCAATTTCAAGCAACACGACAGTTCCAGACGGTGTTTTGGACAAGGTTTAGCTTTTAAAAAAAAGTCGCCAACCTTAAGAAAAACGACAGTTGCGCAGAGTGTTTTGACGCCAAACACTCTGCGCAACTGTCGTTTTGCTTGAATTTTGTCACTTTTGTTAAAAAGCCAAAACTTGCCCAAAATACCGTGTGCAACTGTCCTTTTGCTCGAAATTGGCGTCAACACACTCTACGCAAGTGTCGTTTTTTTTTTTTTATTTGGGCACTATTGTAAAAAGGCTGAAACTTGTCCAAAACACCGTGAGCAGCTGCACTGTCGCTTGACATTTGCGACTTTTGGTAAAAAGCCTAACGTTGTGCAAAACAAAGTGCGCAACTGTCTTATTGCTCGAAATTGACGTCAAAACACTCTGCGCAACTGTCGTTTTTCTTGAATTTTGCGAATTTTGTTAAAAGGCTAAAACTTGTCCAAAAAACCGTGCGCAACTGTCCTGTTGCTCGAAATTGCCGTCAAAACACTGTGCGCAACTGTCGATTTGATTGAACTTGGCGTCTTTCGTTAACAAGCTAAAAATTGTCGCAAACACTGTGCGCAACTGTCCTGTTGCTCCAAATTGGCGTGAAAACACTTTGCGCAACTGCCGTTTCGCTTAAACTTTGCGTCTTTTGTTAACAGTCTATAACTTGTCCAGAACACCGTGCGCAACTGTCCTGTTGCTCCAAATTGGCGTGAAAACACTTTGCGCAACTGCCGTTTTGCTTAAACTTTGCGTCTTTTTTTAACAGTCTATAACTTGTCCAGAACACCGTGCGCAACTGTCCTGTCTCTTCAAGTTGGCGTCAAACTACTCTGCGCAACTGTCATTTTGCTTGAATTTTGCGACTTTTGTTAAAGGGCTAAAACTTGTCTTAAAGACCGTGCGCAACAGTCCTGTGGCTTGAAATTGGCGTCAAAACACTCTGCCCAACAAAAGTCGCCAAATTCAAGCAAAATGACAGTTGCGCAGAGTGTTTTGACGCCAACTTGAAGAGACAGGACAGTTGCGCACGGTGTTTTGGACAAGTTTTAGCTTGTTAACAAAAGACGCCTAGTTCAAGCGAAACGACAGTTGCGCAGCGTGTTTCGACTCCACTTTCTAGCAACAGGAAAGGTGCGCACGGTGTTTTGGACAAGTTTTAGCTTGTTAACAAAAGACGCCAAGCTCAAGCAAATCGACAGTTTTGCAGAGTGTTTTGACGTCAATTTAAAGCAACAGGACTGTTGCGCACGGTCTATAAGACAAGTTTTAGCCTTTTAACAAAACTCGCCAAATTCAAGCGAAATGACAGTTGCACAGAGTATTTTGACGCCAACTTGAAGAGACAGGACAGTTTCGCACGGTGTTTTGGACAAGTTTTAGGTTTTTAACAATAGTTACCAATTTCAAGCAAAACGTTAGTTGCGCAGAGATTTTAGACCCCAATTTCAAGCAACACAACAGTTCCAGACGGTGTTTTGGACAAGTTTTAGCTTTTTAAAAAAAGTCGCCAACCTTAAGAAAAACGACAGTTGCGCAGAGTGTTTTGACGCCAAAGACTGCGCAACTGTCGTTTTGCTTGAATTTGGCGACTTTTGTTAAAAAGGCAAAACTTGCCCAAAATATCGTGCGCAACTGTCCTTTTGCTCAAAATTGGCGTCAAAGCACTCTGCACAACTGTCGATTTGCTTGAACTTGGCGTCTTTTGTTAAAAATCTATAACTTGGCCAGAAAACCGGGCGAAACTGTCTTGTTGCTTGAATTTGGGGTCAAAACACTCTGCGCAACTGTCCTGTTGGTCAAAATTGGCGTCAAAACACTCTGCGAAACTGTCGTTGTTCTAGAAAACGGAAACTTTTCTAAAAAAGCTAAACCTTGTGCAAAACACCGTGCGCAACTGTCCAGTTGATTGAAATTTGCGTCAAAACACTGTGGGCAACTATCGTTTTGCCTGAAATTGGCGACATTTATTAAAAAGCTAAACCTTGGCAAAAATACCGTGCGCAACTGTCCAGTTCATTGAAATTAGCGTCACAACACTCTGGGCAACTGTCGTTCTGTTTGAAATTGGCGACTTTTGTTAAAATTTAAAACTTGTCCAAAACACCATCTGGAACTTTCGTGTTTCTTGAAATTGGGGTCTAAACACTCTGCGCAACTAACGTTTTGCTTGAAATTGGTGACTTTTGTTAAAAACCTAAAACTTGTCCAACACACCGTGCGCAACTGTCCTGTTCCTTGAAATTGGCGTCAAAACACAATGCGCATCTGTCGTTTCTCTTGAATCTGGCAACTTTTGTTAAAGGGCTATAACTTGTCCAAAAGACCGTGTGCAACTGTGCTGTTGCTCGAAATTGGCATCAAAACACTCTGCGCAACTTTCCATTTGCTTGAGCTTTGCGTCTTTTGTTAACAATCAAAAACTTGTCCAAAACACCGTGCGCAACTGTCCTGTTGCTATAAATTAGAACCAAAACACTCTGCGCAACTGTCGTTTTTCTAGAATTTGGCGACTTTTGTTAAAAAGCTAAAAGTTGTCTTAAAGACCATGCGAAACAGTCCCGTTGCAAAAAAATTGGCGTCAAACACTCTGCGCAACGGTCGTTTTTCTTGAATTTGGCGACTTTTCTTAAAAGGCTAAAACTTGTCTTAAAGATTGTGCGCAACAGTCCTGTGGCTTGAAATTCGCGTCAAAACACTTTGCCCAACTGTCGATTTGCTCGAGCTTGGCGTCTTTTGTTAACAAGCTAAAACTTGTCCAAAACACGTGCACAACTGTCCAGTTAATTGACATTGACGTCAAAACACTCTGCGCAACAAAAGTCGCCAAATTCAGGCAAAATGACAGTTGCGCAGAGTGTTTTGACGCAAACTTGAAGAGACAGGACAGTTGCGCACGGTGTTTTGGACAAGTCTTAGCTTGTTAACAAAAGACGCCAAGTTCAAGCAAAACGACAGTTGCGCAGAGTGTTTTGACTCCACTTTCTAGCAACAGGAAAGGTGCGCACGGTGTTTTGGACAAGTTTTAGCTTGTTAGCAAAAGACGCCAAGCTCAAGCAAATCGACAGTTTTGCAGAGCGTTTTGATTCCAATTTCAAGCTACAGGACCGTTGCGCACGGTCTTTAAGACAAGTTTTAGCCTTTTAACAAAAGTCGCCAAATTCAAGCAAAATAACAGTTGCGCAGAGTATTTTGACGTCAACTTAAAGAGACAGGACAGTTGCGCACGGTGTCTTGGACATGTTTTAGGTTTTTAACAATAGTCACCAATTTCAAGCAAAACGTTAGTTGCGCAGAGTCTTTAGACCCCAATTTCAAGCAACACGACAGTTCCAGACGGTGTTTTGGACAAGTTTTAGCTTTTTAAAAAAAGTCGCCAACCTTAAGAAAAACGACAGTTGCGCAGAGTGTTTTGACGCCAAACACTCTGCGCAACTGTCGTTTTGCTTGAATTTGGCGACTTTTGTTAAAAAGGCAAAACTTGCCCAAAATACCGTGCCCAACTATCCTTTTGCTCAAAATTGGCGTCAAAACACTCTGCACAATTGTCGATTTGCTTGAACTTGGCGTCTTTTGTTAAAAATCTATAACTTGGCCAGAAAACCGTGCGAAACTGTCTTGTTGCTTGAATTTGGGGTCAAAACACTCTGTGCAACTGTCGATTTGATTAAACTTGGCGTCTTTTGTTAACAAGCTTAAAATTGTCGCAAACCCTGTGCGCAACTATCCTGTTGCTCAAAATAGGCGTCAAAACACTGCGCAACTGTCGTTTCTCTTGAAATTGGCGACATTTGTTAAAGTTAAAGCTGGTGCAAAACACCCTGCGCAACTGTCCTGTTGGTCAAAATTGGCGTCAAAACACTCTGCGAAACTGTCGTTGTTCTTGAAAACGGAATCTTTTCTAAAAAAGCTAAACCTCGTGCAAAACACCGTGCACAACTTTCCAGTTGACTGAAATTTGCGTCAAAATACTGTGGGCAACTATCGTTTTGCCTGAAATTGGCGACATTTATTAAAAAGCTAAACATTGGCAAAAATACCGTGCGCAACTGTCCAGTTCATTGAAATTAGCGTCACAACACTCTGGGCAACTGTCGTTCTGTTTGAAATTGGCGACTTTTGTTAAAAAGCTAAAACTTGTCCAAAACACCATCTGGAACTGTCGTGTTTCTTGAAATTGGGGTCTAAACACTCTGCGCAACTAACGTTTTGCTTGAAATTGGTGACTTTTGTTAAAAACCTAAAACTTGTCCAAAACACCGTGCGCAAACTGCCCTGTTCCTTGAAATTGGCGTCAAAACACAATGCGCATCTCTCGTTTTTCTTGAATCTGGCAACTTTTGTTAAAGGGCTATAACTTGTCAAAAAGACCGTGTGCAGCTGTGCTGTTGCTCGAAATTGGCATCAAAACACTCTGCGCAACTTTCCATTTGCTTGAGCTTTGCGTCTTTTGATAACAATCAAAAACTTGTCCAAAACACCGTGCGCAACTGTCCTGTTGCTATAAATTAGCATCAAAACACTCTGCGCAACTGTCGTTTTTCTAGAATTTGGCGACTTTTGTTAAAAGGCTAAAAGTTGTCTTAAAGACCATGCGAAACAGTCCTGTTGCAAAAAAATTAGCGTCAAACACTCTGCGCAACTGTCGATTTGCTAGAAGGTGGGGTCTTTTGTTTGCAAGCTAAAACTTGTCCAAAACACCGTGCGCAACTGTCCTGTTGCTTGAAATTGGCTTCAAAACACTCTGCGCAACTGTCGTTTCTCTTAAGGTTTGTGACTTTTGTTAAAAAGCGAAAACTTGTCCAAAACACCATCTGCAACTGTCGTGTTTCTTGAAATTGGGGTCTAAACACTCTGCGCAACTAACGTTTTGCTTGAAATTGGTGACTTTTGTTAAAAACCTAAAACTTGTCCAAAACACCGTGCGCAACTGTCGTGTTCCTTGACATTGACGTCAAAACACTCTGCGCAACAAAAGTCGCCAAATTCAGGCAAAATGACAGTTGCGCAGAGTGTTTTGACGCAAACTTGAAGAGACAGGACAGTTGCACACGGTGTTTTGGACAAGTCTTAGCTTGTTAACAAAAGACGCCAAGTTCAAGCAAAACGACAGTTGCGCAGAGTTTTTTGACTCCACTTTCTAGCAACAGGAAAGTTGCGCGCGGTGTTTTGGACATGTTTTAGCTTGTTAACAAAAGACGCCAAGCTCAAGCAAATCGACAGTTTTGCAGAGCGTTTTGATGCCAATTTCAAGCTACAGGACTGTTGCGCACGGTCTTTAAGACAAGTTTTAGCCTTTTAACAAAAGTCGCCAAATTCAAGCAAAATAACAGTTGCGCAGAGTATTTTGACGTCAACTTAAAGAGACAGGACAGTTGCGCACGGTGATTTGGACATGTTTTAGGTTTTTAACAATAGTCACCAATTTCAAGCAAAACGTTAGTTGCGCAGAGTGTTTAGACCCCCAATTTCAAGCAACACGACAGTTCCAGACGGTGTTTTGGACAAGTTTTAGCTTTTTAAAAAAAGTCGCCAACCTTAAGAAAAACGAAGGTTGCGCAGAGTGTTTTGACGCCAAACACTCTGCGCAACTGTCGTTTTGCTTGAATTTTGTCACTTTTGTTAAAAAGCCAAAACTTGCCCACAATACCGTGTGCAAATGTCCTTTTGCTCGAAATTGGCGTCAACACACTCTACGCAAGTGTCGTTTTCTTTTTAATTTGGCCACTATTGTAAAAAGGCTGAAACTTGACCAAAACACCGTGCGCAGCTGCACTGTTGCTTGAAATTGGCGTCAAAACACTCTGCGCAACTGTCGTTTTTCTTGAATTTGGGGACTTTTGTTAAAAGGCTAAAACTTGTCCAAAAGACCGTGCGCAACTGTCCTGTCTCTTCAAATTCTCGTCAAAAGGCTCTGCGCAACTGTTAATTTGCTTGATGTTGGCGTCTTTTTTTAAGAAGCTAAAACTTGTCCAAAACACTGTGCGCAACTGTCCTTTTGCTAGAAATTGGCGTCAAAACACTCTGGGCAACTGTGGTTTTTCTTGAATTTTGCGAATTTAGTTAAAAGGCTAAAACTTGTCCAAAAAAACCGTGCGCAACTGTCCTGTTGCTCGAAATAGCCGTCAATCTGCGCAACTGTCGATTTGATTAAACTCGGCGTCTTTTGTTAACAAGATAAAAATTGTCGCAAACACCGTGCGCAACTATCCTGTTTCTCGAAATAGGCGTCAAACACTGCGCAACTGTCGTTTTTCTTGAAATTGGGGACATTTGTTAAAGGTAAGCTAGCTGGTGCAAAACACCCTGCGCAACTGTCCCGTTGCTCAAAGTTAGCGTCAAAACACTCTGCGAAACTGTCGTTGTTCTTGAAATCGGCGACTTTTCTAAAAAAGCTAAACCTTCTGCAAAACACCGTGCGCAACTGTCCAGTTGCTCAAAATTGGCCTCAAAACATTCTGCGTCACTATCCGATTCTTCTTAAACTTGGCGTCTTTTGTTAAAAATCTATAAGTTTGCCAGAACACCGTGCGAAACTGTCCTGTTGCTTGAATTTGAGGTCAAAACATTCTGCGAAACTGTCGTTGTTCTTGAAATCGGCGACTTTTCCAAAGAGCTAAACCTTGTGCAAAACACCGTGCGCAACTGGCCAGTTGATTGAAATTGGCGTCAAAAAACTCCGGGCAACTTTCGTTTTGCTTAAAATTAGCGACTTTTGTTAAAAAGCTAAACCTTGGCAAAAACACCGTGCGCAACTGTCCAGTTCATTGAAATTAGCGTTACAACACTGTGCGCAACTGTCCGGTTGCTTAAACAATTTGCGTCAAAACCCTCTGCGCAACTAACGTTTTGCTTGAAATTGGCCACTTTTGTTGAAAAACTAAGGCTTGTCCAAAACACGGTGCGCAACTGTCCTGTCCCTTCAAATTGGCGTCAAAACTCTCTGCGCAACTGTCGTTTCTGCTTGAATTTTGGTGACTTTTGTTAGAAAGCTAAAACTTTCCCCAAAAACCGTGCGGAACTTTCCTGTTGCTCGAAATTGGCGTCAAAACACTCTGGGCAGCTGTCGATTTGCTTCAACTTGGCGTCTTTTGTTAACAATCTATAACTTGTCCAGAACACCGTGCCCAACTGTCCTGTTGCTTAAAATTGGCGTCAAAACACAATGCGCATCTGTCGTTTTTCTTGAATCTGGCGACTTTTGTTAAAGGGCTATAACTTGTCCAAAAGACCGTGTGCAACTGTGCTGTTATTCGAAATTTGCGTCAAAACACGCTGCGCAACTGGCGATTTGCTTGAAGTTGGCGTCTTTTGTTAACAAGCTAAAACTTGTCCCAAACACCCTGCGCAACTGTCCTGTTGCTTGAAATTGCCGTCAAAACACTCTGCGCAACTGGCGTTTTTCTTGAAGTTGGCGACTTTTGTTAAGAAGCTAAAACTTCTCCAAAACACCGTGCGCAGCTGTCCTGTCGCTTGACATTTGCGACTTTTGGTTGAAAGCCTAACCTTGTGCAAAACAAAGTGCGCAACTGTCTTATTGCTCGAAATTGACGTCAAAACACTCTGCGCATATTTCGTTTTGCTTCAAATTGGCGACTTTTGTTCAATAGCTAAAACTTGTCCATAATACCGTGCGCAACTGTCGATTTGATTGAACTTGGCGTCTTTCGTTAACAAGCTGAAAATTGTCGCAAACACAGTGCGCAACTGTCCTGTTGCTCCAAATTGGCGTGAAAACACTTTGCGCAACTGCCGTTTTGCTTAAACTTTGCGTCTTTTGTTAACAGTCTATAACTTGTCCAGAAAAACGTGCGCAACTGTCCTGTTGCTTGAAATTGGTGTGAAAACACTCTGCGCAACTGTCGTTTTTCCTGAATTTTGCGACTTTTGTTAAAAGGCTAAGACTACTCCAAAACACCGTGCGCAACTGTCCTGTTGCTCGAAATTTGCTTCGAACCACTCTGCGCAACTGTCGTTTTTCTTGAATTTGGCGTCTTTTGTTAAAGGCCTAAAACTTGTCTTAAAGACCGTGCGCAACAGTCCTGTGGCTTGAAATTGGCGTCAAAACACTCTGCCCAACAAAAGTCGCCAAATTCAAGCAAAATGACAGTTGCGCAGAGTGTTTTGACGCCAACTTGAAGAGACAGGACAGTTGCGCACGGTGTTTTGGACAAGTTTTAGCTTGTTAACAAAAGACGCCTAGTTCAAGCGAAATGACAGTTGCGCAGCGTGTTTTGACTCCACTTTCTAGCAACAGGAAAGTTGCGCACGGTGTTTTGGACAAGTTTTAGCTTGTTAACAGAAGACGCCAAGATCAAGCAAATCGACAGTTTTGCAGAGTGTTTTGACGTCAATTTCAAGCAACAGGACTGTTGCGCACGGTCTATAAGACAAGTTTTAGCCTTTTAACAAAACTCGCCAAATTGAAGCAAAATGACAGTTGCGCAGTATTTTGACGCCAACTTGAAGAGACAGGACAGTTGCGCACGGTGTTTTGGACAAGTTTTAGGTTTTTAACAATAGTTACCAATTTCAAGCAAAACGTTAGTTGCGCAGAGTGTTTAGACCCCAATTTCAAGCAACACAACAGTTCCAGACGGTGTTTTGGACAAGTTTTAGCTTTTTAAAAAAAGTCGCCAACCTTAAGAAAAACGACAGTTGCGCAGAGTGTTTTGACGCCAAACACTCTGCGCAACTGTCGTTTTGCTTGAATTTGGCGACTTTTGTTAAAAAGGCAAAACTTGCCCAAAATACCGTGCCCAACTATCCTTTTGCTCAAAATTGGCGTCAAAACACTCTGCACAACTGTCGATTTGCTTGAACTTGGCGTCTTTTGTTAAAAATCTATAACTTGGCCAGAAAACCGTGCGAAACTGTCTTGTTGCTTGAATTTGGGGTCAAAACACTCTGTGCAACTGTCGATTTGATTGAACTTGGCGTCTTTTGTTAACAAGCTAAAAATTGTCGCAAACCCTGTGCGCAACTATCCTGTTGCTCAAAATAGGCGTCAAAACACTGCGCAACTGTCGTTTCTCTTGAAATTGGCGACATTTGTTAAAGTTAAAGCTGGTGCAAAACACCCTGCGCAACTGTCCTGTTGGTCAAAATTGGCGTCAAAACACTCTGCGAAACTGTCGTTGTTCTTGAAAACGGAATCTTTTCTAAAAAAGCTAAACCTCGTGCAAAACACCGTGCGCAACTTTTCAGTTGACTGAAATTTGCGTCAAAATACTGTGGGCAACTATCGTTTTGCCTGAAATTGGCGACATTTATTAAAAAGCTAAACATTGGCAAAAATACCGTGCGCAACTGTCCAGTTCATTGAAATTAGCGTCACAACACTCTGGGCAACTGTCGTTCTGTTTGAAATTGGCGACTTTTGTTAAAAAGCTAAAACTTGTCCAAAACACCATCTGGAACTGTCGTGCTTCTTGAAATTGGGGTCTAAACACTCTGCGCAACTAACGTTTTGCTTGAAATTGGTGACTTTTGTTAAAAACCTAAAACTTGTCCAAAACACCGTGCGCAACTGTCCGGTTCCTTGAAATTGGCGTCAAAACACAATGCGCATCTCTCGTTTTTCTTGAATCTGGCAACTTTTGTTAAAGGGCTATAACTTGTCAAAAAGACCGTGTGCAGCTGTGCTGTTGCTCGAAATTGGCATCAAAACACTCTGCGCAACTTTCCATTTGCTTGAGCTTTGCGTCTTTTGATAACAATCAAAAACTTGTCCAAAACACCGTGCGCAACTGTCCTGTTGCTATAAATTAGCATCAAAACACTCTGCGCAACTGTCGTTTTTCTAGAATTTGGCGACTTTTGTTAAAAGGCTAAAAGTTGTCTTAAAGACCATGCGAAACAGTCCTGTTGCAAAAAAATTAGCGTCAAACACTCTGCGCAACTGTCGATTTGCTAGAAGGTGGGGTCTTTTGTTTGCAAGCTAAAACTTGTCCAAAACACCGTGCGCAACTGTCCTGTTGCTTGAAATTGGCGTCAAAACACAATGCGCATCTCTCGTTTTTCTTGAATCTGGCAACTTTTGTTAAAGGGCTATAACTTGTCCAAAAGACCGTGTGCAGCTGTGCTGTTGCTCGCAATTGACATCAAAACACTCTGCGCAACTTTCCATTTGCTTGAGCTTTGCGTCTTTTGATAACAATCAAAAACTTGTCCAAAACACCGTGCGCAACTGTCCTGTTGCTTGAAATTGGCTTCAAAACACTCTGCGCAACTGTCGTTTCTCTTAAGGTTTGTGACTTTTGTTAAAAAGCGAAAACTTGTCCAAAACACCATCTGCAACTGTCGTGTCTCTTGAAATTGGGGTCTAAACACTCTGCGCAACTAACGTTTTGCTTGAAATTGGTGACTTTTGTTAAAAACCTAAAAGTTGTCCAAAACACCGTGCGCAACTGTCCTGTGTCTTAAAATTGGCGTCAAAACACAATGCGCATCTGTCGTTTTTCTTGAATCTGGCGACTTTTTTAAAGGGCTATAACTTGTCCAAAAGCCCGTGTGCAACTGTGCTGTCACTCGAAATTTGCGTCAAAACACGCTGCGCAACTGGCGATTTGCTTGAAGTTGGCGTCTTTTGTTAACAAGCTAAAACTTGTCCCAAACACCCTGCGCAACTGTCCTGTTGCTTGAAATTGCCGTCGAAACACTCTGCGCAACTGTCGTTTTTCTTGAAGTTGGCGACTTTTGTTAAGAAGCTAAAACTCCTCCAAAACACCGTGCGCATTTGTCCTGTTGCTCGAAATTGGCGTCAAAACACTCTGCGCAACGGTCGTTTTTCTTGAATTTGGCGACTTTTGTTAAAAGGCTAAAACTTGTCTTAAAGATTGTGCGCAACAGTCCTGTGGCTTGAAATTCGCGTCAAAACACTCTGCCCAACTGTCGATTTGCTTGAGCTTGGCGTCTTTTGTTAACAAGCTAAAACTTGTCAAAAACACGTGCACAACTGTCCAGTTAATTGACATTGACGTCAAAACACTCTGCGCAACAAAAGTCGCCAAATTCAGGCAAAATGACAGTTGCGCAGAGTGTTTTGACGCAAACTTGAAGAGACAGGACAGTTGCGCACGGTGTTTTGGACAAGTCTTAGCTTGTTAACAAAAGACGCCAAGTTCAAGCAAAACGACAGTTGCGCAGAGTTTTTTGACTCCACTTTCTAGCAACAGGAAAGGTGTGCGCGGTGTTTTGGACATGTTTTAGGTTTTTAACAATAGTCACCAATTTCAAGCAAAACGCTACTTGCGCAGAGTGTTTAGACCCCAATTTCAAGCAACACGACAGTTCCAGACGGTGTTTTGGACAAGTTTTAGCTTTTTAAAAAAAGTCGCCAACCTTAAGAATAACGACAGTTGCGCAGAGTGTTTTGACGCCAAACACTCTGCGCAACTGTCGTTTTGCTTGAATTTTGTCACTTTTGTTAAAAAGCCAAAACTTGCCCAAAATACCGTGTGCAACTGTCCTTTTGCTCGAAATTGGCGTCAACACACTCTACGCAAGTGTCGTTTTTTTTTTTCATTTGGCCACTATTGTAAAAAGGCTGAAACTTGTCCAAAACACCGTGCGCAGCTGCACTGTTGCTTGAAATTGGCGTCAAAACACTCTGCGCAACTGTCGTTTTTCTTGAATTTGGGGACTTTTGTTAAAAGGCTAAAACTTGTCCAAAAGACCGTGCGCAACTGTCCTGTCTCTTCAAATTCTCGTCAAAAGGCTCTGCGCAACTGTTAATTTGCTTGATGTTGGCGTCTTTTGTTAAGAAGCTAAAACTTGTCCAAAACACTGTGCGCAACTGTCCTTTTGCTAGAAATTGGCGTCAAAACACTCTGGGCAACTGTGGTTTTTCTTGAATTTTGCGAATTTAGTTAAAAGGCTAAAACTTGTCCAAAAAACCGTGCGCAACTGTCCTGTTGCTCGAAATAGCCGTCAAAACACTCTGCGCAACTGTCGATTTGATTAAACTCGGCGTCTTTTGTTAACAAGATAAAAATTGTCGCAAACACCGTGCGCAACTATCCTGTTTCTCGAAATAGGCGTCAAAACACTGCGCAACTGTCGTTTTTCTTGAAATTGGGGACATTTGTTAAAGGTAAAGCTGGTGCAAAACACCCTGCGCAACTGTCCCGTTGCTCAAAGTTAGCGTCAAAACACTCTGCGAAACTGTCGTTGTTCTTGAAATCGGCGACTTTTCTAGAAAAGCTAAACCTTCTGCAAAACACCGTGCGCAACTGTCCAGTTGCTCAAAATTGGCCTCAAAACATTCTGCGTCACTATCGATTTTCTTAAACTTGGCGTCTTTTGTTAAAAATCTATAAGTTTGCCAGAACACCGTGCGAAACTGTCCTGTTGCTTGAATTTGAGGTCAAAACATTCTGCGAAACTGTCGTTGTTCTTGAAAACGGAAACTTTTCTAAAAAAGCTAAACCTTGTGCAAAACACCGTGCGCAACTGTCCAGTTGATTGAAATTTGCGTCAAAACACTGTGGGCAACTATCGTTTTGCCTGAAATTGGCGACATTTCTTAAAAAGCTAAGCCTTGGCAAAAATACCGTGCGCAACTGTCCAGTTCATTGAAATTAGCGTCACAACACTCTGGACAAATGTCGTTCTGTTTGAAATTGGCGACTTTTGTTAAAAAGCTAAAACTTGTCCAAAACACCATCTGGAACTGTCGTGTTTCTTGAAATTGGGGTCTAAACACTCTGCGCAACTAACGTTTTGCTTGAAATTGGTGACTTTTGTTAAAAACCTAAAACTTGTCCAACACACCGTGCGCAACTGTCCTATTCCTTGAAATTGGCGTCAAAACACAATGCGCATCTGTCGTTTTTCTTGAATCTGGCAACTTTTGTTAAAGGGCTATAACTTGTCCAAAAGACCGTGTGCAACTGTGCTGTTGCTCGAAATTGGCATCAAAACACTCTGCGCAACTTTCCATTTGCTTGAGCTTTGCGTCTTTTGTTAACAATCGAAAACTTGTCCAAAACACCGTGCGCAACTGTCCTGTTGCTATAAATTAGAACCAAAACACTCTGCGCAACTGTCGTTTTTCTAGAATTTGGCGACTTTTGTTAAAAAGCTAAAAGTTGTCTTTAAGACCATGCGAAACAGTCCCGTTGCAAAAAAATTGGCGTCAAACACTCTGCGCAACGGTCGTTTTTCTTTGAATTTGGCGACTTTTGTTAAAAGGCTAAAACTTGTCTTAAAAATTGTGCGCAACAGTCCTGTGGCTTGAAATTCGCGTCAAAACACTTTGCCCAACTGTCGATTTGCTTGAGCTTGGCGTCTTTTGTTAACAAGCTAAAACTTGTCCAAAACACGTGCACAACTGTCCAGTTAATTGACATTGACGTCAAAACACTCTGCGCAACAAAAGTCGCCAAATTCAGGCAAAATGACAGTTGCGCAGAGTTTTTTGACGCAAACTTGAAGAGACAGGACAGTTGCGCACGGTGTTTTGGACAAGTCTTAGCTTGTTAACAAAAGACGCCAAGTTCAAGCAAAACGACAGTTGCGCAGAGTGTTTTGACTCCACTTTCTAGCAACAGGAGAGGTGCGCGCAGTGTTTTGGACATGTTTTAGCTTGTTAACAAAAGACGCCAAGCTCAAGCAAATCGACAGTTTTGCAGAGCGTTTTGATGCCAATTTCAAGCTACAGGACTGTTGCGCACGGTCTTTAAGACAAGTCTTAGCTTGTTAACAAAAGTCGCCAAATTCAAGCAAAATAACAGTTGCGCAGAGTATTTTGACGTCAACTTAAAGAGACAGGACAGTTGCGCACGGTGTCTTGGACATGTTTTAGGTTTTTAACAATAGTCACCAATTTCAAGCAAAACGTTAGTTGCGCAGAGTGTTTAGACCCCAATTTTAAGCAACAGGACAGTTCCAGACGGTGTTTTGGACAAGTTTTAGCTTTTAAAAAAAGTCGCCAATCTTAAGAAAAACGACAGTTGCGCAGAGTGTTTTGACGCCAAACACTCTGCGCAACTGTCGTTTTGCTTGAATTTTGTCACTTTTGTTAGAAAGCCAAAACTTGCCCAAAATACCGTGTGCAACTGTCCTTTTGCTCGAAATTGGCGTCAAAACACTCTGCGCAGCTGTCGATTTGCTTCAACTTGGCGTCTTTTGTTAACAATCTATGACTTGTCCAGAACACCGTGCCCAACTGTCCTGTTGCTTAAAATTGGCGCCAAAACACAATGCGCATCTGTCGTTTTTCTTGAATCTGGCGACTTTTGTTAAAGGGCTATAACTTGTCCAAAAGACCGTGTGCAACTGTGCTGTTATTCGAAATATGCGTCAAAACACGCTGCGCAACTGGCGATTTGCTTGAAGTTGGCGTCTTTTGTTAACAAGCTAAAACTTGTCCCAAACACCCTGCGCAACTGTCCTGTTGCTTGAAATTGCCGTCAAAACACTCTGCGCAACTGGCGTTTTTCTTGAAGTTGGCGACTTTTGTTAAGAAGCTAAAACTCCTCCAAAACACCGTGCGCAGCTGTCCTGTCGCTTGACATTTGCGACTTTTGGTAAAAAGCCTAACCTTGTGCAAAACAAAGTGCGCAACTGTCTTATTGCTCGAAATTAACGTCAAAACACTCTGCGCAACTGTCGTTTTTCTTGAATTTTGCCAATTTTGTTAAAAGGCTAAAACTTGTCCAAAAAACCGTGCGCAACTGTCCTGTTGCTCGAAATTGCCGTCAAAACACTGTGCGCAACTGTCGATTTGATTGAACTTGGCGTCTTTCGTTAACAAGCTAAAAATTGTCGCAAACACCGTGCGCAACTGTCCTGTTGCTCCAAATTGACGTGAAAACACTTTGCACAACTGCCGTTTTGCTTAAACTTTGCGTCTTTTGTTAACAGTCTATAACTTGTCCAGAAAACCGTGCGCAACTGTCCTGTTGCTCCAAATTGGCGTGAAAACACTTTGCGCAACTGCCGTTTTGCTTAAACTTTGCGTCTTTTTTTAACAGTCTATAACTTGTCCAGAACACCGTGCGCAACTGTCCTGTCTCTTCAAGTTGGCGTCAAACTACTCTGCGCAACTGTCATTTTGCTTGAATTTGGCGACTTTTGTTAAAGGGCTAAAACTTGTCTTAAAGATCGTGCGCAACAGTCCTGTGGCTTGAAATTGGCGTCAAAACACTCTGCCCAACAAAAGTCGCCAAATTCAAGCAAAATGACAGTTGCGCAGAGTGTTTTGACGCCAACTTGAAGAGACAGGACAGTTGCGCACGGTGTTTTGGACAAGTTTTAGCTTGTTAACAAAGGACGCCTAGTTCAAGCGAAACGACAGTTGCGCAGCGTGTTTCGACTCCACTTTCTAGCAACAGGAAAGGTGCGCACGGTGTTTTGGACAAGTTTTAGCTTGTTAACAAAAGACGCCAAGCTGAAGCAAATCGACAGTTTTGCACAGTGTTTTGACGTCAATTTAAAGCAACAGGACTGTTGCGCACGGTCTATAAGACAAGTTTTAGCCTTTTAACAAAAGTCACCAAATTCAAGCAAAATGACAGTTGCACAGAGTATTTTGACGCCAACTTGAAGAGACAGGACAGTTGCGCACGGTGTTTTGGACAAGTTTTAGGTTTTTAACGATAGTTACCAATTTTAAGGAAAACGTTAGTTGCAAAAAAATTGGCGTCAAACACTCTGCGCAACGGTCGTTTTTCTTGAATTTGGCGACTTTTCTTAAAAGGCTAAAACTTGTCTTAAAGATTGTGCGCAACAGTCCTGTGGCTTGAAATTGGCGTCAAAACACTTTGCCCAACTGTCGATTTGCTTGAGCTTGGCGTCTTTTGTTAACAAGCTAAAACTTGTCCAAAACACGTGCACAACTGTCCAGTTAATTGACATTGACGTCAAAACACTCTGCGCAACAAAAGTCGCCAAATTCAGGCAAAATGACAGTTGCGCACAGTGTTTTGACGCAAACTTAAAGAGACAGGACAGTTGCGCACGGTGTTTTGGACAAGTCTTAGCTTGTTAACAAAAGACGCCAAGCTCAAGCAAATCGACAGTTTTGCAGAGCGTTTTAATGCCAATTTCAAGCTACAGGACTGTTGCGCACGGTCTTTAAGACAAGTTTTAGCCTTTTAACAAAAGTCGCCAAATTCAAGCAAAATAACAGTTGCGCAGAGTATTTTGACGTCAACTTGAAGAGACAGGACAGTTGCGCACGGTGGTTTGGACATGTTTTAGGTTTTTAACAATAGTCACCAATTTCAAGCAAAACGTTAGTTGCGCAGAGTGTTTAGACCCCAATTTCAAGCAACACGACAGTTCCAGACGGTGTTTTGGACAAGGTTTAGCTTTTAAAAAAAAGTCGCCAACCTTAAGAAAAACGACAGTTGCGCAGAGTGTTTTGACGCCAAACACTCTGCGCAACTGTCGTTTTGCTTGAATTTTGTCACTTTTGTTAAAAAGCCAAAACTTGCCCAAAATACCGTGTGCAACTGTCCTTTTGCTCGAAATTGGCGTCAACACACTCTACGCAAGTGTCGTTTTTTTTTTAATTTGGGCACTATTGTAAAAAGGCTGAAACTTGTCCAAAACACCGTGAGCAGCTGCACTGTCGCTTGACATTTGCGACTTTTGGTAAAAAGCCTAACGTTGTGCAAAACAAAGTGCGCAACTGTCTTATTGCTCGAAATTAACGTCAAAACACTCTGCGCAACTGTCGTTTTTCTTGAATTTTGCGAATTTTGTTAAAAGGCTAAAACTTGTCCAAAAAACCGTGCGCAACTGTCCTGTTGCTCGAAATTGCCGTCAAAACACTGTGCGCAACTGTCGATTTGATTGAACTTGGCGTCTTTCGTTAACAAGCTAAAAATTGTCGCAAACACTGTGCGCAACTGTCCTGTTGCTCCAAATTGGCGTGAAAACACTTTGCGCAACTGCCGTTTCGCTTAAACTTTGCGTCTTTTGTTAACAGTCTATAACTTGTCCAGAACACCGTGCGCAACTGTCCTGTTGCTCCAAATTGGCGTGAAAACAATTTGCGCAACTGCCGTTTTGCTTAAACTTTGCGTCTTTTTTTAACAGTCTATAACTGGTCCAGAACACCGTGCGCAACTGTCCTGTCTCTTCAAGTTGGCGTCAAACTACTCTGCGCAACTGTCATTTTGCTTGAATTTTGCGACTTTTGTTAAAGGGCTAAAACTTGTCTTAAAGACCGTGCGCAACAGTCCTGTGGCTTGAAATTGGCGTCAAAACACTCTGCCCAACAAAAGTCGCCAAATTCAAGCAAAATGACAGTTGCGCAGAGTGTTTTGACGCCAACTTGAAGAGACAGGACAGTTGCGCACGGTGTTTTGGACAAGTTTTAGCTTGTTAACAAAAGACGCCTAGTTCAAGCGAAACGACAGTTGCGCAGCGTGTTTCGACTCCACTTTCTAGCAACAGGAAAGGTGCGCACGGTGTTTTGGACAAGTTTTAGCTTGTTAACAAAAGACGCCAAGCTCAAGCAAATCGACAGTTTTGCAGAGTGTTTTGACGTCAATTTAAAGCAACAGGACTGTTGCGCACGGTCTATAAGACAAGTTTTAGCCTTTTAACAAAACTCGCCAAATTCAAGCGAAATGACAGTTGCACAGAGGATTTTGACGCCAACTTGAAGAGACAGGACAGTTTCGCACGGTGTTTTGGACAAGTTTTAGGTTTTTAACAATAGTTACCAATTTCAAGCAAAACGTTAGTTGCGCAGAGATTTTAGACCCCAATTTCAAGCAACACAGCAGTTCCAGACGGTGTTTTGGACAAGTTTTAGCTTTTTAAAAAAAGTCGCCAACCTTAAGAAAAACGACAGTTGCGCAGAGTGTTTTGACGCCAAAGACTGCGCAACTGTCGTTTTGCTTGAATTTGGCGACTTTTGTTAAAAAGGCAAAACTTGCCAAAAATATCGTGCGCAACTGTCCTTTTGCTCAAAATTGGCGTCAAAGCACTCTGCACAACTGTCGATTTGCTTGAACTTGGCGTCTTTTGTTAAAAATCTATAACTTGGCCAGAAAACCGGCGAAACTGTAATGTTGCTTGAATTTGGGGTCAAAACACTCTGCGTAACTGTCCTGTTGGTCAAAATTGGCGTCAAAACACTCTGCGAAACTGTCGTTGTTCTAGAAAACGGAAACTTTTCTAAAAAAGCTAAACCTTGTGCAAAACACCGTGCGCAACTGTCCAGTTGATTGAAATTTGCGTCAAAACACTGTGGGCAACTATCGTTTTGCCTGAAATTGGCGACATTTATTAAAAAGCTAAACCTTGGCAAAAATACCGTGCGCAACTGTCCAGTTCATTGAAATTAGCGTCACAACACTCTGGGCAACTGTCGTTCTGTTTGAAATTGGCGACTTTTGTTAAAATTTAAAACTTGTCCAAAACACCATCTGGAACTGTCGTGTTTCTTGAAATTGGGGTCTAAACACTCTGCGCAACTAACGTTTTGCTTGAAATTGGTGACTTTTGTTAAAAACCTAAAACTTGTCCAACACACCGTGCGCAACTGTCCTGTTCCTTGAAATTGGCGTCAAAACACAATGCGCATCTGTCGTTTTTCTTGAATCTGGCAACTTTTGTTAAAGGGCTATAACTTGTCCAAAAGACCGTGTGCAACTGTGCTGTTGCTCGAAATTGGCATCAAAACACTCTGCGCAACTTTCCATTTGCTTGAGCTTTGCGTCTTTTGTTAACAATCAAAAACTTGTCCAAAACACCGTGCGCAACTGTCCTGTTGCTATAAATTAGAACCAAAACACTCTGCGCAACTGTCGTTTTTCTAGAATTTGGCGACTTTTGTTAAAAAGCTAAAAGTTGTCTTAAAGACCATGCGAAACAGTCCCGTTGCAAAAAAATTGGCGTCAAACACTCTGCGCAACGGTCGTTTTTCTTGAATTTGGCGACTTTTCTTAAAAGGCTAAAACTTGTCTTAAAGATTGTGCGCAACAGTCCTGTGGCTTGAAATTCGCGTCAAAACACTTTGCCCAACTGTCGATTTGCTTGAGCTTGGCGTCTTTTGTTAACAAGCTAAAACTTGTCCAAAACACGTGCACAACTGTCCAGTTAATTGACATTGACGTCAAAACACTCTGCGCAACAAAAGTCGCCAAATTCAGGCAAAATGACAGTTGCGCAGAGTGTTTTGACGCAAACTTGAAGAGACAGGACAGTTGCGCACGGTGTTTTGGACAAGTCTTAGCTTGTTAACAAAAGACGCCAAGTTCAAGCAAAACGACAGTTGCGCAGAGTGTTTTGACTCCACTTTCTAGCAACAGGAAAGGTGCGCACGGTGTTTTGGACAAGTTTTAGCTTGTTAGCAAAAGACGCCAAGCTCAAGCAAATCGACAGTTTTGCAGAGCGTTTTGATGCCAATTTCAAGCTACAGGACCGTTGCGCACGGTCTTTAAGACAAGTTTTAGCCTTTTAACAAAAGTCGCCAAATTCAAGCAAAATAACAGTTGCGCAGAGTATTTTGACGTCAACTTAAAGAGACAGGACAGTTGCGCACGGTGTCTTGGACATGTTTTAGGTTTTTAACAATAGTCACCAATTTCAAGCAAAACGTTAGTTGCGCAGAGTCTTTAGACCCCAATTTCAAGCAACACGACAGTTCCAGACGGTGTTTTGGACAAGTTTTAGCTTTTTAAAAAAAGTCGCCAACCTTAAGAAAAACGACAGTTGCGCAGAGTGTTTTGACGCCAAACACTCTGCGCAACTGTCGTTTTGCTTGAATTTTGTCACTTTTGTTAAAAAGCCAAAACTTGCCCAAAATACCGTGTGCAACTGTCCTTTTGCTCGAAATTGGCGTCAACACACTCTACGCAAGTGTCGTTTTATTTTTTAATTTGGCCACTATTGTAAAAAGGCTGAAACTTGTCCAAAACACCGTGCGCAGCTGCACTGTTGCTTGAAATTGGCGTCAAAACACTCTGCGCAACTGTCGTTTTTCTTGAATTTGGGGACTTTTTTTAAAAGGCTAAAACTTGTCCAAAAGACCGTGCGCAACTGTCCTGTCTCTTCAAATTCTCGTCAAAAGGCTCTGCGCAACTGTTAATTTGCTTGATGTTGGCGTCTTTTGTTAAGAAGCTAAAACTTGTCCAAAACACTGTGCGCAACTGTCCTTTTGCTAGAAATTGGCGTCAAAACACTCTGGGCAACTGTGGTTTTTCTTGAATTTTGCGAATTTAGTTAAAAGGCTAAAACTTGTCCAAAAAACCGTGCGCAACTGTCCAGTTCATTGAAATTAGCGTTACAACACTGTGCGCAACTGTCCGGTTGCTTAAACAATTTGCGTCAAAACTCTCTGCGCAACTAACGTTTTGCTTGAAATTGGCCACTTTTGTTAAAAAACTAAGGCTTGTCCAAAACACGGTGCGCAACTGTCCTGTCCCTTCAAATTGGCGTCAAAACTCTCTGCGCAACTGTCGTTCTGCTTGAATTTGGTGACTTTTGTTAGAAAGCTAAAACTTTCCCCAAAAACCGTGCGGAACTTTCATGTTGCTCGAAATTGGCGTCAAAACACTCTGCGCAGCTGTCGATTTGCTTCAACTTGGCGTCTTTTGTTAACAATCTATAACTTGTCCAGAACACCGTGCCCAACTGTCCTGTTGCTTAAAATTGGCGTCAAAACACAATGCGCATCTGTCGTTTTTCTTGAATCTGGCGACTTTTGTTAAAGGGCTATAACTTGTCCAAAAGACCGTGTGCAACTGTGCTGTTATTCGAAATTTGCGTCAAAACACGCTGCGCAACTGGCGATTTGCTTGAAGTTGGCGTCTTTTGTTAACAAGCTAAAACTTGTCCCAAACACCCTGCGCAACTGTCCTGTTGCTTGAAATTGCCGTCAAAACACTCTGCGCAACTGGCGTTTTTCTTGAAGTTGGCGACTTTTGTTAAGAAGCTAAAACTTCTCCAAAACACCGTGCGCAGCTGTCCTGTCGCTTGACATTTGCGACTTTTGGTTAAAAGCCTAACCTTGTGCAAAACAAAGTGCGCAACTGTCTTATTGCTCGAAATTGACGTCAAAACACTCTGCGCATATTTCGTTTTGCTTCAAATTGGCGACTTTTGTTCAATAGCTAAAACTTGTCCATAATACCGTGCGCAACTGTCGATTTGATTGAACTTGGCGTCTTTCGTTAACAAGCTGAAAATTGTCGCAAACACAGTGCGCAACTGTCCTGTTGCTCCAAATTGGCGTGAAAACACTTTGCGCAACTGCCGTTTTGCTTAAACTTTGCGTCTTTTGTTAACAGTCTATAACTTGTCCAGAACAACGTGCGCAACTGTCCTGTTGCTTGAAATTGGTGTCAAAACACTCTGCGCAACTGTCGTTTTTCCTGAATTTTGCGACTTTTGTTAAAAGGCTAAGACTACTCCAAAACACCGTGCGCAACTGTCCTGTTGCTCGAAATTTGCTTCGAACCACTCTGCGCAACTGTCGTTTTTCTTGAATTTGGCGTCTTTTGTTAAAGGGCTAAAACTTGTCTTAAAGACCGTGCGCAACAGTCCTGTGGCTTGAAATTGGCGTCAAAACACTCTGCCCAACAAAAGTCGCCAAATTCAAGCAAAATGACAGTTGCGCAGAGTGTTTTGACGCCAACTTGAAGAGACAGGACAGTTGCGCACGGTGTTTTGGACAAGTTTTAGCTTGTTAACAAAAGACGCCTAGTTCAAGCGAAATGACAGTTGCGCAGCGTGTTTTGACTCCACTTTCTAGCAACAGGAAAGTTGCGCACGGTGTTTTGGACAAGTTTCAGCTTGTTAACAGAAGACGCCAAGATCAAGCAAATCGACAGTTTTGCAGAGTGTTTTGACGTCAATTTCAAGCAACAGGACTGTTGCGCACGGTCTATAAGACAAGTTTTAGCCTTTTAACAAAACTCGCCAAATTCAAGCAAAATGACAGTTGCGCAGTATTTTGACGCCAACTTGAAGAGACAGGACAGTTGCGCACGGTGTTTTGGACAAGTTTTAGGTTTTTAACAATAGTTACCAATTTCAAGCAAACCGTTAGTTGCGCAGAGTGTTTAGACCCCAATTTCAAGCAACACAACAGTTCCAGACGGTGTTTTGGACAAGTTTTAGCTTTTTAAAAAAAGTCGCCAACCTTAAGAAAAACGACAGTTGCGCAGAGTGTTTTGACGCCAAACACTCTGCGCAACTGTCGTTTTGCTTGAATTTGGCGACTTTTGTTAAAAAGGCAAAACTTGCCCAAAATACCGTGCCCAACTATCCTTTTGCTCAAAATTGGCGTCAAAACACTCTGCAGAACTGTCGATTTGCTTGAACTTGGCGTCTTTTGTTAAAAATCTATAACTTGGCCAGAAAACCGTGCGAAACTGTCTTGTTGCTTGAATTTGGGGTCAAAACACTCTGTGCAACTGTCGATTTGATTGAACTTGGCGTCTTTTGTTAACAAGCTAAAAATTGTCGCAAACCTTGTGCGCAACTATCCTGTTGCTCAAAATAGGCGTCAAAACACTGCGCAACTGTCGTTTCTCTTGAAATTGGCGACATTTGTTAAAGTTAAAGCTGGTGCAAAACACCCTGCGCAACTGTCCTGTTGGTCAAAATTGGCGTCAAAACACTCTGCGAAACTGTCGTTGTTCTTGAAAACGGAATCTTTTCTAAAAAAGCTAAACCTCGTGCAAAACACCGTGCGCAACTTTCCAGTTGACTGAAATTTGCGTCAAAATACTGTGGGCAACTATCGTTTTGCCTGAAATTGGCGACATTTATTAAAAAGCTAAACATTGGCAAAAATACCGTGCGCAACTGTCCAGTTCATTGAAATTAGCGTCACAACACTCTGGGCAACTGTCGTTCTGTTTGAAATTGGCGACTTTTGTTAAAAAGCTAAAACTTGTCCAAAACACCATCTGGAACTGTCGTGTTTCTTGAAATTGGGGTCTAAACACTCTGCGCAACTAACGTTTTGCTTGAAATTGGTGACTTTTGTTAAAAACCTAAAACTTGTCCAAAACACCGTGCGCAACTGTCCTGTTCCTTGAAATTGGCGTCAAAACACAATGCGCATCTGTCGTTTTTCTTGAATCTGGCAACTTTTGTTAAAGGGCTATAACTTGTCAAAAAGACCGTGTGCAGCTGTGCTGTTGCTCGAAATTGGCATCAAAACACTCTGCGCAACTTTCCATTTGCTTGAGCTTTGCGTCTTTTGATAACAATCAAAAACTTGTCCAAAACACCGTGCGCAACTGTCCTGTTGCTATAAATTAGCATCAAAACACTCTGCGCAACTGTCGTTTTTCTAGAATTTGGCGACTTTTGTTAAAAGGCTTAAAGTTGTCTTAAAGACCATGCGAAACAGTCCTGTTGCAAAAAAATTAGCGTCAAACACTCTGCGCAACTGTCGATTTGCTAGAAGGTGGGGTCTTTTGTTTGCAAGCTAAAACTTGTCCAAAACACCGTGCGCAACTGTCCTGTTCCTTGAAATTGGCGTCAAAACACAATGCGCATCTCTCGTTTTTCTTGAATCTGGCAACTTTTGTTAAAGGGCTATAACTTGTCCAAAAGACCGTGTGCAGCTGTGCTGTTGCTCGCAATTGACATCAAAACACTCTGCGCAACTTTCCATTTGCTTGAGCTTTGCGTCTTTTGATAACAATCAAAAACTTGTCCAAAACACCGTGCGCAACTGTCCTGTTGCTTGAAATTGGCTTCAAAACACTCTGCGCAACTCTCGTTTCTCTTAAGGTTTGTGACTTTTGTTAAAAAGCGAAAACTTGTCCAAAACACCATCTGCAACTGTCGTGTCTCTTGAAATTGGGGTCTAAACACTCTGCGCAACTAACGTTTTGCTTGAAATTGGTGACTTTTGTTAAAAACCTAAAACTTGTCCAAAACACCGTGCGCAACTGTCCTGTGTCTTAAAATTGGCGTCAAAACACAATGCGCATCTGTCGTTTTTCTTGAATCTGGCGACTTTTTTAAAGGGCTATAACTTGTCCAAAAGCCCGTGTGCAACTGTGCTGTCACTCGAAATATGCGTCAAAACACGCTGCGCAACTGGCGATTTGCTTGAAGTTGGCGTCTTTTGTTAACAAGCTAAAACTTGTCCCAAACACCCTGCGCAACTGTCCTGTTGCTTGAAATTGCCGTCGAAACACTCTGCGCAACTGGCGTTTTTCTTGAAGTTGGCGACTTTTGTTAAGAAGCTAAAACTCCTCCAAAACACCGTGCGCATTTGTCCTGTTGCTCGAAATTGGCGTCAAAACACTCTGCGCAACGGTCGTTTTTCTTGAATTTGGCGACTTTTGTTAAAAGGCTAAAACTTGTCTTAAAGATTGTGCGCAACAGTCCTGTGGCTTGAAATTCGCGTCAAAACACTCTGCCCAACTGTCGATTTGCTTGAGCTTGGCGTCTTTTGTTAACAAGCTAAAACTTGTCAAAAACACGTGCACAACTGTCCAGTTAATTGACATTGACGTCAAAACACTCTGCGCAACAAAAGTCGCCAAATTCAGGCAAAATGACAGTTGCGCAGAGTGTTTTGACGCAAACTTGAAGAGACAGGACAGTTGCGCACGGTGTTTTGGACAAGTCTTAGCTTGTTAACAAAAGACGCCAAGTTCAAGCAAAACGACAGTTGCGCAGAGTTTTTTGACTCCACTTTCTAGCAACAGGAAAGGTGTGCGCGGTGTTTTGGACATGTTTTAGGTTTTTAACAATAGTCACCAATTTCAAGCAAAACGCTACTTGCGCAGAGTGTTTAGACCCCAATTTCAAGCAACACGACAGTTCCAGACGGTGTTTTGGACAAGTTTTAGCTTTTTAAAAAAAGTCGCCAACCTTAAGAAAAACGACAGTTGCGCAGAGTGTTTTGACGCCAAACACTCTGCGCAACTGTCGTTTTGCTTGAATTTTGTCACTTTTGTTAAAAAGCCAAAACTTGCCCAAAATACCGTGTGCAACTGTCCTTTTGCTCGAAATTGGCGTCAACACACTCTACGCAAGTGTCGTTTTTTTTTTTAATTTGGCCACTATTGTAAAAAGGCTGAAACTTGTCCAAAACACCGTGCGCAGCTGCACTGTTGCTTGAAATTGGCGTCAAAACACTCTGCGCAACTGTCGTTTTTCTTGAATTTGGGGACTTTTGTTAAAAGGCTAAAACTTGTCCAAAAGACCGTGCGCAACTGTCCTGTCTCTTCAAATTCTCGTCAAAAGGCTCTGCGCAACTGTTAATTTGCTTGATGTTGGCGTCTTTTGTTAAGAAGCTAAAACTTGTCCAAAACACTGTGCGCAACTGTCCTTTTGCTAGAAATTGGCGTCAAAACACTCTGGGCAACTGTGGTTTTTCTTGAATTTTGCGAATTTAGTTAAAAGGCTAAAACTTGTCCAAAAAACCGTGCGCAACTGTCCTGTTGCTCGAAATAGCCGTCAAAACACTCTGCGCAACTGTCGATTTGATTAAACTCGGCGTCTTTTGTTAACAAGATAAAAATTGTCGCAAACACCGTGCGCAACTATCCTGTTTCTCGAAATAGGCGTCAAAACACTGCGCAACTGTCGTTTTTCTTGAAATTGGGGACATTTGTTAAAGGTAAAGCTGGTGCAAAACACCCTGCGCAACTGTCGTTTTGATTGAAATTGGCGACTTTTGTTAAAAAGCTAAAACTTGTCCCAAACACCGCGCGCAACTGTCCTGTTCCTACAAATTGTCATCAAAACACTCTGTGCAACTATGGTTTTTCTTGAATTTGTGGACTTTTGTTAAAAGGCTAAAACTTGTCCAAAAGACTGTGCACAACTGTCCTGTTGCTCGAAATTGGCATCAAAAACACTCTGCGCCACTTTTGATTTGCTTGAGCTTTGCGTCTTATGATAACAATCAAAAACTTGTCCAAAACACCGTGCGCAACTGTCCTGTTGCTATAAATTAGCATCAAAACACTCTGCGCAACTGTCGTTTTTCTAGAATTTGGCGACTTTTGTTAAAAGGCTAAAAGTTATCTTAAAGACCATGCGCAACAGTCCTGTTGCAAAAAAATTGGCGTCAAACACTCTGCGCAACTGTCGATTTGCTAGAAGGTGGCGTCTTTTGTTAATAAGCTAAAACTTGTCCAAAACACCGTGCGCAACTGTCCTGTTGCTTGAAATTGGCTTCAAAACACTCTGCGCAACTGTCGTTTTTCTTAAGGTTTGTGACTTTTGTTAAAAAGCTAAAACTTGTTCAAAACACCAACTGCAACTGTCGTGTTTCTTGAAATTGGCGTCTAAACATTCTGCGCAACTAACGTTTTGCTTGAAATTGGTGACTTTTGCTAAAAACCTTAAACTTGTCCAAAACACCGAGCACAACTGTCCTGTTCCTTGAAATTGGCGTCAAAACACAATGCGCATCTGTCGTTTTTCTTGAATCTGGCGACTTTTCTTAAAGGGCTATAACTTGTCCAAAAGACCGTGTGCAACTGTGCTGTTGCTCGAATTTTGCGTCAAAACACGCTGCGCAACTGGCGATTTGCTTGAAGTTTGCGTCTTTTGTTAACAAGCTAAAACTTGTCCCAGACACCGTGCGCAACTGTCCTGTTGCTTGAAATTGCCGTCAAAACACTCTGCGCAACTGGCGTTTTTCTTGAAGTTGGCGACTTTTGTTAAAAAGCTAAAACTCCTCCAAAACACCGTGGGCAGCTGTCCTGTTGCTTCAGATTAGCGACTTTTGTTAAAAAGCCTAACCTTGTGCAAAACAAAGTGGGTAACTGTCTTTTTGCTCGAGACTCACGTCGAAACCCTCTGCGCATATTTCGTTTTCCTTCAAATTGGCAACTTTTGTTCAATAGCTAAAACTTGTCCAAAAAACCGTGCGCAACTGTCCTTTTGCTTGAAATTGGCGTCAAAAAACTCTGCGTAAGTGTTGTTTTTCTTGAATTTTGCGAATTTTGTTAAAAGGCTAAAACTTGTCCAAAAAACCGTGCGCAACTGTCCTGTTGCTCGAAATTGCCATCAAAACACTCTGCAAAACTGTCGATTTGATTGAACTTGGCGTCTTTCGTTAACAAGCTTAAAATTGTCGCAAACACCGTGCGCAACTGTCCTGTTGCTCCAAATTGGCGTGAAAACACTTTCCGCAACTGTCGTTTTCCTTAAACTTTGCGTCTTTTGTTAACAGTCTATAACTTGTGTAGAACACTGTGCGCAACTGTCCTGTTGCTTGAAATTGGTGTCAAAACACTCTGCGCAACTGTCGTTTTTCTTGAAATTGGCGTCTTTTGTTAACAAGCTAAAACTTGTCTTAAAGACTGTGCGCAACAGTCCTGTGGCTTGAAATTGGCGTCAAAACACTTTGCCCAACAAAAGTCGCCAAATTCAAGCGAAATGACAGTTGCGCAGCGTTTTTTCACGCAACTTGAAGAGACAGGACAGTTGCGCACGGTGTTTTGGACAAGTTTTAGCTTGTTAACAAAAGACGCCAAGTTCAAGCAAAACGACAGTTGCGCAGCGTGTTTTGACTCCACTTTCTAGCAACAGGAAAGGTGCGCACGGTGTTTTGGACAAGTTTTAGCTTGTTAAAAAAAGACGCCAAGCTCAAGCAAATCGACAGTTCGGAAGAGTGTTTCGACGTCAATTTCAAGCAACACGACTGTTGCGCACGGTCTTTAAGACAAGTTTTAGCCTTTTAACAAAAGTCGCCAAATTCAAGCAAAATGGCAGTGGCGCAGAGTATTTTGACGTCAACTTAAAGAGACAGGACAGTTGCGCACGGTGTTTTGGACATGTTATAGGTTTTTAACAGTAGTCACCAATTTCAACAAAACGTAAGTTGCGCAGATTGTTTAGACCTCAATTTCAACAACACGACAGTTCCAGACGGTGTTTTGGACAAGTTTTAGCTTTTTAAAAAAAGTCGCCAACCTTAAGAAAAACGACAGTTGCGCAGAGTGTTTTGACGCCAAACACTCTGCGCAACTGTCGTTCTGCTTGAATTTGGCAACTTTTGTTAGAAAGCTAAAACTTGCCGAAAATACCGTGCGCAACTGTCCTTTTGCTCGAAATTGGCGTCAAAACACTCTGCACAACTGTCGTTTTGCTTGAACTTGGCGTCTTTTGTTAAAAATCTATAACTTGGCCAGAACACCGTGCGAAACTGTCCTGTTGCTTGAATTGGGGATTAAAACAATCTGCGAAACTGTCGTTGTTCTTGAAATCGGCGACTTTTCTAAAAAAGCTAAACCTTGTGCAAAAAACCGTCCGCAACTGTCCAGTTGATTGAAATTGGCGTCAAAACACTCTGGGCAACTTTCGTTTTGCTTAAAATTGGCGACTTTTGTTAAAAAGTTAAACCTTGGCAAAAACACCGTGCGTAACTGTCCACTTCATTGAAATTAGCGTTAAAACACTGTGCGCAACTGTCCGGTTGCTTAAAAAATTTGCGTCAAAACCCTCTGCACAACTATCGTTTTGCTTGAAATTGGCGACTTTTCTTAAAAAGCTAAGGCTTGTCCAAAACACCGTGCGCAACTGTCCTGTCTCTTCAAATTGGCGTCAAAACTCTCTGCGCAACTGTCGTTCTGCTTGAATTTGGCGACTTTTGTTAGAAAGCTAAAACTTGCCCCAAAGACCGTATGCAACTTTCCTGTTGCTCGAAATTGGCGTCAAAACACTCTGCGCAACTGTCGTTTTTCTTGAAGTTGGCGACTTTTGTTAAAAAGCTAAAACTTGTTCAAAAGACCGTGCGCAACTGTCCTGTTTCTCAAAATTCCCCGCAAAACACCTTGCACAACAGTCGTTTTGTTTAAGATTGGCGACTTTTGTTAAAAAGCTAAAACATGTCCCAAACACCGCGCGCAACTGCCCTGTTGCTCGAAATTGGCGTCAAAACACTCTGCGCAACTGTCGATTTGGTTGAACTTTGCGTCTTTTGATAACCAGCTAAAACTTGTCCAATAGACCGTGCGAAACTTTCCTCTTGCTTGAAATTGGCGTCACAACACTCTGCGCAACTGTCGTTTGGCTTGAAATTGGCGACTTTTGTTAAAAGGCAAAAACTTGTTCAAAAGAGCGAGCGCAACTGTCCTGTTGCTCCAAATTGGCGTCAAAACACTCTGCGCAACTGTCCTTGCTTGAAATTAGCGACTTTTGTTAAAAAGCTAAAACTTGTCTTAAAGACCCTGAGCAACTGTCCTGTTGCTCGAAACTTCCGTCAAAACACTTTGCACAACTGTCGTTTTGTTCCAGATTAGCGACTTTTGTTAAAAAGCTAAAACATGTCCCAAACACCGCGCGCAACTGTCCTGTTCCTACAAATTGTCATCAAAACACTCTGTGCAACTATGGTTTTTCGTGAATTTGGGGACTTTTGTTAAAAGGCTAAAACTTGTCCAAAAGACTGTGCGCAACTGTCCTGTTGCTCGAAAATCGCATCAAAACACTCTGCGCAACTTTCCATTTGCTTGAGCTTTGCGTCTTTTGATAACAATCAAAAACTTGTCCAAAACACCGTGCGCAACTGTCCTGTTGCTATAAATTAGCATCAAAAAACTCCGCGCAACTGTCGTTTTTCTAGAATTTGGCGACTTTTGTTAAACGGTTAAAAGTTGTCTTAAAGACCATGCGCAACAGTCCTGTTGCAAAAAATTGGCGTAAAAACACTCTGCGCAACTGTTGTTTTTCTTAAGGTTTGTGACTTTTGTTAAAAAGCTAAAACTTGTCCAAAACACCATCTGGAACTGTCGTGTTTCTTGAAACTGGGGTCTAATCACTCTTCGCAACTAACATTTTGCTTGAAACTGGTGACTTTTGTTAAAAACCTAAAACTTGTCGAAAACACCGAGCACAACTGTCCTGTTCCTTGAAATTGGCGTCAAAACACAATGCGCATCTGTCGTTTTTCTTGAATCTGGCGACTTTTGTTAAAGGGCTATAACTTGTCCAAAAGACCGTCTGCAACTGTGCTGTTCCTCGAAATTTGCGTCAAAACACGCTGCGCAACTGACGATTTGCTTAAAGTTGGCGTCTTTTGTTAACAAGCTAAAACTTGTCCCAAACACCCTCCGCAACTGTCCTGTTGCTTGAAATTGCCATCAAAACACTCTGCGCAACTGTCGATTTGATTGAACTTGGCGTCTTTCGTTAACAAGCTAAAAATTGTCGCAAACACCGTGCGCAACTGTCCTGTTGCTCCAAATTGTTAATTTGTTAATTTTGTAATTTAATTTGTAAATTTGTTAAAGGGCTATAACTTGACCAAAAGACCGTCTGCAACTGTGCTGTTCCTCGAAATTGGCGTGAAAACACTTTGCGCAACTGCCGTTTTGCTTAAACTTTGCGTCTTTTGTTAACAGTCTATAACTTGTCCAGAACACCGTGCGCAACTGTCCAGTTGCTTGAAATTGGTGTCAAAACACTCTGCGCAACTGTCGTTTTTCTTGAATTTTGCGACTTTTGTTAAAAGGCTAAGACTACTCCAAAACACCGTGCGCAACTGTCTTGTTGCTCGAAATTAGCTTCAAACCACTCTGCGCAACTGTCGTTTTTCTTGAATTTGGCGTCTTTTGTTAAAGGGCTTAAACTTGTCTTAAAGACCGTGCGCAACAGTCCTGTGGCTTGAAATTGGCGTCAAAACACTCTGCCCAACAAAAGTCGCCAAATTCAAGCAAAATGACAGTTGCGCAGAGTGTTTTGACGCCAACTTGAAGAGACCGGACAGTTGCGCACGGTGTTTTGGACAAGTTTTAGCTTGTTAACAAAAGACGCCTAGTTCAAGCGAAACGACAGTTGCGCAGCGTGTTTTGACTCCACTTTCTAGCAACAGGAAAGGTGCGCACGGTGTTTTGGACAAGTTTTAGCTTGTTAACAAAAGAAGCCAAGCTCAAGCAAATCGACAGTTTTGCAGAGAGTTTTGACGTCAATTTCAAGCAAAAGGACTGTGGCGCACGGTCTATAAGACAAGTTTTAGCCTTTTAACAAAAGTCGCCAAATTCAAGCAAAATGACAGTTGTGCAGAGTATTTTGACGCCAACTTGAAGAGACAGGACAGTTGCGCACGGTGTTTTGGACAAGTTTTAGGGTTTTAACAATAGTTACCAATTTCAAGCAAAACGTTAGTTGCGCAAAGTGTTTAGATTCCAATTTCAAGCAACACAACAGTTCCAGACGGTGTTTTGGACAAGTTTTAGCTTTTTAAAAGAAGTCGCCAACCTTAAGAAAAACGACAATTGCGCAGAGTGTTTTGACGCCAAACACTCTGCGCAACTGTCGTTTTGCTTGAATTTGGCGACTTTTGTTAAAAAGGCAAAACTTGCCCAAAATACCGTGCGCAACTGTCCTTTTGCTCAAAATTGGCGTCGAAACACTCTGCACAACCGTCGATTTGCTTGAACTTGGCGTCTTTTGTTAAAAATCTATAACTTGGCCAGAAAACCGTGCGAGACTGTCTTGTTGCTTGAATTTGGGGTCAAAACACTCTGCGCAACTGTCGATTTGATTGAACTTGGCGTCTTTTGTTAACAAGCTAAAAATTGTCGCAAACCCTGTGCGCAACTATCCTGTTGCTCGAAATAGGCGTCAAAACACTGCGCAACTGTCGTTTCTCTTGAAATTGGCGACATTTGTTAAAGTTAAAGCTGGTGCAAAACACCCTGCGCAACTGTCCTGTTGGTCAAAATTGGCGTCAAAACACTCTGCGAAACTGTCGTTGTTCTTGAAAACGGAATCTTTTCTAAAAAAGCTAAACCTTGTGCGAAACACCGTGCGCAACTGTCCAGTTGACTGAAATTTGCGTCAAAACACTGTGGGCAACTATCGTTTTGCCTGAAATTGGCGACATTTATTAAAAAGCTAAACATTGGCAAAAATACCGTGCGCAACTGTCCAGTTCATTGAAATTAGCGTCACAACACTCTGGGCAACTGTCGTTCTGTTTGAAATTGGCGACTTTTGTTAAAAAGCTAAAACTTGTCCAAAACACCATCTGGAACTGTCGTGTTTCTTGAAATTGGGGTCTAAACACTCTGCGCAACTAACGTTTTGCTTGAAATTGGTGACTTTTGTTAAAAACCTAAAACTTGTCCAAAACACCGTGCGCAACTGTCCTGTTCCTTGAAATTGGCGTCAAAACACAATGCGCATCTCTCGTTTTTCTTTAATCTGGCAACTTTTGTTAAAGGGCTATAACTTGTCCAAAAGACCGTGTGCAGCTGTGCTGTTGCTCGCAATTGACATCAAAACACTCTGCGCAACTTTCCATTTGCTTGAGCTTTGCGTCTTTTGATAACAATCAAAAACTTGTCCAAAACACCGTGCGCAACTGTCCTGTTGCTTGAAATTGGCTTCAAAACACTCTGCGCAACTGTCGTTTCTCTTAAGGTTTGTGACTTTTGTTAAAAAGCGAAAACTTGTCCAAAACACCATCTGCAACTGTCGTGTCTCTTGAAATTGGGGTCTAAACACTCTGCGCAACTAACGTTTTGCTTGAAATTGGTGACTTTTGTTAAAAACCTAAAACTTGTCCAAAACACCGTGCGCAACTGTCCTGTGTCTTAAAATTGGCGTCAAAACACAATGCGCATCTGTCGTTGTTCTTGAATCTGGCGACTTTTTTAAAGGGCTATAACTTGTCCAAAAGCCCGTGTGCAACTGTGCTGTCACTCGAAATTTGCGTCAAAACACGCTGCGCAACTGGCGATTTGCTTGAAGTTGGCGTCTTTTGTTAACAAGCTAAAACTTGTCCCAAACACCCTGCGCAACTGTCCTGTTGCTTGAAATTGCCGTCGAAACACTCTGCGCAACTGTCGTTTTTCTTGAAGTTGGCGACTTTTGTTAAGAAGCTAAAACTCCTCCAAAACACCGTGCGCATTTGTCCTGTTGCTCGAAATTGGCGTCAAAACACTCTGCGCAACGGTCGTTTTTCTTGAATTTGGCGACTTTTGTTAAAAGGCTAAAACTTGTCTTAAAGATTGTGCGCAACAGTCCTGTGGCTTGAAATTCGCGTCAAAACACTCTGCCCAACTGTCGATTTGCTTGAGCTTGGCGTCTTTTGTTAACAAGCTAAAACTTGTCAACAACACGTTCACAACTGTCCAGTTAATTGACATTGACGTCAAAACACTGTGGGAAACAAAAGTCGCCAAATTCAGGCAAAATGACAGTTGCGCAGAGTGTTTTGACGCAAACTTTAAGAGACAGGACAGTTGCGCACGGTGTTTTGGACAAGTCTTAGCTTGTTAACAAAAGACGCCAAGTTCAAGCAAAACGACAGTTGCGCAGAGTTTTTTGACTCCACTTTCTAGCAACAGGAAAGGTGTGCGCGGTGTTTTGGACATGTTTTAGGTTTTTAACAATAGTCACCAATTTCAATCAAAACGCTACTTGCGCAGAGTGTTTAGACCCCAATTTCAAGCAACACGACAGTTCCAGACGGTGTTTTGGACAAGTTTTAGCTTTTTAAAAAAAGTCGCCAACCTTAAGAAAAACGACAGTTGCGCAGAGTGTTTTGACGCCAAACACTCTGCGCAACTGTCGTTTTGCTTGAATTTTGTCACTTTTGTTAAAAAGCCAAAACTTGCCCAAAATACCGTGTGCAACTGTCCTTTTGCTCGAAATTGGCGTCAACACACTCTACGCAAGTGTCGTTTTTTTTTTTAATTTGGCCACTATTGTAAAAAGGCTGAAACTTGTCCAAAACACCGTGCGCAGCTGCACTGTTGCTTGAAATTGGCGTCAAAACACTCTGCGCAACTGTCGTTTTTCTTGAATTTGGGGACTTTTGTTAAAAGGCTAAAACTTGTCCAAAAGACCGTGCGCAACTGTCCTGTCTCTTCAAATTCTCGTCAAAAGGCTCTGCGCAACTGTTAATTTGCTTGATGTTGGCGTCTTTTGTTAAGAAGCTAAAACTTGTCCAAAACACTGTGCGCAACTGTCCTTTTGCTAGAAATTGGCGTCAAAACACTCTGGGCAACTGTGGTTTTTCTTGAATTTTGCGAATTTAGTTAAAAGGCTAAAACTTGTCCAAAAAACCGTGCGCAACTGTCCTGTTGCTCGAAATAGCCGTCAAAACACTCTGCGCAACTGTCGATTTGATTAAACTCGGCGTCTTTTGTTAACAAGATAAAAATTGTCGCAAACACCGTGCGCAACTATCCTGTTTCTCGAAATAGGCGTCAAAACACTGCGCAACTGTCGTTTTTCTTGAAATTGGGGACATTTGTTAAAGGTAAAGCTGGTGCAAAACACCCTGCGCAACTGTCCAGTTGCTCAAAGTTAGCGTCAAAACACTCTGCGAAACTGTCGTTGTTCTTGAAATCGGCGACTTTTCTAGAAAAGCTAAACCTTCTGCAAAACACCGTGCGCAACTGTCCAGTTGCTCAAAATTGGCCTCAAAACATTCTGCGTCACTATCGATTTTCTTAAACTTGGCGTCTTTTGTTAAAAATCTATAAGTTTGCCAGAACACCGTGCGAAACTGTCCTGTTGCTTGAATTTGAGGTCAAAACATTCTGCGCAACTAACGTTTTGCTTGAAATTGGTGACTTTTGTTAAAAACCTAAAACTTGTCCAACACACCGTGCGCAACTGTCCTATTCCTTGAAATTGGCGTCAAAACACAATGCGCATCTGTCGTTTTTCTTGAATCTGGCAACTTTTGTTAAAGGGCTATAACTTGTCCAAAAGACCGTGTGCAACTGTGCTGTTGCTCGAAATTGGCATCAAAACACTCTGCGCAACTTTCCATTTGCTTGAGTTTTGCGTCTTTTGTTAACAATCAAAAACTTGTCCAAAACACCGTGCGCAACTGTCCTGTTGCTATAAATTAGAACCAAAACACTCTGCGCAACTGTCGTTTTTCTAGAATTTGGCGACTTTTGTTAAAAAGCTAAAAGTTGTCTTTAAGACCATGCGAAACAGTCCCGTTGCAAAAAAATTGGCGTCAAACACTCTGCGCAACGGTCGTTTTTCTTTGAATTTGGCGACTTTTGTTAAAAGGCTAAAACTTGTCTTAAAAATTGTGCGCAACAGTCCTGTGGCTTGAAATTGGCGTCAAAACACTTTGCCCAACTGTCGATTTGCTTGAGCTTGGCGTCTTTTGTTAACAAGCTAAAACTTGTCCAAAACACGTGCACAACTGTCCAGTTAATTGACATTGACGTCAAAACACTCTGCGCAACAAAAGTCGCCAAATTCAGGCAAAATGACAGTTGCGCAGAGTTTTTTGACGCAAACTTGAAGAGACAGGACAGTTGCGCACGGTGTTTTGGACAAGTCTTAGCTTGTTAACAAAAGACGCCAAGTTCAAGCAAAACGACAGTTGCGCAGAGTGTTTTGACTCCACTTTCTAGCAACAGGAGAGGTGCGCGCAGTGTTTTGGACATGTTTTAGCTTGTTAACAAAAGACGCCAAGCTCAAGCAAATCGACAGTTTTGCAGAGCGTTTTGATGCCAATTTCAAGCTACAGGACTGTTGCGCACGGTCCTTAAGACAAGTCTTAGCTTGTTAACAAAAGTCGCCAAATTCAAGCAAAATAACAGTTGCGCAGAGTATTTTGACGTCAACTTAAAGAGACAGGACAGTTGCGCACGGTGTCTTGGACATGTTTTAGGTTTTTAACAATAGTCACCAATTTCAAGCAAAACGTTAGTTGCGCAGAGTGTTTAGACCCCAATTTTAAGCAACAGGACAGTTCCAGACGGTGTTTTGGACAAGTTTTAGCTTTTAAAAAAAGTCGCCAATCTTAAGAAAAACGACAGTTGCGCAGAGTGTTTTGACGCCAAACACTCTGCGCAACTGTCGTTTTGCTTGAATTTTGTCACTTTTGTTAAAAAGCCAAAACTTGCCCAAAATACCGTGTGGAACTGTCCTTTTGCTCGAAATTGGCGTCAACACACTCTACGCAAGTGTCGTTTTTTTTTTAATTTGGCCACTATTGTAAAAAGGCTGAAACTTGTCCAAAACACCGTGCGCAGCTGCACTGTTGCTTGAAATTGGCGTCAAAACACTCTGCGCAACTGTCGTTTTTCTTGAATTTGGGGACTTTTGTTAAAAGGCTAAAACTTGTCCAAAAGACCGTGCGCAACTGTCCTGTCTCTTCAAATTCTCGTCAAAAGGCTCTGCGCAACTGTTAATTTGCTTGATGTTGGCGTCTTTTGTTAAGAAGCTAAAACTTGTCCAAAACACTGTGCGCAACTGTCCTTTTGCTAGAAATTGGCGTCAAAACACTCTGGGCAACTGTGGTTTTTCTTGAATTTTGCGAATTTAGTTAAAAGGCTAAAACTTGTCCAAAAAACCGTGCGCAACTGTCCTGTTGCTCGAAATAGCCGTCAAAACACTCTGCGCAACTGTCGATTTGATTAAACTCGGCGTCTTTTGTTAACAAGATAAAAATTGTCGCAAACACCGTGCGCAGCTGCACTGTTGCTTGAAATTGGCGTCAAAACACTCTGCGCAACTGTCGTTTTTCTTGAATTTGGGGACTTTTGTTAAAAGGCTAAAACTTGTCCAAAAGACCGTGCGCAATTGTCCTGTTGCTCAAAGTTAGCGTCAAAACACTCTGCGAAACTGTCGTTGTTCTTGAAATCGGCGACTTTTCTAAAAAAGCTAAACCTTCTGCAAAACACCGTGCGCAACTGTCCAGTTGCTCAAAATTGGCCTCAAAACATTCTGCGTCACTATCGATTTTCTTAAACTTGGCGTCTTTTGTTAAAAATCTATAAGTTTGCCAGAACACCGTGCGAAACTGTCCTGTTGCTTGAATTTGAGGCCAAAACATTCTGCGAAATTGTCGTTGTTCTTGAAATCGGCGACTTTTCCAAAAAAGCTAAACCTTGTGCAAAACACCGTGCGCAGCTGGCAAGTTGATTGAAATTGGCGTCAAAACACTCCGGGCAACTTTCGTTTTGCTTAAAATTAGCGACATTTGTTAAAAAGCTAAACCTTGGCAAAAAGACCGTGCGCAACTGTCCAGTTCATTGAAATTAGCGTTACAACACTGTGCGCAACTGTCCGGTTGCTTAAACAATTTGCGTCAAAACCCTCTGCGCAACTAACGTTTTGCTTGAAATTTGCCACTTTTGTTAAAAAACTAAGGCTTGTCCAAAACACGGTGCGCAACTGTCCTGTCTCTTCAAATTGGCGTCAAAACTCTCTGCGCAACTGTCGTTCTGCTTGAATTTGGTGACTTTTGCTAGAAAGCTAAAACTTTTCCCAAAAACCGTGCGGAACTTTCCTGTTGCTCGAAATTGGCGTCAAAACACTCTGCGCAGCTGTCGATTTGCTTCAACTTGGCGTCTTTTGTTAACAATCTATAACATGTCCAGTACACCGTGCCCAACTGTCCTGTTGCTTAAAATTGGCGTCAAAACACAATGCGCATCTGTCGCTTTTCTTGAATCTGGCGACTTTTGTTAAAGGGCTATAACTTGTCCAAAAGACCGTGTGCAACTGTGCTGTTATTCGAAATTTGCGTCAAAACACGCTGCGCAACTGGCGATTTGCTTGAAGTTGGCGTCTTTTGTTAACAAGCTAAAACTTGTCCCAAACACCCTGCGCAACTGTCCTGTTGCTTGAAATTGCCGTCAAAACACTCTGCGCAACTGGCGTTTTTCTTGAAGTTGGCGACTTTTGTTAAGAAGCTAAAACTCCTCCAAAACACCGTGCGCAGCTGTCCTGTCGCTTGACATTTGCGACTTTTGGTTAAAAGCCTAACCTTGTGCAAAACAAAGTGCGCAACTGTCTTATTGCTCGAAATTGACGTCAAAACACTCTGCGCATATTTCGTTTTGCTTCAAATTAACGACTTTTGTTCAATAGCTAAAACTTGTCCATAATACCGTGCGCAACTTTCGATTTGATTGAACTTGGCGTCTTTCGTTAACAAGCTGAAAATTGTCGCAAACACAGTGCGCAACTGTCCTGTTGCTCCAAATTGGCGTGAAAACACTTTGCGCAACTGCCGTTTTGCTTAAACTTTGCGTCTTTTGTTAACAGTCTATAACTTGTCCAGAACAACGTGCGCAACTGTCCTGTTGCTTGAAATTGGTGTCAAAACACTCTGCGCAACTGTCGTTTTTCTTGAATTTTGCGACTTTTGTTAAAAGGCTAAGACTACTTCAAAACACCGTGCGCAACTGTCCTGTTGCTCGAAATTGGCGTCAAAACACTCTGCCCAACAAAAGTCGCCAAATTCAAGCAAAATGACAGTTGCGCAGAGTGTTTTGACGCCAACTTGAAGAGACAGGACAGTTGCGCACGGTGTTTTGGACAAGTTTTAGCTTGTTAACAAAAGACGCCTACTTCAAGCGTAATGACAGTTGCGTAGCGTGTTTTGACTCCACTTTCTAGCAACAGGAAAGTTGCGCATGGTGTTTTGGACAAGTTCTAGCTTGTTAACAAAAGACGCCAAGCTCAAGCAAATCGACAGTTTTGCAGAGTGTTTTGACGTCAATTTCAAGCAACAGGACTGTTGCGCACGGTCTATAAGACAAGTTTTAGCCTTTTAACAAAACTCGCCAAATTCAAGCAAAATGACAGTTGCGCAGTATTTTGACGCCAACTTGAAGAGACAGGACACTTGCGCACGGTGTTTTGGACAAGTTTTAGGGTTTTAACAATAGTTACCAATTTCAAGCAAAACGTTAGTTGCGCAGAGTGTTTAGACCCCAATTTCAAGCAACACAACAGTTCCAGACGGTGTTTTGGACAAGTTTTAGCTTTTTAAAAAAAGTCGCCAACCTTAAGAAAAACGACAGTTGCGCAGAGTGTTTTGACGCCAAACACTCTGCGCAACTGTCGTTTTGCTTGAATTTGGCGACTTTTGTTAAAAAGGCAAAACTTGCCCAAAATACCGTGCCCAACTATCCTTTTGCTCAAAATTGGCGTCAAAACACTCTGCACAACTGTCGATTTGCTTGAACTTGGCGTCTTTTGTTAAAAATCTATAACTTGGCCAGAAAGCCGTGCGAAACTGTATTGTTGCTTGAATTTGGGGTCAAAACACTCTGCGCAACTGTCGATTTGATTGAACTTGGCGTCTTTTGTTAACAAGCTAAAAATTGTCGCAAACTCTGTGCGCAACTATCCTGTTGCTCAAAATAGGCGTCAAAACACTGCGCAACTGTCGTTTCTCTTGAAATTGGCGACATTTGTTAAAGTTAAAGCTGGTGCAAAACACCCTGCGCAACTGTCCTGTTGGTCAAAATTGGCGTCAAAACACTCTTCGAAACTGTCGTTGTTCTTGAAAACGGAAACTTTTCTAAAAAAGCTAAACCTTGTGCAATACACCGTGCGCAACTGTCCAGTTGACTGAAATTTGCGTCAAATCACTGTGGGCAACTATCGTTTTGCCTGAAATTGGCGACATTTATTAAAAAGCTAAACATTGGCAAAAATACCGTGCGCAACTGTCCAGTTCATTGAAATTAGCGTCACAACACTTTGGGCAACTGTCGTTCTGGTTGAAATTGGCGACTTTTGTTAAAAAGCTAAAACTTGTCCAAAACACCATCTGGAACTGTCGTGTTTCTTGAAATTGGGGTCTAAACACTCTGCGCAACTAACGTTTTGCTTGAAATTGGTGACTTTTTTTAAAAACCTAAAACTTGTCCAAAACACCGTGCGCAACTGTCCTGTTCCTTGAAATTGGCGTCAAAACACAATGCGCATCTGTCGTTTTTCTTGAATCTAGCAACTTTTGTTAAAGGGCTATAACTTGTCCAAAAGACCGTGTGCAACTGTGCTGTTGCTCGAAATTGGCATCAAAACACTCTGCGCAACTTTCCATTTGCTTGAGCTTTGCGTCTTTTGATAACAATCAAAAACTTGTCCAAAACACCGTGCGCAACTGTCCTGTTGCTATAAATTAGCATCAAAACACTCTACGCAACTGTTGTTTTTCTAAAATTTGGCGACTTTTGTTAAAAGGCTAATAGTTGTCTTAAAGACCATGCGAAACAGTCCTGTTGCAAAAAAATTGGCGTCAAACACTCTGCGCAACTGTCGATTTGCTAGAAGGTGGGTTCTTTTGTTTCCAAGCTAAAACTTGTCCAAAACACCGTGCGCAACTGTCCTGTTGCTTGAAATTGGCTTCAAAACACTCTGCGCAACTGTCGTTTCTCTTAAGGTTTGTGACTTTTGTTAAAAAGCGAAAACTTGTCCAAAACACCATCTGCAACTGTTGTGTTTCTTGAAATTGGGGTCTAAACACTCTGCGCAACTAAAGTTTTCCTTGAAATTGGTGACTTTTGTTAAAAACCTAAAACTTGTCCAAAACACCGTGCGCAACTGTCCTGTTGCTTAAAATTGGCGTCAAAACACTCTGCGCAACTGTCGATTTGCTTCAACTTGGCGTCTTTTGTTAAAAATCTATAACTTGTCCAGAACACCGTGCCCAACTGTCCTGTTGCTTAAAATTGGCGTCAAAACACTCTCCGGAACTGTCGTTTTTCTTGATGTTGGCGAATTTTGTTAAAAAGTTAAAACTTGTCCAAAAGACCGTGCGCAACTGTCCTGTTGCTCAAAATTCCCCTCAAAACACCTTGCACAACAGTCGTTTTGTTTAAGATTGGCGACTTTTGTTAAAAAGCTAAAACATGTCCCAAACACCGCGCGCAACTGCCCTGTTTCTCGAAATTGGCGTCAAAACACTCTGCGCAACTGTCGATTTGGTTGAACTTTGCGTCTTTTGATAACCAGCTAAAACTTGTCCAAAAGACTGTGCACAACTGTCCTGTTGCTCGAAATAGCCGTCAAAACACTCTGCGCAACTGTCGATTTGATTAAACTCGGCGTCTTTTGTTAACAAGATAAAAATTGTCGCAAACACCGTGCGCAACTATCCTGTTTCTCGAAATAGGCGTCAAAACACTGCGCAACTGTCGTTTTTCTTGAAATTGGGGACATTTGTTAAATGTAAAGCTGGTGCAAAACACCCTGCGCAACTGTCCCGTTGCTCAAAGTTAGCGTCAAAACACTCTGCGAAACTGTCGTTGTTCTTGAAATCGGCGACTTTTCTAAAAAAGCTAAACCTTCTGCAAAACACCGTGCGCAACTGTCCAGTGCTTGAAATTGGCCTCAAAATACTCTGCGTCACTATCGATTTTCTTAAACTTGGCGTCTTTTGTTAAAAATCTATAAGTTTGCCAGAACACCGTGCGAAACTGTCCTGTTGCTTGAATTTGAGGTCAAAACACTCTGCAAAACTGTCGTTGTTCTTGAAATCGGCGACTTTTCTAAAAAAGCTAAACCTTGTGCAAAACACCGTGCGCAACTGGCCAGTTGATTGAAATTGGCGTCAAAACACTCTGCGCAACAAAAGTCGCCAAATTCAAGCAAAATGACAGTTGCGCAGAGTGTTTTGACGCAAACTTGAAGAGACAGGACATTTGCGCACGGTGTTTTGGACAAGTTTTAGCTTGTTAACAAAAGACGCCAAGTTCAAGCAAAACGACAGTTGCGCAGAGTGTTTTGACCCCACTTTCTAGCAACAGGAAAGTTGCGCGCAGTGTTTTGGACAAGTTTTAGCTTGTTAACAAAAGATGCCAAGCTCAAGCAAATCGACAGTTTTGCAGAGTGTTTAGACCCCAATTTCAAGCAACACGACAGTTCCAGACGGTGTTTTGGACAAGTTTTAGCTTTTTAAAAAAAGTCGCCAACGTTAACAAAAACGACAGTTGCGCAGAGTGTTTTGACGCCAAACACTCGGCGCAACTGTCGTTTTGCTTGAATTTTGCGACTTTTGTTAAAAAGCCAAAACTTGCCCAAAATACCGTGCGCATCTGTCCTTTTGCTCGAAATTGGCGTCAAAACACTCTGCGCAACTGTCGATTTGCTTCAACTTGGCGGCTTTTTTTAACAATCTATAACTTGTCCAGAACACCGTGCCCAACTATCCTGTTGCTTAAAATTGGCGTCAAAACACTCTCCGCAACTGTCGTTTTTCTTGAAGTTGGCGACTTTTGTTAAAAAGTTAAAACTTGTCCAAAAGACTGTGCGCAACTGTCCTGTTGCTCAAAATTCCCCTCAAAATACCTTGCACAACAGTCGTTTTGTTTAAGATTGGCGACTTTTGTTAAAAAGCTAAAACATGTCCCAAACACCGCGCGAAACTGCCCTGTTTCTCGAAATTGGCGTCAAAACACTCTGCGCAACTGTCGATTTGGTTGAACTTTGCGTCTTTTGATAACGAGCTAAAACTTGTCCTATAGACCGTGCGAAACTTTCCTCTTGCTTGAAATTGGCGTCAAAACACTCTGTGCAACTGTCGTTTGGCTTGAAATTGGCAACTTTTGTTAAAAGGCAAAAACATGTTCAAAAGAGCGAGCGCAACTGTCCTGTTGCTCCAAATTGGCGTCAAAACACTCTGCGCAACTGTCGTTTTGATTGAAATTGGCGACTTTTGTTAAAAAGCTAAAACTTGTCCCAAACACCGCGCGCAACTGTCCTGTTCCTACAAATTGTCATCAAAACACTCTGTGCAACTATGGTTTTTCTTGAATTTGTGGACTTTTGTTAAAAGGCTAAAACTTGTCCAAAAGACTGTGCACAACTGTCCTGTTGCTCGAAATTGGCATCAAAAACACTCTGCGCCACTTTTGATTTGCTTGAGCTTTGCGTCTTATGATAACAATCAAAAACTTGTCCAAAACACCGTGCGCAACTGTCCTGTTGCTATAAATTAGCATCAAAACACTCTGCGCAACTGTCGTTTTTCTAGAATTTGGCGACTTTTGTTAAAAGGCTAAAAGTTATCTTAAAGACCATGCGCAACAGTCCTGTTGCAAAAAAATTGGCGTCAAACACTCTGCGCAACTGTCGATTTGCTAGAAGGTGGCGTCTTTTGTTAATAAGCTAAAACTTGTCCAAAACACCGTGCGCAACTGTCCTGTTGCTTGAAATTGGCTTCAAAAACCTTTGCGCAACTGTCGTTTTTCTTAAGGTTTGTGACTTTTGTTAAAAAGCTAAAACTTGTTCAAAACACCATCTGCAACTGTCGTGTTTCTTGAAATTGGCGTCTAAACATTCTGCGCAACTAACGTTTTGCTTGAAATTGGTGACTTTTGCTAAAAACCTTAAACTTGTCCAAAACACCGAGCACAACTGTCCTGTTCCTTGAAATTGGCGTCAAAACACAATGCGCATCTGTCGTTTTTCTTGAATCTGGCGACTTTTCTTAAAGGGCTATAACTTGTCCAAAAGACCGTGTGCAACTGTGCTGTTGCTCGAAATTTGCGTCAAAACACGCTGCGCAACTGGCGATTTGCTTGAAGTTTGCGTCTTTTGTTAACAAGCTAAAACTTGTCCCAGACACCGTGCGCAACTGTCCTGTTGCTTGAAATTGCCGTCAAAACACTCTGCGCAACTGGCGTTTTTCTTGAAGTTGGCGACTTTTGTTAAAAAGCTAAAACTCCTCCAAAACACCGTGGGCAGCTGTCTTGTTGCTTCAGATTAGCGACTTTTGTTAAAAAGCCTAACCTTGTGCAAAACAAAGTGGGTAACTGTCTTTTTGCTCGAGACTCACGTCGAAACCCTTTGCGCATATTTCGTTTTCCTTCAAATTGGCAACTTTTGTTCAATAGCTAAAACTTGTCCAAAAAACCGTGCGCAACTGTCCTTTTGCTTGAAATTGGCGTCAAAAAACTCTGCGTAAGTGTTGTTTTTCTTGAATTTTGCGAATTTTGTTAAAAGGCTAAAACTTGTCCAAAAAACCGTGCGCAACTGTCCTGTTGCTCGAAATTGCCATCAAAACACTCTGCAAAACTGTCGATTTGATTGAACTTGGCGTCTTTCGTTAACAAGCTAAAAATTGTCGCAAACACCGTGCGCAACTGTCCTGTTGCTCCAAATTGGCGTGAAAACACTTTCCGCAACTGTCGTTTTCCTTAAACTTTGCGTCTTTTGTTAACAGTCTATAACTTGTGTAGAACACTGTGCGCAACTGTCCTGTTGCTTGAAATTGGTGTCAAAACACTCTGCGCAACTGTCGTTTTTCTTGAAATTGGCGTCTTTTGTTAACAAGCTAAAACTTGTCTTAAAGACTGTGCGCAACAGTCCTGTGGCTTGAAATTGGCGTCAAAACACTTTGCCCAACAAAAGTCGCCAAATTCAAGCGAAATGACAGTTGCGCAGCGTTTTTTCACGCAACTTGAAGAGACAGGACAGTTGCGCACGGTGTTTTGGACAAGTTTTAGCTTGTTAACAAAAGACGCCAAGTTCAAGCAAAACGACAGTTGCGCAGCGTGTTTTGACTCCACTTTCTAGCAACAGGAAAGGTGCGCACGGTGTTTTGGACAAGTTTTAGCTTGTTAAAAAAAGACGCCAAGCTCAAGCAAATCGACAGTTCGGAAGAGTGTTTCGACGTCAATTTCAAGCAACACGACTGTTGCGCACGGTCTTTAAGACAAGTTTTAGCCTTTTAACAAAAGTCGCCAAATTCAAGCAAAATGGCAGTGGCGCAGAGTATTTTGACGTCAACTTAAAGAGACAGGACAGTTGCGCACGGTGTTTTGGACATGTTTTAGGTTTTTAACAGTAGTCACCAATTTCAACAAAACGTAAGTTGCGCAGATTGTTTAGACCTCAATTTCAAGCAACACGACAGTTCCAGACGGTGTTTTGGACAAGTTTTAGCTTTTTAAAAAAAGTCGCCAACCTTAAGAAAAACGACAGTTGCGTAGAGTGTTTTGACGCCAAACACTCTGCGCAACTGTCGTTCTGCTTGAATTTGGCAACTTTTGTTAGAAAGCTAAAACTTGCCGAAAATACCGTGCGCAACTGTCCTTTTGCTCGAAATTGGCGTCAAAACACTCTGCACAACTGTCGATTTGCTTGAACTTGGCGTCTTTTGTTAAAAATCTATAACTTGGCCAGAACACCGTGCGAAACTGTCCTGTTGCTTGATTTGGGGATTAAAACAATCTGCGAAACTGTCGTTGTTCTTGAAATCGGCGACTTTTCTAAAAAAGCTAAACCTTGTGCAAAACACCGTCCGCAACTGTCCAGTTGATTGAAATTGGCGTCAAAACACTCTGGGCAACTTTCGTTTTGCTTAAAATTGGCGATTTTTGTTAAAAAGTTAAACCTTGGCAAAAACACCGTGCGTAACTGTCCACTTGATTGAAATTAGCGTTAAAACACTGTGCGCAACTGTCCGGTTGCTTAAAAAATTTGCGTCAAAACCCTCTGCACAACTATCGTTTTGCTTGAAATTGGCGACTTTTCTTAAAAAGCTAAGGCTTGTCCAAAACACCGTGCGCAACTGTCCTGTCTCTTCAAATTGGCGTCAAAACTCTCTGCGCAACTGTCGTTCTGCTTGAATTTGGCGACTTTTGTTAGAAAGCTAAAACTTGCCCCAAAGACCGTATGCAACTTTCCTGTTGCTCGAAATTGGCGTCAAAACACTCTGCGCAACTGTCGTTTTTCTTGAAGTTGGCGACTTTTGTTAAAAAGCTAAAACTTGTTCAAAAGACCGTGCGCAACTGTCCTGTTTCTCAAAATTCCCCGCAAAACACCTTGCACAACAGTCGTTTTGTTTAAGATTGGCGACTTTTGTTAAAAAGCTAAAACATGTCCCAAACACCGCGCGCAACTGCCCTGTTGCTCGAAATTGGCGTCAAAACACTCTGCGCAACTGTCGATTTGGTTGAACTTTGCGTCTTTTGATAACGAGCTAAAACTTGTCCAATAGACCGTGCGAAACTTTCCTCTTGCTTGAAATTGGCGTCACAACACTCTGCGCAACTGTCGTTTGGCTTGAAATTGGCGACTTTTGTTAAAAGGCAAAAACTTGTTCAAAAGAGCGAGCGCAACTGTCCTGTTGCTCCAAATTGGCGTCAAAACACTCTGCGCAACTGTCCTTGTTTGAAATTAGCGACTTTTGTTAAAAAGCTAAAACTTGTCTTAAAGACCCTGAGCAACTGTCCTGTTGCTCGAAACTTCCGTCAAAACACTTTGCACAACTGTCGTTTTGTTCCAGATTAGCGACTTTTGTTAAAAAGCTAAAACATGTCCCAAACACCGCGCGCAACTGTCCTGTTCCTACAAATTGTCATCAAAACACTCTGTGCAACTATGGTTTTTCGTGAATTTGGGGACTTTTGTTAAAAGGCTAAAACTTGTCCAAAAGACTGTGCGCAACTGTCCTGTTGCTCGAAAATCGCATCAAAACACTCTGCGCAACTTTCCATTTGCTTGAGCTTTGCGTCTTTTGATAACAATCAAAAACTTGTCCAAAACACCGTGCGCAACTGTCCTGTTGCTATAAATTAGCATCAAAAAACTCCGCGCAACTGTCGTTTTTCTAGAATTTGGCGACTTTTGTTAAACGGTTAAAAGTTGTCTTAAAGACCATGCGCAACAGTCCTGTTGCAAAAAATTGGCGTAAAAACACTCTGCGCAACTGTCGTTTTTCTTAAGGTTTGTGACTTTTGTTAAAAAGCTAAAACTTGTCCAAAACACCATCTGGAACTGTCGTGTTTCTTGAAATTGGGGTCTAATCACTCTTCGCAACTAACATTTTGCTTGAAACTGGTGACTTTTGTTAAAAACCTAAAACTTGTCGAAAACACCGAGCACAACTGTCCTGTTCCTTGAAATTGGCGTCAAAACACAATGCGCATCTGTCGTTTTTCTTGAATCTGGCGACTTTTGTTAAAGGGCTATAACTTGTCCAAAAGACCGTCTGCAACTGTGCTGTTCCTCGAAATTTGCGTCAAAACACGCTGCGCAACTGACGATTTGCTTAAAGTTGGCGTCTTTTGTTAACAAGCTAAAACTTGTCCCAAACACCCTGCGCAACTGTCCTGTTGCTTGAAATTGCCATCAAAACACTCTGCGCAACTGTCGATTTGATTGAACTTGGCGTCTTTCGTTAACAAGCTAAAAATTGTCGCAAACACCGTGCGCAACTGTCCTGTTGCTCCAAATTGGCGTGAAAACACTTTGCGCAACTGCCGTTTTGCTTAAACTTTGCGTCTTTTGTTAACAGTCTATAACTTGTCCAGAACACCGTGCGCAACTGTCCAGTTGCTTGAAATTGGTGTCAAAACACTCTGCGCAACTGTCGTTTTTCTTGAATTTTGCGACTTTTGTTAAAAGGCTAAGACTACTCCAAAACACCGTGCGCAACTGTCTTGTTGCTCGAAATTAGCTTCAAACCACTCTGCGCAACTGTCGTTTTTCTTGAATTTGGCGTCTTTTGTTAAAGGGCTTAAACTTGTCTTAAAGACCGTGCGCAACAGTCCTGTGGCTTGAAATTGGCGTCAAAACACTCTGCCCAACAAAAGTCGCCAAATTCAAGCAAAATGACAGTTGCGCAGAGTGTTTTGACGCCAACTTGAAGAGACAGGACAGTTGCGCACGGTGTTTTGGACAAGTTTTAGCTTGTTAACAAAAGACGCCAAGTTCAAGCGAAACGACAGTTGCGCAGCGTGTTTTGACTCCACTTTCTAGCAACAGGAAAGGTGCGCACGGTGTTTTGGACAAGTTTTAGCTTGTTAACAAAAGAAGCCAAGCTCAAGCAAATCGACAGTTTTGCAGAGAGTTTTGACGTCAATTTCAAGCAAAAGGACTGTTGCGCACGGTCTATAAGACAAGTTTTAGCCTTTTAACAAAAGTCGCCAAATTTAAGCAAAATGACAGTTGTGCAGAGTATTTTGACGCCAACTTGAAGAGACAGGACAGTTGCGCACGGTGTTTTGGACAAGTTTTAGGGTTTTAACAATAGTAACCAATTTCAAGCAAAACGTTAGTTGCGCAAAGTGTTTAGATTCCAATTTCAAGCAACACAACAGTTCCAGACGGTGTTTTGGACAAGTTTTAGCTTTTTAAAAGAAGTCGCCAACCTTAAGAAAAACGACAATTGCGCAGAGTGTTTTGACGCAAAACACTCTGCGCAACTGTCGTTTTGCTTGAATTTGGCGACTTTTGTTAAAAAGGCAAAACTTGCCCAAAATACCGTGCGCAACTGTCCTTTTGCTCAAAATTGGCGTCGAAACACTCTGCACAACTGTCGATTTGCTTGAACTTGGCGTCTTTTGTTAAAAATCTATAACTTGGCCAGAAAACCGTGCGAAACTGTCTTGTTGCTTGAATTTGGGGTCAAAACACTCTGCGCAACTGTCGATTTGATTGAACTTGGCGTCTTTTGTTAACAAGCTAAAAATTGTCGCAAACCCTGTGCGCAACTATCCTGTTGCTCGAAATAGGCGTCAAAACACTGCGCAACTGTCGTTTCTCTTGAAATTGGCGACATTTGTTAAAGTTAAAGCTGGTGCAAAACACCCTGCGCAACTGTCCTGTTGGTCAAAATTGGCGTCAAAACACTCTGCGAAACTGTCGTTGTTCTTGAAAACGGAATCTTTTCTAAAAAAGATAAACCTTGTGCAAAACACCGTGCGCAACTGTCCAGTTGACTGAAATTTGCGTCAAAACACTGTGGGCAACTATCGTTTTGCCTGAAAGTGGCGACATTTATTAAAAAGCTAAACATTGGAAAAAATACCGTGCGCAACTGTCCAGTTCATTGAAATTAGCGTCACAACACTCTGGGCAACTGTCGTTCTGTTTGAAATTGGCGACTTTTGTTAAAAAGCTAAAACTTGTCCAAAACACCATCTGGAACTGTCGTGTTTCTTGAAATTGGGGTCTAAACACTCTGCGCAACTAACGTTTTGCTTGAAATTGGTGACTTTTGTTAAAAACCTAAAACTTGTCCAAAACACCGTGCGCAACTGTCCTGTTCCTTGAAATTGGCGTCAAAACACAATGCGCATCTGTCGTTTTTCTTGAATCTGGCAACTTTTGTTAAAGGGCTATAACTTGTCCAAAAGACCGTGTGCAGCTGTGCTGTAGCTCGCAATTGACATCAAAACACTCTGCGCAACTTTCCATTTGCTTGAGCTTTGCGTCTTTTGATAACAACCAAAAACTTGTCCAAAACACCGTACGCAACTGTCCTGTTGCTTGAAATTGGCTTCAAAACACTCTGCGCAACTGTCGTTTCTCTTAAGGTTTGTGACTTTTGTTAAAAAGCGAAAACTTGTCCAAAACACCATCTGCAACTGTCGTGTCTCTTGAAATTGGGGTCTAAACACTCTGCGCAACTAACGTTTTGCTTGAAATTGGTGACTTTTGTTAAAAACCTAAAACTTGTCCAAAACACCGTGCGCAACTGTCCTGTTGCTTGAATTTGAGGTCAAAAAACTCTGCAAAACTGTCATTGTTCTTGAAATCGGCGACTTTTCTAAAAAAGCTAAACCTTGTGCAAAACACCGTGCGCAACTGGCCAGTTGATTAAAATTGGCGTCAAAACACTCTGCGCAACAAAAGTCGCCAAATTCAAGCAAAATGACAGTTGCGCAGAGTGTTTTGACGCCAATTTCAAGCAACAGGACTGTTGCGCACGGTGGATTGGACAAGTTTTAGCTTGTTAACAAAAGACGCCAAGTTCAAGCAAAACGACAGTTGCGCAGAGTGTTTTGACGCCAAACACTCTGCGCAACTGTCGTTTTGCTTGAATTTTGTTACTTTTGTTAAAAAGCGAAAACTTGCCCAAAATACCGTGCGGAAGTGTCCTTTTGCTCGAAATTGGCGTCAACACATTCTACACAACTGTCGTTTTTTTTTTAATTTGGCCACTATTGTCAAAAGGCTGAAACTTGTCCAAAACACCGTGCGTAGCTGCACTGTTGCTTGAAATTGGCGTCAAAACAGTCTGCGCAACTGTGGTTTTTCTTGAATTTGAGGACTTTTGTTAAAAGGCTAAAACTTGTCCAAAAGACCGTGCACAACTGTCCTGTCTCTTCAAATTCTCGTCAAAAGGCTCTGCGCAACTGTCAATTTGCTTGAAGTTGGCGTCTTTTGTTAAGAAGCTAAAACTTGTCCAAAAAACTGTGCGCAACTGTCCTTTTGCTAGAAATTGGCGTCAAAACACTCTGCGCAACTGTCGTTTTTCTTGAATTTTGCGAATCTTGTTAAAAGGCTAAGACTTGTCCAAAAAACCGTGCGCAAATGTCCTGTTGCTCGAAATAGGCGTCAAAACACCCTGCGCAACTGTCCCGTTGCTCAAAGTTAGCGTCAAAACACTCTGCGAAACTGTCGTTGTTCTTGAAATCGGCGACTTTTCTAAAAAAGCTAAACCTTCTGCAAAACACCGTGCGCAACTGTCCAGTTGCTCGAAATTGGCCTCAAAACATTCTGCGTCACTATCGATTTTCTTAAACTTGGCGTCTTTTGTTAAAAATCTATAAGTTTGCCAGAACACCGTGCGAAACTGTCCTGTTGCTTGATTTTGAGGTCAAAACATTCTGCGAAACTGTCGTTGTTCTTGAAATCGGCGACTTTTCTAAAAAAGCTAAACCTTGTGCAAAACACCGTGCGCAACTGGCCAGTTGATTAAAATTGGCGTCAAAACACTCCGGGCAACTTTCGTTTTGCTTAAAATTAGCGACTTTTGTTAAAAAGCTAAACCTTGGCAAAAACACCGTGCGCAACTGTCCAGTTCATTGAAATTAGCGTTACAACACTGTGCGCAACTGTCCGGTTGCTTAAACAATTTGCGTCAAAACCCTCTGCGCAACTAACGTTTTGCTTGAAATTGGCCACTTTTGTTAAAAAACTAAGGCTTGTCCAAAACACGGTGCGCAACTGTCCTGTCCCTTCAAATTGGCGTCAAAACTCTCTGCGCAACTGTCGTTCTGCTTGAATTTGGTGACTTTTGTTAGAAAGCTAAAACTTTCCCCAAAAACCGTGCGGAACTTTCATGTTGCTCGAAATTGGCGTCAAAACACTCTGCGCAGCTGTCGATTTGCTTCAACTTGGCGTCTTTTGTTAACAATCTATAACTTGTCCAGAACATCGTGCCCAACTGTCCTGTTGCTTAAAATTGGCGTCAAAACACTCTCCCCAACTGTCGTTTTTCTTGAAGTTGCCGACTTTTGTTAAAAACCTAAAACTTGTCCAAAACACCGTGCGCAACTGTCCTGTTCCTTGAAATTGGCGTCAAAACACAATGCGCATCTGTCGTTTTTCTCGAATCTGGCGACTTTTGTTAAAGGGCTATAACTTGTCCAAAAGACCGTGTGCAACTGTGCTGTTACTCGAAATTTGCGTCAAAACACGCTGCGCAACTGGCGATTTGCTTGAAGTCGGCGTCTTTTGTTAACAAGCTAAAACTTGTCCCAAACACCCTGCGCAACTGTCCTGTTGCTTGAAATTGCTGTCAAAACACTCTGCGCAACTGGCGTTTTTCTTGAAGTCGGCGACTTTTGTTAAGAAGCTAAAACTCCTCCAAAACACCGTGCGCAGCTGTCCTGTCGCTTGACATTTGCGACTTTTGGTTAAAAACCTAACCTGGTGCAAAACAAAGTGCGCAACTGTCTTATTGCTCGAAATTGACGTCAAAACACTCTGCGCATATTTCGTTTTGCTTAAAATTGGCGACTTTTGTTCAATAGCTAAAACTTGTCCAAAACACCTTGCGCAACTGTCGATTTGATTGAACTTGGCGTCTTTCGTTAACAACCTGAAAATTGTCCCTAAAACCGTGCGCAACTGTCCTGTTGCTTGAAATTGCCGTCAAAACACTCTGCGCAACTGGCGTTTTTCTTGAAGTTGGCGACATTTGTTAAGAAGTTGAAATTCCTCCAAAACACCGTTCCAAGCTGTCCTGTTGCTTGAGATTTGCGACTTTTGTTAAAAAGCCTAACCTTGTGCAAAACAAAGTGCGCAACTGTCTTATTGCTCGAAATTGACGTCAAAACACTCTGCGCATATTTCGTTTTGCTTCAAATTGGCGACTTTTGCTCAATAGCTAAAACTTGTCGAAGAAAACGTGCACAAATGTCCTTTTGCTTGAAATTGGCGTCAAAACACTCTGCGCAACTGTCGTTTTTCTTGAGTTTTGTGAATTTTGTTAAAAGGCTAAAACTTGTCCAAAAAACCGTGCGCAACTGTCCTGTTGCTCGAAATTGCCGTCAAAACACTCTGTGCAACTGTCGATTTGATTGAACTTGGCGTCTTTCGTTAACAAGCTAAAAATTGTCGGAAACACCGTGCGCAACTGTCCTGTTGCTCCAAATTGGCGTGAAAACACTCTGCGCAACTGTTGTTTTGCTTAAACTTTGCGTCTTTTGCTAACAGTCTATAACTTGCCCAGAACACTCTGCGCAGCTGTCGTTTTGCTTGAATTTGGCGACTTTTGTTAGGCAGAGTGTTTTGACGCCAATTTCAAACCACAGGACTGTCGCGCACGGTCTTTAAGACAAGTTTTAGCCTTTCAACAAAAGTCGCCAAATTCAAGAAAAACGACAGTTGCGCACAGTGTTTTGGACAAGTTTTAGGTTGTTAACAAAAGACGCCAAGTTCAAGCAAAACGACAGTTGCGCAGCGTGTTTTGACTCCACTTTCTAGCAACAGGAAAGGTGCGCGCGGTGTTTTGGACAAGATTTAGCTTGTTAACAAAAGACGCCAAACTCAAGCAAATCGACTGTTTTGCAGAGTGTTTTGACGTCAATTTCAAGCAACAGGACTGTTGCGCACAGTCTTTAAGACAACTTTTAGCCTTTTAACAAAAGTCGTTAAATTCAAGCAAAATGACAGTTGCGCAAAGTATTTTGACGCCAACTTGAAGAGACAGCACAGTTGCGCACGATGTTTTGGACAAGTTTTAGGTTTTAAGAAATAGTCACCAATTTTAAGCCAAACGTTAGTTGCGCAGAGTGTTTAGACCCCAATTTCAAGCAACACGACAGATCCAGACGGTGTTTTGCACAAGTTTTAGCTTTTTATAAAAAGTCGCCATCCTTAAGAAAAACGACAGTTGCGCAGAGTATTTTGACGCCAAACACTCTGCGCAACTGTCGTTTTGCTTGAATTTGGCCACTTTTGTTAAAAAGCCAAAACCTGCCCAAAATACCCTGCGCAACTGTCCTTTTGCTCAAAATTGGCGTCAAAAACACTCTGTACAACTGTCGATTTGCTTGAACTTGGCGTCTTTTGTTAACAATCTATAACTTTGCCAGAACACCGTGCAAAACTGTCCTGTTGCTTGAATTTGGGGTCAAAACACTCTGCGCAACTGTCGTTTTTCTTGAAGTTGGCGACTTTTGTTAAAAAGCTAAATTTGTCCAAACACCGTGCTCAACTGTCTTGTTGCTCCAAATTCCGTCAAAACACTTTGCACAACTGTCGTTTTCTTTAAGATTGGCGACTTTTGTTAAAAAGCTAAAACATGTCCCAAACACCGCACGCAACTGTCCTGTTGCTCGAAATTGGCGTCAAAACACTCTGCGCAACTGTCGATTTGGTTGAACTTTGCGTCTTTGGATAACGAGCTAAAACTTGTCCAAAAGACCGTGCGCAACTGTCCTCCTGCTTAAAATTGGCGTCAAAACACTCTGCGCAACTGTCGTTTTTTTTTTAATTTGGCGACTTTTGTTAAACGGCTAAAACTTGTCCAAAAGACCGTGCGCAACTGTCCTGTTCCTCGCAATTGGCGTCAAAACAGTCTGCGCAACTGTCGAATTGCTTGAACTTGGTGTCTTTTGATAACAAGCTAAAACTTGTCCAAAACACCGTTTACAACTGTCCAGATAATTGAAATTGACGTCAAAACACTCTGCGCAACAAAAGTCGCCAAATTCAGGCAAAATTACAGTTGCGCAGAGTGTTTAGACGCCAACTTGAAGAGACAGGACCGTTGCGCACGGTGTTTTGGACAAGTTTTAGCTTGTTAACAAAAGACGCCAAGTTCAAGCAAATTGACAGTTGCGCAGAGTGTTTTGACTCCATTTTCTAGCAACAGGAAAGTTGCGCGCGGTGTTTTGGAGAAGTTTTAGCTTGTTAACAAAAGACGCCAAGCTCAAGCAAATCGACAGTTTTGCAGAGTGTTTTGATGCCAATTTCAAGCAACAGGACTGTTGCGCACGGTCTTTAAGACAAGTTTTAGCCTTTTAACAAAAGTCGCCAAATTCAAGCAAAATGGCAGTTGCGCAGAGTATTTTGACGTCAACTTAAAGAGACAGGACAGTTGCGCACGGTGTTTTGGACATGTCTTAGGTTTTTAACAATAGTCACCAATTTCAAGCAAAACGTTACTTGCGCAGAGTGTTTAGACCCCAATTTCAAGCTACACGACAGTTCCAGACGGTGTTTTGGACAAGTTTTAGCTTTTTAAAAAAAGTCGCCAACCTTAAGAAAAACGACAGTTGCGCAGAGTGTTTTGACGCCAAACACTCTGCGAAACTGTCGTTTTGCTTGAATTTGGCTACTTTTGTTAAAAAGCCAAAACTTGCCCAAAATGCCGTGCGCAACTGTCCTTTTGCTCGAAATTGGCGTCAAAACACTCTGCACAACTGTCGAATTGCTTGAACTTGGCGTCTTTTGTTAAAAATCTATAACTTGGCCAGAACACTGTGCGAAACTGTCCTGTTGCTTGAATTGGGGGTCAAAACATTCTGCGCAACTGTCGTTTTTCTTGAATTTGGGGACTTTTGTTAAAAGGCTAAAACTTGTCCAAAACACCGTGCGCAACTGTCCTGTCTCTTCAATTTCTCGTCAAAAGGCTCTGCGCAACTGTCAATTTGCTTGATGTTGGCGTCTTTTGTTAAGAAGCTAAAACTTGTCCAAAACACTGTGCGCAACTGTCCTGTTGCTTGAAATTGGTGTTAAACACTATGCGCAACTGTCGTTTTTCTTGAATTTTGCGAATTTAGTTAAAAGGCTAAAACTTCTCCAAGAAACCGTGCCCAACTGTCCTGTTGCTCGAAATAGCCGTCAAAACACTCTCCGCAACTGTCGATTTGATTAAACTCGGCGTCTTTTGTTAACAAGATAAAAATTGTCCCAAACACCGTGCGCAACTATCCTGTTTCTCGAAATAGGCGTCAAAACACTGCGCAACTGTCGTTTTTCTTGAAATTGGGGACATTTGTTAAATGTAAAGCTGGTGGAAAACACCCTGCGCAACTGTCCCGTTGCTCAAAATTAGCGTCAAAACACTCTGCGAAACAGTCGTTGTTCTTGAAAACGGCGACTTTTCTAAAAAAGCTAAACCTTCTGCAAAACACCGTGCGCAATTGTCCAGTGCTTGAAATTGGCCTCAAAACACTCTGCGTCACTATCGAGTTTCTTAAACTTGGCGTCTTTTGTTAAAAATCTATAACTTTGCCAGAACACCGTGCAAAACTGTCCTGTTGCTTGAATTTGAGTTCAAAACACTCTGCAAAACTGTCGTTGTTCTTGAAATCGGCGACTTTTCTCAAAAAGCTAAACCTTGTGCAAAACACCGTGCGCAACTGGCCAGTTGATTGAAATTGGCGTCAAAACACTCTGCCCAACAAAAGTCGCCAAATTCAAGCAAAATGACAGTTGCGCAGAGTGTTTTGACGCCAACTTGAAGAGACAGGACAGTTGCGCATGGTGTTTTGGACAAGTTTTAGATTGTTAACAAAAGACGCCTAGTTCAAGCAAAACGACAGTTGCGCAGCGTTTTTCGACTCCACTTTCTAGCAACAGGAAAGGTGCGCACGGTGTTTTGGACAAGTTTTAGCTTGTTAACAAAAGACGCCAAGCTCAAGCAAATCGACAGTTTTGCAGAGTGTTTTGACGTCAATTTCAAGCAACAGGACTGTTGCGCACGGTCTATAAGACAAGTTTTAGCCTTTTAACAAAAGTCGCCAAAATCAAGAAAAATGAAAGTTGCGCGGAGTATTTTGACGCCAACTTGAAGAGACAGGACAGTTTCGCACGGTGTTTTGGACAAGTTTTAGCTTGTTAACAAAAGACGCCAAGTTCAAGCAAAACGACAGTTGCGCAGAGTGTTTTGACTCCACTTTCTAGCAACAGGAAAGGTGCGCGCGGTGTTTTGGACAAGTTTTAGCTTGTTAACAAAAGACGCCAAGCTCAAGCAAATCGACAGTTTTGCAGAGCGTTTTGATGCCAATTTCAAGCTACAGGACTGTTGCGCACGGTCTTTAAGACAAGTTTTAGCCTTTTAACAAAAGTCGCCAAATTCAAGCAAAATAACAGTTGCGCAGAGTATTTTGACGTCAACTTGAAGAGACAGGACAGTTGCGCACTGTGTTTTGGATATGTTTTAGGTTTTTAACAATAGTCACCAATTTCACGCAAAACGTTAGTTGCCCAGAGTGTTTAGACCCCAATTTCAAGCAACACGACAATTCCAGACGGTGTTTTGGACAAGGTTTAGCTTTTAAAAAAAAGTCGCCAACCTTAAGAAAAACGACAGTTGCGCAGAGTGTTTTGACGCCAAACACTCTGCGCAACTGTCGTTTTGCTTGAATTTTGTCACTTTTGTTAAAAAGCCAAAACTTGCCCGAAATACCGTGTGCAACTGTCCTTTTGCTCGAAATTGGCGTCAACACACTCTACGCAAGTGTCGTTTTTTTTTTAATTTGGCCACTATTGTAAAAAGGCTGAAACTTGTCCAAAACACCGTGCGCAGCTGCACTGTTGTTTGAAATTGGCGTCAAAACACTCTGCGCAACTGTCGTTTTTCTTGAATTTGGGGACTTTTGTTAAAAGGCTAAAACCTGTCCAAAAGACCGTGCGCAACTGTCCTGTCTCTTCAAATTCTCGTCAAAAGGCTCTGCGGAACTGTCAATTTGCCTGATGTTGGCGTCTTTTGTTAAGAAGCTAAAACTTGTCCAAAAAACTGTGCGCAACTGTCCTTTTGCTAGAAATTGGCGTCAAAACACTCTGCGCAACTGTCGTTTTTCTTGAATTTTCCGAATTTAGTTAAAAGGCTAAAACTTGTCCAAAAAACCGTGTGCAACTGTCCTGTTGCTCGAAATAGCCGTCAAAACACTCTGCGCAACTGTCGATTTGATTAAACTCGGCGTCTTTTGTTAACAAGATAAAAATTGTCGCAAACACTGTGCGCAACTATCCTGTTTCTCGAAATAGGCGTCAAAACACTGCGCAACTGTCGTTTTTCTTAAAATTGGGGACATTTGTTAAAGGTAAAGCTGGTGCAAAACACCCTGCGCAACTGTCCCTTTGCTCAAAATTAGCGTCGAAACACTCTGCGAAACTGTCGTTGTTCTTGAAATCGGCCACTTTTCTAAAAAAGCTAAACCTTCTGCAAAACACCGTGCGCAACTGTCCAGTGCTAGAAATTGGCCTCAAAACACTCTGCGTCACTATCGATTTTCTTAAACTTGGCGTCTTTTGTTAAAAATCTATAACTTTGCCAGAACACCGTGCAAAACTGTCCTGTTGCTTGAATTTGAGGTCAAAACACTCTGCAAAACTGTCGTTGTTCTTGAAATCGGCGACTTTTCTAAAAAAGCTAAACCTTGTGCAAAACACCGTGCGCAACTGGCCAGTTGATTAAAATTGGCGTCAAAACACTCTGCGCAACAAAAGTCGCCAAATTCAAGCAAAATGACAGTTGCGCAGAGTGTTTTGACGCCAATTTCAAGCAACAGGACTGTTGCGCACGGTGGATTGGACAAGTTTTAGCTTGTTAACAAAAGACGCCAAGTTCAAGCAAAACGACAGTTGCGCAGAGTGTTTTGACGCCAAACACTCTGCGCAACTGTCGTTTTGCTTGAATTTTGTCACTTTTGTTAAAAAGCGAAAACTTGCCCAAAATACCGTGCGCAAGTGTCCTTTTGCTCGAAATTGGCGTCAACACATTCTACACAACTGTCGTTTTTTTTTTAATTTGGCCACTATTGTCAAAAGGCTGAAACTTGTCCAAAACACCGTGCGCAGCTGCACTGTTGCTTGAAATTGGCGTCAAAACAGTCTGCGCAACTGTGGTTTTTCTTGAATTTGAGGACTTTTGTTAAAAAGCTAAAACTTCTCCAAAAGACCGTGCGCAACTGTCCTGTCTCTTCAAATTCTCGTCAAAAGGCTCTGCGCAACTGTCAATTTGCTTGAAGTTGGCGTCTTTTGTTAAGAAGCTAAAACTTGTCCAAAAAACTGTGCGCAACTGTCCTTTTGCTAGAAATTGGCGTCAAAACACTCTGCGCAACTGTCGTTTTTCTTGAATTTTGCGAATCTTGTTAAAAGGCTAAGACTTGTCCAAAAAACCGTGCGCAAATGTCCTGTTGCTCGAAATAGGCGTCAAAACACCCTGCGCAACTGTCCCGTTGCTCAAAGTTAGCGTCAAAACACTCTGCGAAACTGTCGTTGTTCTTGAAATCGGCGACTTTTCTAAAAAAGCTAAACCTTCTGCAAAACACCGTGCGCAACTGTCCAGTTGCTCGAAATTGGCCTCAAACCATTCTGCGTCACTATCGATTTTCTTAAACTTGGCGTCTTTTGTTAAAAATCTATAAGTTTGCCAGAACACCGTGCGAAACTGTCCTGTTGCTTGATTTTGAGGTCAAAACATTCTGCGAAACTGTCGTTGTTCTTGAAATCGGCGACTTTTCGAAAAAAGCTAAACCTTGTGCAAAACACCGTGCGCAACTGGCCAGTTGATTGAAATTGGCGTCAAAACACTCCGGGCAACTTTCGTTTCTCTTAAAATTAGCGACTTTTGTTAGAAAGCTAAACCTTGGCAAAAACACCGTGCGCAACTGTCCAGTTCATTGAAATTAGCGTTACAACACTGTGCGCAACTGTCAGGTTGCTTAAACAATTTGCGTCAAAACCCTCTGCGCAACTAACGTTTTGCTTGAAATTGGCGACTTTTGTTAAAAAACTAAGGCTTGTCCAAAACACGGTGCGCAACTGTCCTGTCCCTTCAAATTGGCGTCACAACTCTCTGCGCAACTGTCGTTCTGCTTGAATTTGGTGACTTTTGTTAGAAAGCTAAAACTTTCCCCAAAAACCGTGCGGAACTTTTATGTTGCTCGAAATTGGCGTCAAAACACTCTGCGCAGCTGTCGATTTGCTTCAACTTGGCGTCTTTTGTTAACAATCTATAACTTGTCCAGAACACCGTGCCCAACTGTCCTGTTGCTTAAAATTGGCGTCAAAACACTCTCCCCAACTGTCGTTTTTCTTGAAGTTGCCGACTTTTGTTAAAAACCTAAAACTTGTCCAAAACACCGTGCGCAACTGTCCTGTTCCTTGAAATTGGCGTCAAAACACAATGCGCATCTGTCGTTTTTCTCGAATCTGGCGACTTTTGTTAAAGGGCTATAACTTGTCCAAAAGACCGTGTGCAACTGTGCTGTTACTCGAAATTTGCGTCAAAACACGCTGCGCAACTGGTGATTTGCTTGAAGTTGGCGTCTTTTGTTAACAAGCTAAAACTTGTCCCAAACACCCTGCGCAACTGTCCTGTTGCTTGAAATTGCTGTCAAAACACTCTGCGCAACTGGCGTTTTTCTTGAAGTCGGCGACTTTTGTTAAGAAGCTAAAACTCCTCCAAAACACCCTTCGCAGCTGTCCTGTCGCTTGACATTTGCGACTTTTGGTTAAAAACCTAACCTGGTGCAAAACAAAGTGCGCAACTGTCTTATTGCTCGAAATTGACGTCAAAACACTCTGCGCATATTTCGTTTTGCTTCAAATTGGCGACTTTTGTTCAATAGCTAAAACTTGTCCAAAACACCTTGCGCAACTGTCGATTTGATTGAACTTGGCGTCTTTCGTTAACAAGCTGAAAATTGTCGCAAACACAGTGCGCAACTGTCCTGTTGCTCCAAATTGGCGTGAAAACACTTTGCGCAACTGCCGTTTTGCTTAAACTTTGCGTCTTTTGTTAACAGTCTATAACTTGTCCAGAACAACGTGCGCAACTGTCCTGTTGCTTGAAATTGGTGTTAAACACTATGCACAACTGTCGTTTCTCTTGAATTTTGCGACTTTTGTTAAAAGGCTAAGACTACTCCAAAACACCGTGCGCAACTGTCCTGTTGCTCGAAATTTGCTTCAAACCACTCTGCGCAACTGTCGTTTTTCTTGAATTTGGCGTCTTGTGTTAAAGGACTAAAACTTGTCTTAAAGACCGTGCGCAACAGTCCTGTGGCTTGAAATTGGCGTCAAAACACTCTGCCCAACAAAAGTCGCCAAATTCAAGCAAAATGACAGTTGCGCAGAGTGTTTTGACGCCAACTTGAAGAGACAGGACAGTTGCGCACGGTGTTTTGGACAAGTTTTAGCTTGTTAACAAAAGACGCCTAGTTCAAGCGAAATGACAGTTGCGCAGCGTGTTTTGACTCCACTTTCTAGCAACAGGAAAGTTGCGCACGGTGTTTTGGACAAGTTTTAGCTTGTTAACAAAAGACGCCTAGTTCAAGCGAAATGACAGTTGCGCAGCGTGTTTTGACTCCACTTTCTAGCAACAGGAAAGTTGCGCACGGTGTTTTGGACAAGTTTTAGCTTGTTAACAAAAGACGCCAAGCTCAAGCAAATCGACAGTTTTGCAGAGTGTTTTGACGTCAATTTCACGCAACAGGACTGTTGCGCACGGTCTATAAGACAACTTTTAGCCTTTTAACAAAACTCGCCAAATTCAAGCAAAATGACAGTTGCGCAGAGTATTTCGACGCCAACTTGAAGAGACAGGACAGTTGCGCACGGTGTTTTGGACAAGTTTTAGGTTTTTAACAATAGTTACCAATTTCAAGCAAAACGTTAGTTGCGCAGAGTGTTTAGACCCCAATTTCAAGCAACACAACAGTTCCAGACGGTGTTTTGGACAAGTTTTAGCTTTTTAAAAAAAGTCGCCAACCTTAAGAAAAACGACAGTTGCGCAGAGTGTTTTGACGCCAAACACTCTGCGCAACTGTCGTTTTGCTTGAATTTGGCGACTTTTGTTAAAAAGGCTAAAACTTGTCCAAAAAACCGTGCGCAACTGTCCTGTTGCTCGAAATTGCCATCAAAACACTCTGCGCAACTGTCGATTTGATTGAACTTGGCGTCTTTCGTTCACAAGCTAAAAATTGTCGCAAACACCGTGCGCAACTGTCCTGTTGCTCCAAATTGGCGTGAAAACACTTTGCGCAACTGTCGTTTTCCTTAAACTTTGCGTCTTTTGTTAACAGTCTATAACTTGTCCAGAACACTGTGCGCAACTGTCCTGTTTCTTGAAATTGGTGTCAAAACACTCTGCGCAACTGTCGTTTTTCTTGAAATTGGCGTCTTTTGTTAACAAGCTAAAACTTGTCTTAAAGACTGTGCGCAACAGTCCTGTGGCTTGAAATTGGCGTCAAAACACTTTGCCCAACAAAAGTCGCCAAATTCAAGCAAAATGACAGTTGCGCAGGGTTTTTTGACGCCAACTTGAAGAGACAGGACAGTTGCGCACGGTGTTTTGGACAAGTTTTAGCTTGTTAACAAAAGACGCCAAGTTCAAGCAAAACGACAGTTGCGCAGCGTGTTTTGACTCCACTTTCTAGCAACAGGAAAGGTGCGCACGGTGTTTTGGACAAGTTTTAGCTTGTTAAAAAAAGACGCCAAGCTCAAGCAAATCGACAGTTCGGAAGAGTGTTTCGACGTCAATTTCAAGCAACACGACTGTTGCGCACGGTCTTTAAGACAAGTTTTAGCCTTTTAACAAAAGTCGCCAAATTCAAGCAAAATAGCAGTGGCGCAGAGTATTTTGACGTCAACTTGAAGAGACAGGACAGTTGCGCACGGTGTTTTGGACATGTTTTAGGTTTTTAACAGTAGTCACCAATTTCAACAAAACGTAAGTTGCGCAGATTGTTTAGACCTCAATTTCAAGCAACACGACAGTTCCAGACGGTGTTTTGGACAAGTTTTAGCTTTTTAAAAAAAGTCGCCAACCTTAAGAAAAACGACAGTTGCGCAGAGTGTTTTGACGCCAAACACTCTGCGCAACTGTCGTTCTGCTTGAATTTGGCAACTTTTGTTAGAAAGCTAAAACTTGCCGAAAATACCGTGCGCAACTGTCCTTTTGCTCGAAATTGGCGTCAAAACACTCTGCAGAACTGTCGATTTGCTTGAACTTGGCGTCTTTTGTTAAAAATCTATAACTTGGCCAGAACACCGTGCGAAACTGTCCTGTTGCTTGATTTGGGGATTAAAACAATCTGCGAAACTGTCGTTGTTCTTGAAATCGGCGACTTTTCTAAAAAAGCTAAACCTTGTGCAAAACACCGTCCGCAACTGTCCAGTTGATTGAAATTGGCGTCAAAACACTCTGGGCAACTTTCGTTTTGCTTAAAATTGGCGACTTTTGTTAAAAAGCTAAACCTTGGCAAAAACACCGTGCGTAACTGTCCAGTTCATTGAAATTAGCGTTACAACACTGTGCGCAACTGTCCGGTTGCTTAAAAAATTTGCCTCAAAACCCTCTGCGCAACTATCGTTTTGCTTGAAATTGGCGACTTTTCTTAAAAAGCTAAGGCTTGTCCAAAACACCGTGCGCAACTGTCCTGTCTCTTCAAATTTGCGTCAAAACCCTCTGCGCAACTGTCGTTCTGCTTGAATTTGGCGACTTTTGTTAGAAAGCTAAAACTTGCCCCAAAGACCGTACGCAACTTTCCTGTTGCTCGAAATTGGCGTCAAAACATTCTGCGCAGCTGTCGATTTGCTTCAACTTGGCGTCTTTTGTTAACAATCTATAACTTGTCCAGAACGCCTTGCCCAACTGTCCTGTTGCTTAAAATTGGCGTCAAAACACTCTCCGCAACTGTCGTTTTTCTTGAAGTTGGCGACTTTTGTTAAAAAGCTAAAACTTGTTCAAACTTGCGCAACTGTCCTGTTGCTCAAAATTCCCCGCAAAACACCTTGCACAACAGTCGTTTTGTTTAAGATTGGCGACTTTTGTTAAAAAGCTAAAACATGTCCCAAACACCGCGCGCAACTGCCCTGTTGCTCGAAATTGGCGTCAAAACACTCTGCGCAACTGTCGATTTGGTTGAACTTTGCGTCTTTTGATAACCAGCTAAAACTTGTCCAATAGACCGTGCGAAACTTTCCTCTTGCTTGAAATTGGCGTCAAAACACTCTGCGCAACTGTCGTTTGGCTTGAAATTGGCGACTTTTGTTAAAAAGCTAAAACTTGTCTTAAAGACCCTGAGCAACTGTCCTGTTGCTCGAAATTTCCGTCAAAACACTTTGTACAACTGTCGTTTTGTTCCAGATTAGCGACTTTTGTTAAAAAGCTAAAAAATGTCCCAAACACCGCGCGCAACTGTCCTGTTCCTACAAATAGTCATCAAAACACTCTGTGCAACTATGGTTTTTCGTGAATTTGGGGACTTTTGTTAAAAGGCTAAAACTTGTCCAAAAGACTGTGCGCAACTGTCCTCTTGCTCGAAATTCGCATCAAAACAATCTGCGCAACTTTCGATTTGCTTGAGCTTTGCGTCTTTTGATAATAATCAAAAAAAATTTCGAAATTAGCTTCAAACCACTCTGCGCAACTGTCGTTTTTCTTGAATTTGGCGTCTTTTGTTAAAGGGCTAAAACTTGTCTTAAAGACCGTGCGCAACAGTCCTGTGGCTTGAAATTTGCGTCAAAACACTCTGCCCAACAAAAGTCGCCAAATTCAAGCAAAATGACAGTTGCGCAGAGTGTATTGACGCCAACTTGAAGAGACAGGACAGTTGCGCACGGTGTTTTGGACAAGTTTTAGCTTGTTAACAAAAGACGCCTAGTTCAAGCGAAACGACAGTTGCGCAGCTTGTTTTGACTCCACTTTCTAGCAACAGGAAAGGTGCGCACGGTGTTTTGGACAAGTTTTAGCTTGTTAACAAAAGAAGCCAAGCTCAAGCAAATCGACAGTTTTGCAGAGTGTTTTGACGTCAATTTCAAGCAACAGGACTGTTGCGCACAGTCTTTAAGACAACTTTTAGCCTTTTAACAAAAGTCGTCAAATTCAAGCAAAATGACAGTTGCGCAGAGTATTTTGACGCCAACTTGAAGAGACAGCACAGTTGCGCACGGTGTTTTGGACAAGTTTTAGGTTTTAAGAAATAGTCACCAATTTTAAGCCAAACGTTAGTTGCGCAGAGTGTTTAGACCCCAATTTCAAGCAACACGACAGTTCCAGACGGTGTTTTGGACAAGTTTTAGCTTTTTATAAAAAGTCGCCATCCTTAAGAAAAACGACAGTTGCACAGAGTATTTTGACGCCAAACACTCTGCGCAACTGTCGTTTTGCTTGAATTTGGCCACTTTTGTTAAAAAGCCAAAACTTGCCCAAAATACCGTGCGCAACTGTCCTTTTGCTCAAAATTGGCGTCAAAACACTCTGCACAACTGTCGATTTGCTTGAACTTGGCGTCTTTTGTTAACAATCTATAACTTTGCCAGAACACCGTGCAAAACTGTCCTGTTGCTTGAATTTGGGGTCAAAACACTCTGCGCAACTGTCGTTTTTCTTGAAGTTGGCGACTTTTGTTAAAAAGCTAAATTTGTCCAAAACACCGTGCTCAACTGTCTTGTTGCTCCAAATTCCGTCAAAACACTTTGCACAACTGTCGTTTTGTTTAAGATTGGCGACTTTTGTTAAAAAGCTAAAACATGTCCCAAACACCGCGCGCAACTGTCCTGTTGATCGAAATTGGCGTCAAAACACTCTGCGCAACTGTCGATTTGGTTGAACTTTGCGTCTTTTGATAACGAGCTAAAACTTGACAAAAAGACCGTGCGAAACTGTCCTGTTGCTTCAAATTGGCGTCGAAACACTCTGCGCAACTGTCGTTTGGCTTGAAATTGGCGACTTTTGTTAAAAAGCAAAAAGTTGTTAAAAGGAGCGAGCGCAACTGTCCTGTTGCTCCAAATAGGCGTCAAAAGACTCTGCGCTACTGTCGTTTTGCTTGAAATTGGCGACTTTTGTTAACGAGCTAAAACATGTCCCAAACACCCGCGCAACTGTTCTGTTCCTACAAATTGTCATCGAAACACTCTGTGCAAGTATCGTTTTTCGTGAATTTGGGGACTTTTGTTAAAAGGCTAAAACTTGTCCAAAAGACTCTGCACAAATCTCCTGTTGCTCGAAATTGGCATCAAAACACTCTGCGCAACTTTCGATTTCCTTGAAAGTGACGTCTTTTTTTAACAAGCTAAAACTTCTCCAAAACACCGTGCGCAACTGTCCTGTTGCTTGAAATTGGCGTCAAAACTCTGAGCAACTGTCTTTTTTCTTAAGGTTGGCGACTTTTGTTAAAAAGCAAAAACTTGTCCAAAACACCGTCTGGAACTGTCGTGTTCCTTGATACTGGGGTCTAAACACTATGCGGAAGTAACGTTTTGCTTGAAATTGGTGACTTTTGTTAAAAACCTAAAACTTGTCCAAAACACCGTGCGCAACTGTCCTGTTGCTCGAAATTGGCGTATAAACACTCTTCGCAACTGTCGTTTTGCTTCAAATTGGCGAATTTTGTTCAACAGCTAAAACTTGTCCAAAAGACCGTGCGAAACAGTCCTGTTGCTTGCAATTGGCGTCAACACACTCTACGCAACTGTCGTTTTTCTTGAATTTGGGGACTTTTGTTAAAAGGCTAAAACTTGTCCAAAAGACCATGCGCAACTGTCCTGTCTCTTCAAATTGGCGTCAAAAGACTCTGCGCAACTGTCAAATTTGCTTGAAGTTAGCGTCGTTTGTTAAGAAGCTAAAACTTGTCCAAAACACCGTGCGCAACTGTCCTTTTGCTTGAAATTGGCGTCAAAACACTCTGCGCAACTGTCGTTTTTCTTGAATTTTGCGAATTTTGATAAAAGGCTAAAACTTGTCCAAAAAACCGTGCGTAACGGTCCTGTTGCTTGAAATTGCCCTCAAACACTCTGCGCAACTGTCGATTTGATTAAACTCGGCGTCTTTTTTTAACAAGCTAGAAATTGTCGCAAACACCGTTCGCAACTATCCTGTTTCTTAAAATAGGCGTCAAAACACTGCGCAACTGTCGTTTCTCTTGAAATTGGCGACGTTTGTTAAAGGTAAAGCGGGTGCCAAACACCCTGGGCAACTGTCCCGTTGCTTAAAATTGGCGTCAAAACACTCTGCGAAACTGTCGTTGTTCTTGAAATCGGCGACTTCTCTAAAAAAGCTAAACCTTGTGCAAAACACCGTGCGCAACTGTCCTGTTGTTCGAAATTGGCCTTAAAACACTCTGTGTCACTGTCGATTTGCTTAAACTTGGCGTCTTTTGTTAACAATCTATAACTTGTCCAGAACACCGTGCGCAACTGTCCTGTTGCTCCAAATTGGCGTGAAAACACTCTGCGCAACTGTCGTTTTGCTTGAATTTGGTGACTTTTGTCAAAAAGCTAACACTTGTCCAAAAACACCATGTGCAGCTGTCTTGTTGCTCCAAATTGGCCTCAAAACACTACGCGCAACTTTCGTTTGGCTCGAAATTGGCAACTTTTTTTAAAAAGCTAAAGCTTGAAAACAACACCGTGCGCAACTGTCCAGTTTATTGAAATTTGCGTCAAAACACTCTGCACAACTTTCGTTCTGCTTGAACTTGGCGTGTTTTGATAATAACTTGTCCAAGGGACCGTGCGCAACTGTCCTCTAGCTCGAAATTGGCGTCAAAACACTCTGCGCAACTGTGGATTTGCTTGAACTTGGCGTCTTTTGTTAACAAGCAAAAACTTGTCCAAAAGACCGTGCGCAACTGTCCTGTTGCCCAAAATTGGCGTCAAAAGACTGTGCGCAACGGTCGATTTGGTTGAAGTTGGCGTCTTTAGTTAACAAGCTAAAACTTGTCGAAAACACCGTGCGCCAAACTGTCGTTGTTGTTGAAATCGGCGACTTTTGTAAAAAAGCTAAACCTTGTGCAAAACACTGTGCGCAACTGTCCAGTTGCTTAAAAAATTTACGTCAAAACCCTCGGCGCAACTAATGTTTTGCTTGAACTTGGCGACTTTTGTTACAAAGCTAAGGCTTGACAAAAACACCGTGCGCAACTGTCCTGTCTCTTCAAATTGGCGTCAAAACACTCTGCGCAACAGCCGTTCTGCTTGAATTTGGCGACGATTGTTAGAAAGCTAAAACGTGCCCAAAAGACAGTGCGAAACTTT
>NC_133209.1:12608146-12655646 GCF_958299795.1 Porites lutea
TCAAAATCTTGAATTGAGGATTTTGGAAAGCTATGATCTTCAAATCGGTCAAAATCTTGAATTCAGGGTTTTGGAAAGCTAAAATCTTGATATCTGCCAAAATCTTGTATTCAGGATTTTGGAAAGCTAAAACCTTGAAATCTGCCTAAATCTTGAATTCATGATTGTGGAAACCTAACATCTTGAAATCGGCCAAAATCTTGCATTCAGGATTTTGGAAATCTAAAACCTTGAAATCTGCCAAAAACTTGAATAAAGGGTTTTGGAAGGCTAAAATTTTGAAATCCGCCAAAATCTTGAAGTCAGGATTTGGCAAATCTAAAATCTTAAATTCAGGATATTGGAACCCTAAAATCTTGAAATCGGCCAAGATCTGGTATTCAGGATTTTGGAAAGCTAAAACCTTGAAATCTGCCAAAATCTTGAATTCAGGATTTTGGAAAATTAAAACCTTGAAATCTGCCAAAATCTTGAATCAAGGATTTTGGAAAGCTAAAATCTTGATATCGGCAGAAATCTTAAATTCAGGATTTTGGAAAGCTAAAATCTTGAAGTCGGCCAAAATCATGAATTTAGGATTTTGGAAAGATAAAATCTTTAAATCCCCCAAAATCTTGATTTGAGGATTTTTTTAAAGCTAAGATCTCTAAATCGCTCAAAAACTTGAATTCAGGGTTTTCGAAAGATAAATTTTTAAAATTGGCCAAAATCTTGAATTGAGCATTTTGGAAAGCTAAAATCTTAAAATCGGCCAAAATCTTGGATTGAGGATTTTGGAAAGCTACGCTCTTGAAATTGGCCAAAATCTTGAAATCGGTCAAAATCTCTAATTCAGGATTTTTGAAAGCTAAATTCTTAAAATCGGCCAAATTCTTTAATTCAGGATTTTGGAAAGCTAAATCTTGAAATCGGTCAAAATCTTGAATTCAGGATTTTAAAAAGCTAAAATCTTGAAATCAGCCAAAATCTTCCATTGAGTATTTTGGAAAGCTTAAATGTTGAGATCGGTCAAAATCTTGCATTCAGGATTTTGGAAAGCTAAAATCTTAAAATTGGCAAAAATCTTGAATTGAGGATTTTGGAAAACTAAAAGCTTGAAATCGGCGAAAATATCGAATTGAGGATTTTGGAAACCTAAGATCTTGAAATTGGCCAAAATCGTGAATTCAGGATTTTCGAAAGCAAAAATCTTGAAATCTGCCAAAATCTTGAAATCAGGATTTTGGAAAATCAAAATCTTAAAATCGGCCAAAATCTCGAATTGAGGATTTTGGAAAGCTATGATCTTGAAATCGGTCAAAATCTTGAATTCAGGGTTTTGGAAAGCTAAAATTTTGATATCTGCCAAAATCTTGTATTCAGGATTTTGGAAAGCTAAAACCTTGAAATCTGCCAGAATCTTGAATTCATGATTTTGGAAACCTACGATCTTGAAATCGGCCAAAATCTTGAATTCAGAATTTTGGAAATCTAAAACCTTGAAATCTGCCAAAAACTTGAACCGAGGGTTTTTGAAAGCTAAAATTTTGAAATCCGCCAAAATATTAAATTCAGGATTTGGGAAAGCTAAAATCTTAAATTCAGGATATTGAAACCCTAAAATCTTGAAATCGGCCAAGATCTTGTATTTAGGATTTTGGAAAGCTAAAACCTTGAAATCTGCCAAAATTTTGAATTCAGGATTTTAAAAAATTAAAACCTTGAAATCTGCCAAAATCTTGAATTCAGGATTTTTGAAAGATAAAATCTTGAAATCGGCCAAAATCTTGAATTCAGGATTTTGGAAAATTAAAACCCTTAAATCTGCCAAAATCTTGAATTCAGGATTTTGAAAAGCTAAAATCTTAAAATCGGCCAAAGTCTTGAATTCAGGATATTGGAAAGCTAAGATCTTGAAAACGGTCCAAACCTTGAATTCAGGATGTTGGAAAGCTAAAATCTTGAAATAGGCCAAAATCATGAATTCAACATTTTGGAAAGCTAAAATCTTAAATTCGGCCAAAATCTTGAATTCAGGATTTTGGAAAGCTAAATTCTTGAAATTGGCCAAAATCTTGAATTCAGGATATTGGAAAAATAAATTTTTTTAAATGGATCAAAATGTTGAATTCAGGATTTTGCAAAGCTAAAATCTTGAAATCGATCAAAATCTTGAATTCAGGATTTTAGAAAGCTAAAATTTTGAAATAATCGAAAATCTTGAATTGAGGATTTTGGAAAGCTAAAATCTGGAAATCGGCCAAAATCTTGAAATCAGGATTTTTGAAAGCTACAATCTTGAAATCGGCCAAAATCTTCAATTCAGGATTATGGAAAGCTAAAAACTTGAAATCGGCTAAAATGTTCAATTTAGGATTTTGGAATTCTAAAATCTTGCAATCGGCCAAAATCTTGAATTCAGCATGATGGAAAGCTAAGATCTTGAAATCGACGAAAATCTTAAAATCGGCAAAATCTCCAATTCAGGATTTTGGAAACCTAAGATCTTGAAATCGGCCAAAATCTTGAATTCAGAATTTTGGAAAGGTAAAACCTTGAAAGCTGCCAAAATATTGAATTCAGGATTTTGGAAAGATTAAATCTTGAAATCCGCCAAGATCGTGAATTCAGGATTTTGGAAAGCAAAAACCTTGAAATCGGAATAAATCTTAAATTCAGGATTATTGAAAGCTACAATCTTGAAATCGGCCAAAATCTTCAATTCAGGATTTTGGAGCCCTAACATCTAGAAATGGGCGAAAATCTTCAATTCAGGATATTGGAACCCTAAAATCTTGAAATTGGTCAAAATCTTGAATTCAGGATTTTCGAAAGCTAAAATCTTGATATCGGCAAAAATCTTAAATTCAGGATTTTGGAAAGCTAAAATCTTGAAATCGGCCAAAATCTTGAATTCGGGATTTTGGAAAGATGAAATCTTGAAATCGGCAAAAATCTTAAAATCGGCAAAAATCTGGAATTGAGGATTTTGGAAACCTACGATCTTGAAATCGGCCAAAATGTTGAGTTCAGGATTTTGGAAAGGTAAAATCTTGAAATCGGTCAAAATCTTGCATTCAGGATTTTGGAAAGCTAAAATCTTGGAATCGGCCAAAATCTTGAATTCAGGATTTTTGAAAGCTACCATAACAGGCCAGAGCCCCGATTTTAAGTACTAGGCGACTTTGAAAGACGCGTGTTTCACATATTTGTGGTGGAGTAGAATGCTGGCTTGGTCAGAGGCCCTTTGTTTAAAACATGGCGGGATACTCGCAGCATGTGCCTTGCATGTGCCTTGTAGCTGTCAACATAATGCTTCTTAATTACATTCTGTCATAATTAACACAACCCGATCCATGTTTGGTTGAAAGTAATTGTACAAATCTGGTACCAGAGAAACCACTTTTAAAAAACAAAAACACAAAACTAGTTTATGGTTATTTCTCATTAATTTCACTTATCAAAACAAATATTTACTTTTATCAGTTTTCCCGTTTCTTTCAAAACATCCTTCATTTCCGGACGTTTCACCGTAGTCAATGAAAGACGCGTTTTATCGGTCTTCTTTTTCGCGGGAATATCAAAATTTCCATCTTTCAAAACTCGATGAACCAAAGCTTGCAGAATACCAAAGCGCCAAAGGCGCACGATGCAGTCCCGGTGTTTTGTGAGCACCCGTTAAAAATATTGAACGCCAAAATTATCAAGTTTTGGTACAGCGAGAGGCAGCTAGTTTCTGTACCCAAAGGTTAGTGCATGGACAGGCTATCGAAAGAAAATAAAAGGGATGGTTGCCCAATGGATAGCAGGCCTAACTACGCAAAATAAATGTCTCATTGCATCCTTGTCTGCGAGGTTAGTACTAAATTTACTCTCGAGAATGCATTACACAACTCAATCAGCAACACTTTGCAAGTAGAATTGGTGATCAGTGTGGCCAATTTATATTTCTAAGGGACGTCTGTCGCACAAAGGCTTAACGCATAACAGCTGACATAACAGTTTCCTCACAATCGACCCAGTTAGAATGCGATGATGTGCGCGTGAACTTTGCCTACAACTGGCAATAAGCTGAATAAACCGGAAGCTGAACACCAGGAATAAGTTACTAAATTACATCGCTCAGGTTCTTTTTCTTTTTTTTTCAAGTACCGGAGGGGCTTTTCTTGCATTCTGTTGCGCAGTTTGGCAGTGATATAGCCGGCATCAGACAGGTAACTCACCGAAGCCAACATTTTACTCTTCTTCTACCAAACAGTTTTCCTGCAATGGTTTTAGTACTGGTCCCGTTGCCGAAACCTTGCACGAGCAAGATACGGTAATCGAGAGTCGAGAATCGAGAATCGATATTGTACTCGGGACAAGAAAAGGTCGCCGTTCAAGGAACAACTGATGCAATGTAAGAGCTTCAAGCTGCTGAGAATTGCCAATTCTGGATTACAAGCAGTGAAGGAACTCCTGAGAAGCGTCCAAATTATAAAGGAACTTTGGAGGCCAGTCAGCCACGGTGATTGTCGCACCACGCATAAAGTAGAATAAATTTGTTAGCCTGGTCTTCTCTTTGCCACAAATCACGTAAAACTATATAGAAGGTACCACTATGAACTCTGGAAAATGAAAATTCAATAGTACTATGGTTCACGACTGACAGTTTAAAAGAGAGACAACCTTCACCTCAGAATCTTGGGCGCGCCGCCTGTAAGCTCTGAGGGAGAGGGAAGCCCCATAATTTGGCCTATTTCAGAAACAAATGACAATACAAAAATAACCTACAATAATAATTTGGATAAATGACCGACATTTTAAAAGAGAGACTACCATCACCTAAGAAACTTGGGCGCGCCGCCTGTAAGCTCTAAGGGAGAGGGTAGCCCCATATTTTGGCCTGTTTCAAAACAAATGACAGTACAAAGATGACCTAAAATAATAATTTGGATAATGACCGACATTTCAAAAGAGAGACTACCATCACCTCAGAATCTTGGGCGCGCCGCCTGTAAGCTCTGAGGAAGAGGGAAGCCCCATAATTTGGCCTATTTTAGAAACAAATGAAAATACAAAAATAACCTACAATAATAATTTGGATAAATGATCGACATTTTAAAAGAGAGACTACCTTCACCTCAGAATCTTGGGCGCGCCGCCTGTAAGCTCTGAGGGAGAGGGTAGCCCCATAATTTGGCCTATTTCAAAACAAATGACAAAACAAAGATGACCTACAATAATAATTTGGATAATGACCGACATTTCAAAAGAGAGACTACCATCACCTCAGAATCTTGGGCGCGCCGCCTGTAAGCTCTGAGGGAGAGGGTAGCCCCATAATTAAATTTGGCCTATTTCCAAAAGAAATCACACAACAAAAATTACCTACAATAATAATTTGGATAAATGACCAACATTTTAAAAGAGAGACTACCATCACCTCAGAATCTTGGGCGCGCCGCCTGTAAGCTCTGAGGGAGAGGGTAGCCCCATAATTTGGCCTATTTCAAAACAAATGACAAAACAAAGATGACCTACAATAATAATTTGGATAATGACCGACATTTCAAAAGAGAAACTACCATCACCTCAGAATCTTGGGCGCGCCGCCTGTAAGCTCTGAGGGAGAGGGTAACACTATAATTTGGTCTATTCAGTAAAAAGTAAGTAACAATACAAAGGTAACCTGAAATAATAATTTTTGGATTATGATTGACATTTCAAGGAGGCTAAAATGACTGATATAGAAACCATACTGTATCTGTGACGTTGATTATACAGATCGCCTAAGCAAACACGAAGATGTTGAAGTGGAAGCTAGAATATCTGGAGTAATCCAGCGTCTTGGGCTCCTTCCAGCGAATAAGATTTTGGCGGGATTTCGAGAGTGCTTGGCGGGCTTTTTGGAGAGTGATTTGTCACTGGAGGCACATCGACGCTTACATCGTCTTAAGCCAGAGAAAAAAGACTTGAATCCTTCGCCGTTTGATCAAAAAGGTCGTCCATTGAATCAGATAATCGGTCTTGCTGTTCCTCAAGGAGATGTGAAGTAGAGCTCGAGCTCTCGCATTCGTTTTCTCCGGCGACTATAAAATGTGCATTGTTGACGGCTTTTCTCAAACGTTCAAATAGGGAAGATTTAAAAATTTCTTTGGTCAGGGTCTTTTCCACGCCGAGTTCCTTCCAAACCGGAGAAAGATGTGCCAGCAAAGAGTGTATTCCTACTTGTGGCTCCACACTAAAAACTTGATACGCAGACTCGTTGTTTTCGCTTCGAAGGTCACCAATGTTGACACGGCATACTACTCTTGACAGAAGTTAAATAAGCCATCGGAGCACTATTTTCTTAAAGGAAAGCACTTGAAAAACCATTGAAAGCGTATCAAGCCTATTTGAATCCAAATGCGGCGAGAAAACTGTAGTTATCAATTGCGAAGCCAGATGCGCGAAGATCGACTTCCAAATTTTCAATCGACCGTGAAATGAATTTATAATACCCACATAGTCTGATCAAATTTCGCGTTTCCCTGAGATGTCTGGTTCGTTTAATCAGAAGTACAAAGTTCCTTGACAGGCAATGTGTCCGGCGCTCTCCAAAGGTGTCTGGAGAAATGCTTAAAACTAATTACCTTGTCTGTTATTGGAAACCGATATGCGGTGGTTGCTGTGGAGATTAGGCCTCCTCCTGCGCGAACTAAAATCGGGGCTCTGGCCTGTTATGATCTTTAAATCGGCCAAAATCCTCAATTCCGGATTTTGGAAAGCTAAAATCTTGAAATTGTTTAAAATCTTGAATTTAGGATTTTGGAAAGCTAAAATCTTGAAATCGGCCAAAATCTTAAATTGAGGATTTTGGAAAGCTAAGATGTTGAAATCGGCCAAAATCTTGAATTCAGGATTTTGGAAAGCTGAAATTTTGAAATCGGCCAAAATCTTGAATTCAGGATTTTGGAAAGATAAAATCTTGAAATCGGCCAAAATCTTGAATTCAGGATTTTGGAAAGCTAAAATCTTAAAATCGGCCAAAATCTCGAATTGAGGATTTTGCAAAGCTAAAATCTTGAAATCGGCAATAATCTTGAATTAAGGATTTTGGAAAGCTAAAATCTTGAAATCGGCCAAAATCTTGAATTGAGGATTTGTGAAAGCTACGACCTTGAAATCTTCCAAAATGTTGAAATCGGTCAAAAACTCGAATTCAGGATTTTGGAAAGCTAAAATCTTTAAATCGGCCAAAACCTTGAATTCAGCATTTTAGAAAGCTAAAATCTTAAAATCCGCCAAAATCTTGAATTAAGGATTATGGAAAGCTAAAATATTGAAATTGGCCAAAATCTCGAATTCAGGAATTTTACAAAGTTAAAATCTTGAAATCGGCCAAAATCTTGAACTCTGGATTTTGGTAAGCGAAAATCTTGAAAGCGGCCAAAATCTTAAATTTAGGATTTTGGGAAGCTAAAATCTTGAAATCGGCCAAAATCTTGATTTCAGGATTTTGCAAAGCTAAAATCTTGAAATCAGCCAAAATCTTGATTTGAGGATTTTGGAAAGCTAAAATCTGGAATTCGGCCAAGATCTTGCAGTCAGGATTTTCCAAACCTAAGATCTTGAAATCGGCCGAAATCTTGAATTCAGGATTGTGGAAAGCTAAATTCTTCAAATCTGCCAAAATCTTAAATTAAGGATTTTGGAAACCAAAAATCTTAAAATCGGCCAAAATCTTGAATTCGGGATTTTGGAAAGCTAAAATCTTGAAATCGGCCAAAATCTTACATTCAGGATTTTGGAAAGCTAAAATCTTGAAATCGGCCGAATTCTTGAATTAAAGATTTTGGAAAGCTAAAATCTTGAAATCGGCCAAAATCTTGAAGAGAGGATTTTTTAAAGCCAAGATCTCTAAATCAGCAAAAAATTTGAATTCAGGATTTTGGAAAGCTAAAATCTTGAAATAGGCCAAAATCTTGAATTGAGGATTTGGGAAAGCTATAATCTTGAAATCGGCCAAGATCATGAATTAAGAATTTTGGAAAGCTAAGATCTTGAAATCGGCCAAAGTTTTGAAATCGGTCAAAATCTCAAATTCTGCATTTTGGAAAGCTACAGTCTTGAAATCGGCCAAAATCTTGAATTCAGGATTTTAAAAAGCTAAAACCTTGAAATAGGCCAAAATCTTGAAATCAGCCAAAATCTTGAATTCAGGATTTTAAAAAGGAAAAATCTTGAAACCAGCCAATATCTTGAATTGAGAATTTTGGAAAGCTAAAATCTTCTACTCAGCTAAAATCTTGCATTCAGGATTTTGCAAAGCTGAAATCTGGAAATCGGCCAAAATCTTAAATGGACGATTTTGGAAACCTATGATCTTGAAAGCGGCCAAAATCTTGAATTCAGGATTTTGGAAAGCTAAAATCTTGAAATCGCCCAAAACCTTGAATTCAGGATTTTGGAAAGCTAAAATTATCAAGTCGGTCAAAATTTTGAATTCAGGATTATGGAAAGCTAAAATCTTGAAATCCGCGAAAATCTTGAATTAAGGATTTTTTAAAGCTAAGATCTCTAAATCGGCCAAACACTTGAACTCAGGATTTTAGAAAGATAAAAGGTTGAAATCGGCCAAAATCTTGAATTGAGGATTTGGGAAAGCTACGATCTTGAAATCGGCCAAAATATGGAATTCTGGATTTTGGAAAGCTAAGATCTTGAAATCGGTCAAAATCTTGAATTGAGGATTTTGGAAAGGTAAAATCTTGAAATCGGCCAAAATCTTGAATTGAGGATTTGTGAAAGCTACGATCTTGAAATCGGCCGAAATGTTGAAATCGGTCAAAATCTCGAATTCAGGATTTTGGAAAGCTAAAATCTTAAAATCGGTCAAATTCTTGAATTCAGGATTTTGGAAAGCTAAAATCTTTAAATCGGTCAAAATCTGGAATTCAGGATTTTAGAAACCAAAAATCTTGAAATTAGCCAATATCTTAAATTCAGGATTTTGCAAAGCTAAAATCTTGAAATCGAACAAAATCTTGAATTGAGGATTTTCGAAACCTAAGATCTTGAAATCGGCCAAAATCTTGAATTGAGGATTTAGGAAAGCTAACATCTTGAAATCGGCCAAAATCTTGAATTGAGGATTATGGAAAGCTAAGATATTGAAGTCGGCCAAAATCTTGAATTCAGGATTTTACAAAGTTAAAATCTTGAAATCGGCCAAAATCTTGAATTCGGCATTTTGGTAAGCTAAAATCTTGAAATCGGCCAAAATCTTAACCTTAGGATTTTGGAAAGCTAAAATCTTGAAATCGGCCAAAATCTTGAATTCATTATTTTGCAATGCTAAAATCTTGTAATCGGCCAAAATGTTGATTTCAGGATTTTGCAAAGCTAAAATCTTGAAATCGGCCAAAATCGTGAATTGAGGATTTGGGAAAGCTGAAATCTTGAAATCGGCCAAAATCTTGAATTAAGAATTTCGGAAAGCTAAGAGCTTGAAATCGGCCAAAGTGTTGAAATCGGCTAAAATCTTCAATTCAGGATTTTGGAAAGCTAAAACCTAGAAATCGGCCAAAATCTTGAATTCAGGATTTTGGAAAGCTACGATCTTGAAATCGGCCAAAATCTTAAATTCAGCATCTTGGAACCCTAAAACTTTGAATTCAGGATTTTGGAAAGCGAAAATCTTGATATCGGCAGAAATCTTAAATTCAGGATTTTGGAAAGTTAAAATCTTGAAATCTGCCAAAATCATGAATTCAGGATTTTTGAAAGATAAAATCTTTAAATCCGCCAAAATCTTGATTTGAGGATTTTTTTAAAGCTAAGATCTCTAAATCAGCCAAAAACAGGATTTTGGAAAGATAAATTCTTGAAATTGGCCAAAATCTTGGATTGAGGATTTTGGAAAGCTAAAATCTTAAAATCGGCCAAAATCTTGAATTCAGGATTTTGGAAAGCTAAAATCTTAAAATCGGCCAAAATCTCGAATTGAGGATTTTGCAAAGCTAAAATCTTGAAATCGGCAATAATCTTGAATTAAGGATTTTGGAAAGCTAAAATCTTGAAATCGGCCAAAATCTTGAATTGAGGATTTGTGAAAGCTACGACCTTGAAATCTTCCAAAATGTTGAAATCGGTCAAAAACTCGAATTCAGGATTTTGGAAAGCTAAAATCTTTAAATCGGCCAAAACCTTGAATTCAGCATTTTAGAAAGCTAAAATCTTAAAATCCGCCAAAATCTTGAATTAAGGATTATGGAAAGCTAAAATATTGAAATTGGCCAAAATCTCGAATTCAGGAATTTTACAAAGTTAAAATCTTGAAATCGGCCAAAATCTTGAACTCTGGATTTTGGTAAGCGAAAATCTTGAAAGCGGCCAAAATCTTAAATTTAGGATTTTGGGAAGCTAAAATCTTGAAATCGGCCAAAATCTTGATTTCAGGATTTTGCAAAGCTAAAATCTTGAAATCAGCCAAAATCTTGATTTGAGGATTTTGGAAAGCTAAAATCTGGAATTCGGCCAAGATCTTGCAGTCAGGATTTTCCAAACCTAAGATCTTGAAATCGGCCGAAATCTTGAATTCAGGATTGTGGAAAGCTAAATTCTTCAAATCTGCCAAAATCTTAAATTAAGGATTTTGGAAACCAAAAATCTTAAAATCGGCCAAAATCTTGAATTCGGGATTTTGGAAAGCTAAAATCTTGAAATCGGCCAAAATCTTACATTCAGGATTTTGGAAAGCTAAAATCTTGAAATCGGCCGAATTCTTGAATTAAAGATTTTGGAAAGCTAAAATCTTGAAATCGGCCAAAATCTTGAAGAGAGGATTTTTTAAAGCCAAGATCTCTAAATCAGCAAAAAATTTGAATTCAGGATTTTGGAAAGCTAAAATCTTGAAATAGGCCAAAATCTTGAATTGAGGATTTGGGAAAGCTATAATCTTGAAATCGGCCAAGATCATGAATTAAGAATTTTGGAAAGCTAAGATCTTGAAATCGGCCAAAGTTTTGAAATCGGTCAAAATCTCAAATTCTGCATTTTGGAAAGCTACAGTCTTGAAATCGGCCAAAATCTTGAATTCAGGATTTTAAAAAGCTAAAACCTTGAAATAGGCCAAAATCTTGAAATCAGCCAAAATCTTGAATTCAGGATTTTAAAAAGGAAAAATCTTGAAACCAGCCAATATCTTGAATTGAGAATTTTGGAAAGCTAAAATCTTCTACTCAGCTAAAATCTTGCATTCAGGATTTTGCAAAGCTGAAATCTGGAAATCGGCCAAAATCTTAAATGGACGATTTTGGAAACCTATGATCTTGAAAGCGGCCAAAATCTTGAATTCAGGATTTTGGAAAGCTAAAATCTTGAAATCGCCCAAAACCTTGAATTCAGGATTTTGGAAAGCTAAAATTATCAAGTCGGTCAAAATTTTGAATTCAGGATTATGGAAAGCTAAAATCTTGAAATCCGCGAAAATCTTGAATTAAGGATTTTTTAAAGCTAAGATCTCTAAATCGGCCAAACACTTGAACTCAGGATTTTAGAAAGATAAAAGGTTGAAATCGGCCAAAATCTTGAATTGAGGATTTGGGAAAGCTACGATCTTGAAATCGGCCAAAATATGGAATTCTGGATTTTGGAAAGCTAAGATCTTGAAATCGGTCAAAATCTTGAATTGAGGATTTTGGAAAGGTAAAATCTTGAAATCGGCCAAAATCTTGAATTGAGGATTTGTGAAAGCTACGATCTTGAAATCGGCCGAAATGTTGAAATCGGTCAAAATCTCGAATTCAGGATTTTGGAAAGCTAAAATCTTAAAATCGGTCAAATTCTTGAATTCAGGATTTTGGAAAGCTAAAATCTTTAAATCGGTCAAAATCTGGAATTCAGGATTTTAGAAACCAAAAATCTTGAAATTAGCCAATATCTTAAATTCAGGATTTTGCAAAGCTAAAATCTTGAAATCGAACAAAATCTTGAATTGAGGATTTTCGAAACCTAAGATCTTGAAATCGGCCAAAATCTTGAATTGAGGATTTAGGAAAGCTAACATCTTGAAATCGGCCAAAATCTTGAATTGAGGATTATGGAAAGCTAAGATATTGAAGTCGGCCAAAATCTTGAATTCAGGATTTTACAAAGTTAAAATCTTGAAATCGGCCAAAATCTTGAATTCGGCATTTTGGTAAGCTAAAATCTTGAAATCGGCCAAAATCTTAACCTTAGGATTTTGGAAAGCTAAAATCTTGAAATCGGCCAAAATCTTGAATTCATTATTTTGCAATGCTAAAATCTTGTAATCGGCCAAAATGTTGATTTCAGGATTTTGCAAAGCTAAAATCTTGAAATCGGCCAAAATCGTGAATTGAGGATTTGGGAAAGCTGAAATCTTGAAATCGGCCAAAATCTTGAATTAAGAATTTCGGAAAGCTAAGAGCTTGAAATCGGCCAAAGTGTTGAAATCGGCTAAAATCTTCAATTCAGGATTTTGGAAAGCTAAAACCTAGAAATCGGCCAAAATCTTGAATTCAGGATTTTGGAAAGCTACGATCTTGAAATCGGCCAAAATCTTAAATTCAGCATCTTGGAACCCTAAAACTTTGAATTCAGGATTTTGGAAAGCGAAAATCTTGATATCGGCAGAAATCTTAAATTCAGGATTTTGGAAAGTTAAAATCTTGAAATCTGCCAAAATCATGAATTCAGGATTTTTGAAAGATAAAATCTTTAAATCCGCCAAAATCTTGATTTGAGGATTTTTTTAAAGCTAAGATCTCTAAATCAGCCAAAAACAGGATTTTGGAAAGATAAATTCTTGAAATTGGCCAAAATCTTGGATTGAGGATTTTGGAAAGCTAAAATCTTAAAATCGGCCAAAATCTTGAATTGAGGATTCGGAAACCTAAAATCGTAAAATCGGCCAAAATCTTGAACTGAGGATTTTGCAAAGCTAAAATCTTGAAATCGGCGAAAATCTCGAATTGAGGATTTTGGAAACCTAAGATCTTGAAATCGGCCAAAATCTTGAATTCAGGATTTTGGAAATCTAAAACCTTGAAATCTGCAAAAATCTTGAATTCAGGATTTTGGAAAGCTAAAATCTTAAAATCGGACAAAATCTTGAATTCAGGATTTGGGAAAGCTACGATCTCGAAATCGGTACAAATCTTGAATTCAGGATTTTGGAAAGGTAAAATTTTAAAATCTACTAAAATCTTGAATTCAGGACTTTGGAAAGCTAAAATCTTAAAATCGGCCAAAATCTTGAATTCAGGATTTTTGAAAGCTAAGATCTCGAAATCGGGAAAAATCTTGAATTCAGGGTTTTGGAAAGCTAAAATCTTGAAATCCGCCAAAATCTTGAATTCAGCATTTTAGAAACCTAAAGTCTTAAAATCCGCCATAATCTTGAATTGAAGATTATAGAAAGGTAAGATATTGAAATCGGCCAAAACCTTAAATTCAGGATTTTAGAAAGTTAAATTCTTGAAAGCGGCCAAAATCTTGAAATCGGTCAAAATCTCGAATTGCGGATTTTGGAAAGCTAAAACCTTGAAATTGAACAAAATCGTGAATTGAGGATTTTGGAAAACTAAGATCTTTAAATCGGCCAAAATCTTGAATTCAGGATTTTGGAAATCTAAAACCTTGAAATCTGCCAAGATCTTGAATTCAGGATTTTGGAAAGCTAAAATCTTAAAATCGGCGAAAATCTGGAATTGAGGATTTTGGAAACCTAAGATCTTGAAATCGGCGAAAATCTTGAATTCAGGATTTTGGAAATCTAAAACCTTGAAATCTGCCAAGATCTTGAATTCAGGATTTTGGAAAGCTAAAATCTTAAAATCGGCCAAAATCTTGAATTTAGGATTTAGGAAAGCTAACATCTTGAAATCGGCAAAAATCTTGAAATCGGCAAAAATCTCGAATTGAGGATTTTGGAAACCTAAGATCTTGAAACCGGCCAAAATGTTGAATTCTGGATTTTGGGAAGCTACAATGTTGAAATCGGTGAAAATCTTGCATTCAGGATTTTGAAATGCAAAAATCCTGAAATCGGCCAAAATCTTGAATTCAGGATTTTGGAAAGCTAAGATCTTGACATCTGCCAATATCTTGAATTCAGGATTTTGGAAAGTTAAAATCTTAAAATCGGCCAAAATCTTGAATTGAAGATTATAGAAAGCTAAGATATTGAAATCGGCGAAAACCTGGAAATTAAAATTTTAGAAAGTTAAATTCTTGAAATCGGCCAAAATCTTGATTTGAGGATTTTGGAAAGCTACGATGTTGAAATCGGCCAAAATCTTGAAATCGGTCAAAACCTTGCATTCAGGATTTTGCAAAGCAAAAATCTTGATCTCGGCCAAAATCTTGAATTCAGGGTTTTGGAAAGCTAAGACCTTGAAATCTGGAAATATCTTGAAATCAGGATTTTGGAAAGCTAAAATCTTAAAATCGGCCAAAATCTAAAATTGAGGATTTTGGAAAGCTAAGATCTTGAAATCGGTCAAACTCTTGAATTCAGGATTTTGGAAAGCTAAGATCTTGAAATCGGCCAAAATCTTGAATTGAGGATTTTGGAAAGCTAAGATCTTAAAATCGGTCAAAATCTCGAATTCAGGGTTTTGGAAAGCTAAAATCTTGAAATCGGCCAAATTCTTGAATTCAGGATTTTGGAAAGCTAAAATCTCGAAATCGGTCAAAATCTTGAATTCAGGATTTTAGAAATGTAAAATCTTGAAATCAGCCAAAATCTTGAACTGAGGATTTTGGAAAGCTAAAATCTTGAAATCTGTCAAAATCTTGCATTCAGGATTTTGCAAAGCTAAAAGCTTGAAATCGGCGAAAATCTCGAATTGAGGATTTTGGAAACCTAAGATCTTGAAATCGGCCAGAATCTTGCATTCAGGATTTTGCAAAGCTGAAATCTTGAGATCGGCCAAAATCCTGAATAGAGGATATTGAAAAGCTAAAATCTTGAAATCGGTGAAAATCTCGAATTGAGGATTTTTGAAAGCTAAAATCTTGCAATCGGCAAAAATCTTGAATTCAGGATTTTGGAAAGCTAAAATCTTGAAATCGGCCAAAATCTTGAATTCAGCATTTTAGAAAGCTAAAGTCTTAAAATCCACCATAATGTTGAATTGAAGATTATAGGAAGGTAAGATATTGAAATCGGCGAAAACCTTGAATTCAGGATTTTAGAAAGTTAAATTCTTGAAATCGGCAAAAAATCATGATTTGAGGATTTTTGAACGCTACGATGTTGAAATCGGCAAAAATCTTGAAATCGGTCAAAATCTCGAATTTACGATTTTGGAAACCTAAAATCTTGGAATTGGCCAAATTCTTGAATTCAGGATTTTGCAAAGCTAAAATCTTGAAATCGAACAAAATCTTGAATTGAGAATTGTGGAAACGTAAGATCTTGAAATCGGCAAAAATCTTGAAATCGACAAAAAATCTCGAATTGAGGATTTTCGAAACCTAAGATCTTGAAATCGGCCAAAATCTTGAATTCAGGATGTTGGAAAGCTAAGACCTTGAAATCTGCCACATATCTTGAATTCAGGATTTTGGAAAGCTAAAATCTTAAAATCGGCCAAAATCTTGAATTGAGGATTTTGCAAAGCTAAGATCTTGAAATCGGTCAAAATCTTGAATTCAGGATTTTGGAAAGCTAAAATCTTGAAATCGGCCAAATTCTTGAATTCAGGATTTTGGAAAGCTAAAATCTTGAAATCGGCCAAAATCTTGAATTCAGCATTTTAGAAAGCTAAAGGCTTAAAATCCACAATAATGTTAAATTGAAGATTATAGAAAGCTATGATATTGAAATCGGCGAAAACCTTGAATTCAGGATTTTAGAAAGTTATATTCGTGAAATCGACCAAAATCTTGATTTGAGGAATTTGGAAAGCTACGATGTTGAAATCGGCAAAAATCTTGAAATCGGTAAAATTCTTGAATTCAGGATTTTGCAAAACTAAAATCTTGAAATCGAAAAAAATCTTGAATTGAGAATTTTGGAAACGTAAGATCTTGAAATCGGCAAAAATCTTGAAATCGGGAAAAAATCTCGAATTGAGGATTTTGGAAACGTAAGATCTTGAAATCGGCCAAAATCTTACATTCAGGATTTTGCAAAGCGAAAATCTTGAAATCGACCAAAATCTTGAATTGACGATTTTGGAAAGCTAAAATCTTGAAATCGGCGAAAATCTCCAATTGAGGATTTTGGTAACCTAAGATCTTGAAATCGGCGAAAATCTTGAATTCAGGATTTTGGAAAGCTAAGACCTTGAAATCTGCCAATATCTTGAATTCAGGATTTTGGAAAGCTAAAATCTTAAAATCGGCCAAAATCCTGAATAGAGGATTTTGGAAAGCTAAAATCTTGAAATCGGTGAAATTCTCGAATTGAGGATTTTTGAAAGCTACAATCTTGCAATCGGCCAAAATCTTCAATTCAGTATTTGGAAAGCTAAAAACTTGAAATCGGCTAAAATGTTCAATTTAGGATTTTGGAATGCTAAAATCTAGCAATCAGCCAAAATCTCGAATTGAGGATTTTGGAAACCTAAGATCTTGAAATCGGCCAAAATCTTGAATTCAGGATTTTTGAAAGCTAAATTCTTGAAATCGGGCAAAATCTTCATTTGAGGATTTTGGAAAGCTAGGATGTTGAAATCGGCCAAGATCTTGAATCCGGTCAAAATCGCGAATTGTGCATTTTGGAAACCTAAAATCTTGAAATCGGCCAAAATCTTGAATTGAGGTTTTTGGAAAGCTAAAAACTTGAAGTCGGCCAAAATCTTGAATTCCGGATTATGGAAAGCTAAGAACTTAAAATCGGCTAAAATGTTTAATTTAGGATTTTGGAATACTGAAATCCTGCAATCGGCCACAATCTTGAATTAAAGATTTTGGAAAGCTAAGTTCGTGAAATCGGCCAAAATCTTGATTTGAGGATTTTGGAAAGCTACGATGATGAAATCGGCCAAAATCTTAAAATCGGTCAAGATCTCGAATTGAGGATTTTGGATAGCAAAAATCTTGAAATCGGCCAAATTCTTGAATTCACGATTTGCAAAGCTAAAATCTTGAAATCGAACAAAATCTTGAATTGAGGATTTTTGAAACCTAAGATCTTGAAATCGGCCAAATCAGGAATTCAGGATTTTGGAAAGCTAAAATCTTAAAATCCGCCATAATCTTGAATTGAAGATTATAGAAAGCTAAGATATTGAAATCAGCCAAAACCTTGAATTCAGGATTTTACAAAGTTAAATTCTTAAAATCGGCCAAAATCTTGATTCGTAAATTTTGGAAAGCTACGATGTTGAAATCGGCCAAAATCTTGAAATTGGTAAAAACCTTGCATTCAGAATTTTGGAAAGCAAAAATCTTGATCTCGGCCTAAATCTTGAATTCAGGCTTTTTGAAAGCTAAGACCTTGAAATCTGCCAATATCTTGAATTCAGGATTTTGGAAAGCTAAAATCTTGAAATCAGTCAAAATCTTGCGTTCAGGATGTTGGAAAGCTAAAATCTTGAAATCGGTCAAAATCTGGAATTCAAGATATTGGAAACTTAAGATCTTGAAATCGGCCAAAATCTTGAATTCAGGATTTTGGAAAGCTGAAATCTTGAAAGTGGGTAAAATCTTCAATTCAGGATTTTGTAAACCTAAAATCTTGAAATCGGTCAAAATCTGGAATTCAAGATATTGGAAACTTAAGATCTTGAAATCGGCAAAAATCTTGAATTCAGGATTTTGGAAAGCTAAAATCTTGAAATCCGCCAAAATCTTGAGTACAGGATTTTGAAAAGCTAAAATCTTAAAATCGCCCAAAATCTTGAATTTAAGATTTTGAAAAGCCAAAATCTTGTAATCGGCCAAAACCTTGAATTCAGGATTTTGGAACGCTAAAATCTTGAATTCAGGATTTTGGAAAGCTAAAATCTTGAATTCAGAATTTTAAAAAGCTAAAATCTTGAAATCGGCTAAAATCTTAAATTCAGGATTTTGGCAAGCGAAAATCTTGAAATCGGCCAAAATCTTGAATTCAGAATTTTGGAAAGATAAAATCTTGAAATCCTCGAAAATCTTGATATCAGGAAATCTTGAGATCAGCCAAAGTCTGGAATTCTGGAGTTTCGAAAGGTTAAATCCTAAAATGAGTCAAAATCTTGAATTCAGGATTTTGGAAAGCTAAGATCTTGAAATCCGCCAGAATCTCTAATTCAGGATTTTGGAAAGCTAAAATCTTGAAATCGGCCAAAATCTTGAAGTCAGGGTTCTGGAAAGCTAAAATCTTGAATTTTAGCCCAAATCTTGAATTTAGGATTTTGGAAAGCTAAAATCTTGAATTCAGGGTCCTGGAAAGCAAAAATCTTGAAATCCGCCAAAATCTTGAATTCAGGATTTTTGAAAGATAAAATCTTGAAATCCTCGAAAATCTTGATTTCAGGAAATCTTGAGATCAGCCAAAATCTGGAATTCTGGATTTTCGAAAGGGAAAATCTTGAATTTAGGATTTTGGAAAGCTAAAATCTTGAAATTGGCTTAAATCTTGAATTCAGGATATTGAAAAGCTGAACTCTTGAAATCGGCCAAAATCTTGAATTCAAGATTATGGAAAACTAAAATATTGAAATCAGCCTAAATCTGGAATTCTCGTTTTAAAAAGCTAAAATGTTAAAACCGGCTATAATCTTGAATTCACGATTTTGCTAAGCTAAAATCTTGAAATCGGCCAAAATTTAAATTCAGGATTTTGGAAAGCTAAAATCTTGAAATCTGCCAAAATCTGCAACTCTGGATTTTGGACAGCTAAAAGCCTTAAATAATAAATCTTGAATTGAGGATTTTGGAAATGTTAATTTATGAAATCGCCCAAAATCTAGAATTCATGATTTCTAAAAGCTAAAATCTTGAAATCAGCCAAAGTCTGGAAATCTGGATCTTGGAAAGCTGCATTCTTTAAATAAGCCAAAATCTTGAATTCAGGATTTTGAAAAGCTAAAATCTTGAAATCGGCCAAAATCTTGATTTCAGCATTTTGGAAAGCTAAATTCCTTCAATAGGCCAAAATGTTGAATTCAGGATTTTGCGAAGCTAAAATCTTGAAATCAGCCAAAATCTGGAATTCTGGATTTTGGATAGCTAAAATCTTGAAATCAGCCAAAATCTGGAATTCTCGATTTTGGAATGCTAAAACCTTGAAATCAGCCAAAATCTGGATTTCTGAATTCAAGAATGCTGAAATCTTGAAATCGGCCAAAATCTTGATTTCAGGATATTGGAAAGTTAAAATCTTGAAATAAGCCAAAATCGTGACATTAGCCAAAATCTTGAATTCGGGATTTTGGAAGGCTCAAATAATAAAATCGGCCAACGTCTTCAATTAAGGATATTGGAAAGCTGAAATATTGAAATCGGCCAAAATCTTGAATTCAGGATTTTGGAAAGGTAAAATATTGAAATCGCTCAAAATCTTGAATTTAGGATTTTGGAAAGCAAAAATCTTGAAATTAGGCAATATCTTGAAATCGTTATTTTAGAAAGCTAAAATCTTGAAATCTGCATGGAACTTGAATTCAGTATTTTGGAAGCTAAATTTTTCAAATTTGATAAAATCTTGAATTCAGGACTTTGGAGAGCTAAAATCTTAAAACCAGCCAAAATCCGGAATTATGAATTTTGGAAAGCTAAAATCTTGAAATCAGTCAAGATCTGGAGATCTCGATTTTGGAAAGCCAAAATCTGGGTTTCTGATTTCTAGAAAGCCAAAATCGTGAAATCGCCCAAAATCTTGAATTCAGGATATTGGAGAGCTAAAATCTTCAAATCAGCCAAAATCTGGAATTCTGGATTTTAAAAAGCTAAAATCTTAAAACCGGCTATAATCTTGAATTCACGATTTTGCAAAGCTAAAATCTTGAAATCGGCCAAAATCTTAAATTGAGGATTTTGGAACGCTAAAATCCTGAAATCAGCCAATATCTGAACTGTGGATTTTGGAAAGCTAAAACCCTGAAATAAGCCAAAATCTTGAATTGAGGATTTTGGAAAGCGAAAATCATGAAATGGCCCAAAATCTAGAATTTATGATTTCTGAAAGCTAAAATCTTGAAATCAGCCAAAATCTGGAATTCTGGATTTAAGAAAGCTAAAATCTTGAAATACAACTAAATCTTGAAGTCTGGATTTTGCAAAGCTAAAATCTTGAATTCGGCCAATATCAGTAGTTAGTAAAATGGTATCTGTAGCGCGTTTTAGTACCCCCCCCTCAAACGGGATTAATCGGAAAAATGACGGAAAATGCTAATAATAAAATTCCACATTATGCAGAAAATTATAAAAAAGAGTACCTTTTTATAAGAGGAATAAATAAGGAATTTGAGTATTTAATAAATAAACTGGTTACAATAAATGATGGATTATTTGAGAGTAAAACAGTTGTTAGAATTAAGAATATAATGAAAGATTTTCTTAGAGGACAGGAAAAAGGTAAATTAAAGAATATTAGTGGTATGATTATACCAAGTGATAGTACTAACAATTTAATCTTTATTAATAAAAATTTTGAATTATATAAACTATGTTATGATGCTTTTTGTGAAGATGATTTTGTTTATAGAAGAGATAGTGATGATGATGATAGTGATGATGAAAATGGAGAGTATTTAGTTGATGGTAAACCTTATCCTGGTTTTATAGAATTCTATGATATTTTTAAAAAAATATATAATCAAATAAAATTTAGTGATGATGATGATAGTGATGATTATAGTGATTATGAAGATTATGAAATAATATTACCATTTAGTGATGATGATAGTGATGATTTCTAAACTTATAACATTTTTTGTTACAAGTTTTAAAATGATTTAAAATAATAAAATATTAAATTAATAAATGGATAATTATTTTCAAAAAAGTTTTACAATTCATTTTCCTGGGAAAAAAGTTTATATAGAAAATACTTGTATATCAATATATGATAAAATGGAATATATTAAAAATGATAAAGATCATAAATTATATTTGTTACTCAAAGATTATCCAAATCCAGAAATTAGAGTTGAGTGTTGTGATAAAAAGTCAGTAGCTTTGAAATATAGGAAAGATAATTATGAAATACTAAATGTTAATGTTTTACCTTATAATTATAAAGCCAATATATAGAATGAAAAGAACATTATCATTTTTGTTTAATTTAAACATTAATATAAGAAAAAGTTACAAAAGAAATGAAAGTTTATTTAGTGTTTTATTTGAAGATAGAGAAGATGAAACGGGAGAATATTACTTTGTAACGTATAATGATTATGACAGATTAAGAATTTTAATGATAAATGTACTTTTTCTTATAATAAAAGATATAAAGATGAAGCGAAGGAAATATAAAAAAAAAATAAAAAGTTTAATGGAAGAAATAAATAATACTTATTTTTATTTTAATTATCCAACTGATAAATATCTAATAGATTTTCAAAAGATGGTATATAGAGTAATATTTAGATACTACAAAGATTATAAATATAAAGCTAAATTAGAATATGATAAATATGAAATGCAAAATGCAGTTTGTTTATCTTTAGAAAAAGGTTCAAATACATTGGAAATTTCATTTGATCCTTTTCAACTTAAAAATTTATTTATTTATTCTAAATTTATTATATAATCAACTAATAAAAATGGAACCAAGATCGAGAGAAACTACTCCTACAAAAGAGGATTTGGATTTTATAGTTGATGATGGTTATAAACATGATGAGGATCCAGATTATATTCCAAAAGAAAAATATGTTGTTACTGGATCTGAGTTTAAGAGATTAACCAGAAATGCTAAAAAACTTGGTGCAGAATCACTTGATTACTCAACACGAAAAAATAACAAATACATGGCAACACTTCCAGGTGGAAAGAAAGTTCACTTTGGTTCACCAAAATATCCAGACTACACTATTCACAAAGATAAAGAGCGAAGAGATAAATATCTTGCTCGAGCTACAAAGATTAAGAACAAACAAGGAGAATTAACTCATACTAATCCAGAATCTGCTAACTATTGGTCAACAAAACTTCTTTGGTAGAAATTAAAAAATTGATTTATGATTTAAAGATTAACTAAATATTAATAAAATGCAGTTGTCAAGTTATGAAAATATTACCCAAGAGAATATTATCTTTAATGAAGCCAAAGAGTACAAAGTCAAAGATAGCAAGATCAAATACAAACGTATCCCAATTGAAGTCAAATATCCAAATAACAAAAAAGGACCACTTGTAGTTGAATCTCCAGTTCTTTTTAGTTTTGGTGTTAATGAAAAGAAAAATCAAGAAACAGGTAAATTAGTTGGTTATAGTATTCCAGTATGTCTTTGGTCTAAAGATAGTGAACCTAGTAATAAAGAAAAAGCATTTTTTGATGTTATTAATAATGTAACAACTCTATCTCAGCAACATTTAGAGAATGAATATGGACCAGATTTAGCATCATCTCTATCTTCACCATTTTACTATAAACAAATAGAATTCACAGACAAGAAAGGAAAAAAGAGAACAAAAGTTGATGAATCATGAGCTCCAGTTCTTTACGCAAAACTTATTTACTCAGAAAAATCAAAGAAAATATTATCTTTGTTTAAGGGAAAAGGGGGAAGGGATTTAAATCCTTTTAAATATATCAATCAGTACTGCAATGTAAAATTAGCATTGATAATTGAAGGAATTTTTATAAGTAAGACTGTAACATCATTACAAATAAAAATACACGAGTGCTATGTTAAACAATTAGAACCTAGAAAGAGTTTACTTACAATTGATGAAAAAAGTAGTGATAATGATAGTGATAGTGATAGTAAAGGTGAAGAGATAAATGATCAAGTAGTTGAAGACTTACTTTCATCTGATAAAGAAGAAGATGAGTAAATAATAGGATTTTATTTTTAATACAATATTTGTATTAAAAATCAACCAAATCCTTAGAACTCACCCACGAGTTAAATTTATCAGGATATCCACTCCATTTTACTAATGCCATTTTCTTTTTATTATCCCTCCTGATAATTTTTTCTATTCTAAATGTCTGTTGTTTTGCTTTCTGTAATTCTTGTTCATAAAAAGAACCCTTAATCTCTTCTCCCATCAAATCAACAATGTTATACGTAATAGGTTTTGTTGGAAGAACTTTATCAATTACAAATATCTCCTCTGTCCAGTTTGGTGTGTAACCTTTATCAAATACCTTTCTCTTATACTTAGAAATTCTAACACGATCACCAACCACAAATTTTGATTTACCAGGTTTTAAGTAAATCAAATCCCCATACAAATTAGACCAAACTTTACTTTCATTTTTCTTTTTACTTGCTTCAACAGGAGTCATTTTAATGCTAGAGTGTTTCGAATTATTGTAGTCATTAACTAGTTTATCTATCTTATCCCAGTAAACAGTGTTGTTATTCACAGTAAACATCTTCCACATTCTGTTTTTCATTGTTTTATTCCATCGCTCAACAACACTTGATTTCTCTTCATTTTCAGTGTGATACAGTTTAATTCCCTCTCTTTTCAAAAAATCTTTAAAATGTTTACTTATAAACTCAGAACCTTTATCTGTCCATAACATCTGCGGTTTACGTTTACTTTTAAATATATCATCAAATGCTTTACTAACAATTTTCAGTTTTTTTATCTTTTATCCCCCTAATCCAACCATACTTACTAAACACATCTATTACCATTAGCAGATACTTTATCCCTTTATTCCACTTACTAAACTTTTGCATTTCAACCAAATCAGCAGCCCAGATATCATCAATTCCGTTTGAGATTACTGATCTCTTTTGAAAGTTTCTTGTGACTGGTTTGTGAAGTTCATCGGCTAATTGTTGAGACCAATCACTACTCAACGCCGCTTTACGTTTTTTGATCCCATTCCAAGTTTTTGTTTAGTATTAATTATTGTTCTAGCTAAAGTATGCCCCCATTGTCTTTCTTTCCAAGGAATTGCATCCAAAGATTTTACCATCTTTCTGTCAGCTTTATTTTTACACTTTCGGTCATCACCACAAACACTATAATCAACATCATGTTGCATGGCCACGGCATCAGTTGGTCCAGTTGGTTGATCGTAAATTTCTAATATTTCACCAGTTTCCGGATTGTATCTTACTTGGTTTTCGAGATCATTATAAGGACCTGTATATTTATGCCCTGGTAAGGTCCATCCACCTTTTGGTTTTGGTAATTTACCAATCTGCTTGTGAATATCTATTCCTCTTCCATCTAATTCTGGTCTATCAGTTTTATATTTATTTTTTGGTCTCACTTTGGTTGATAACTGGTCCATAGCTGTTCCAACAGAATCTTGAATAAATGGAGTGAGTTTACTAATCCCATAATTTACAGCTTTCTTCTGAAGATTTTTATTTCTCATTAACTCGCTTGCTCCATATCGTCCCATTTCAACTGCTTTCTTACCCATCCAAGGTAAACCGTAATGAACAAATCCATCAACTGCTGTACCAACAACAGTATCAAAGACGCCCGCCCCTTCAGACGGGCTGATTAGTTTTTTGACTTCTTTTTTGTTTTTCTCTTTTTTCCACTTCCACTTTGAGAAGCTGATCCAGTTTTCACATATCTAACTTTTTTGTTTCCACAAACTGCGCATCTACAAAAGAATTGTGTTCTACCTCTTTTATCTTTTTGGTAACCACTTGGCTCTGTGCAAGGAGTTACTCTTTTATCTACAATGCAATATGATTCTTTCATTTAATATAATGTTTAGATAAAATATGTCTACTAGATCTAATTTTGTAAAAAGTGAACTTCAAAAGATATACAATAACCTAAATATGAGTTATGAATATGCTAATTTTCCTAGACTGGAAAATGACACTAGATTTATAAAAATATTTGAGTTGCTTATGGAAATAAGTGAAAAATCAATTACGTTGAATAATGTAATAAAAGGTAATTATCTATTTATATAATAAATGGAAGCCAAATTCTTTTCTGAAATAGAAAAAAAGATGGATGTTAAAACACTAAAAGATTTTGAGAAAGATGTACGAACACAAATAAATAATGAGTTTGAAGCTCTTAGAAAGAAAAATGATGATCTTTCTAGAATACTAATGGCTGGTGAATGTGATATGTGGAAAAAAATCAGAGATGAGGACTATTCTTGGTTGAAAATAAATAGTGATAAAAAGAAGAAACTTTATCGTCTTATTAATATTTATTGTAGTTTTGATGAAATAGTTGATAGTGTTAAAGATTTAAATAAAAAAGTTGAGAAAGTTAAGCAACTAAAGGATACACCAGCGGATAGTGAATAAAAAAAATAATATTTAATAAATATTATTTTTTATCCTCCAAAATACTCTTGTATGAAATCACTATTGTCATTATCAAAATGAGGGTTATGTATTACATTTAGAATACTATTACCCCTTTGTCTCTCAAACAGATAGTATAAACACCAATAACCACATAGAACAGTATTGCGATTTTGTATTTCATCCATTGAGTAAAATATACGTTTTCCAGAAGTATGAAAATACTTTAATGCTTCATTTGGCATTATTAGTCCAAGTGGATCAAAGTACTCAACTACATTGTCTATATTTCTATAACAAACCCAATGTGTACCAGGACCTTGTATATCATCTAGATTAATTATTCCACATTCTTTTTTTATCTTATGAGGTAGTCCATCCCTACTGTAAATTCCTCTAAAATGTTTAATACCAAGTCTTTTTATCCATTCCATGAGGTCAAAGTTGGATAATGGTTTAATTACAAAATTGCCCCTATTAATGGAATTGAGTTGAATGGGCTGTTTTTTCCTAGTAGTAGTCCTGAACCTTTGGACTTGGACTTGGACTTTTTTTTTTAACCCCCATTCCAATTGGGTTTCCCCATGTACCGATAAAGGGTGGTGGAAAGTGATAAGGATAACCTTCTCCATGTGTGGATGGAGGAGGAGGTGGAACGTATACATTTGCTGTATTAGATGATCCTTGTCTATCAACTTGCAGTCCACCACCAAACATTTTAGATACTAAACTAATTGCCATTGGGATACCAATAGATGCAAGAGTTCCAAGAAATCCTCCTTCTATCTGTTTACGAGTTGGTTCTATAACTAATCGCCCTCCTGTTTGATAAGCTTTGTTAATTTGATTTATTTGTGATTTGGTAAATTCTCTTACAAGAGGTGGTAACATTGGGAAAAACTGTGGGGGAATTGTAATTCCTTTTCCAAATATTTTATTTAGACCAATTTCTCCAAGTGCAGTAGCAGCACCAGTTGCTAATGCAGGAACAACTTTTGAAACTCCTTTAATTGCGTAAGGTAGAACTTTTGCTCCAAGAGAAGCAAGTGATGAAAATAAGTTTCCACCATGTTTTACAGAACGCCTAATCTGTGTTTTACTTATCTTTATATCTGATCCTGTTCCGTTTGCAATAGATTTTTTTATTTTAGAAATTTGTCTTTTTGTCAACATTAACTCATCAGAACCTCGAAGATGTGGGTGTTTTAACCGAAGAGTTAGTGGTGATTTATTTAATATTGCAGAAGCCAATTTTGACTTTTGTCCATCTGTAAGTTTTACTCCGTATTCTATATAAGTAGTCATTTTATTTTAATATTTATATTAAATTTGCTTTAGGAAATTCGATTACATCCCATATACTTTTCTTAGGTTTATTATATTTTTTTAATGTATTTTTAATAATTGTATCTTGTTTAGTTTTCAAAGACTTTAATTTTTTTGCTTTCCTAGCATTTTCTGTTTTTAAAGTCTCTAGTTGGTCTTGTAGCTTTAATTTCTTTAATTTTTTGGCTTTTTTAGCATTTTCTGTTTTTAAAATATCAAGTCGATCTTTAGCTCGCTGCTTTATCCGCGAATGATTTAATCTAGTAACATAAGGCAAAGTTTTTTTAAACTGAGTTTTACTGAATTTTAAATCAACTTTTTTCTTAAGTTTTTTTGCAACTTCTACTTTTTTAATTTGGGAATTTGTAAGAAAAACTTTAAAAGGTTCTTTATTAGATGTGAAGTCTAAAGTTATAATATTGTTTTCTCCAAAATCTTTTATTTGTGATGGAGTTAAATTTATAACATATTCAAAGTATTTATTTTCTTTTAAAAAAGGATATTTTTCTAAAGTTACTGGTGGATATATATCAAAAGGATTTACCATTTTTATTTTATTTTTAGATTAAGCCCTAAGCAATAGTTTTCCATCCTGTTGTGATATTTCTGCTATTCTTTCATGTAAGACTAATGCGTAAATATTATAATCAGCGTTTGGATTAGCAGATAATTCGTAATGAAATGCTAATTTTGTAACACCATCTTTGATATCCATTTTTTGTTTTGTTAGGTCAAAATAAACAAAAGGAAATAAAGTTTTAAAGTTACTTATGTTAAGAAGTGTCCCACCTTGATAATCATTATTTGCGTAAACGTATGACATTACATTTCTAAAAACTCTTGACATATCTGTAGAAGGTTTAAAGTGAATATCTGGGTATTCATTTCCATTTGCAACTTCCAGGTAACATCTTGATATATTAGCATTATTTGGTAGATTAAAAGTATTGTATAAAAATGGATTTGCTGTTTGTGAATCAATATTGGCTGTGTTAATTCCAAAAACAAATACATGCCTTGGCTTTGAAATAGCATTTGTAATTCTAAAATGTCCTGTCTGTTGCCGTGTATTATTTGATCTTTCAACTACTTCATTCAAATATGCCCATTTGTAAGGTTTAAGATAATTTTCCATATACAACTTTTGCCCTTCTGAATTAAACGTAAGTTTTGGAATAAAAAGTTGTAGTCTTGTTATAATAACTCTACAATCATCAGCGGCTTGAAAAATTAAATTTGCATCTTTTTCAATTTCGATATTTAGCTCAATTTTTGTATTTGGAAGTAATTTATCTTCCAATGCTTCAAAGAAAGAATATCTATTAAGAGGAATTTCACAGTTTACTGTGGCTGATACACCTAATAGTAATTTTCTTTTATGAAAACCTTTATTATAAGTTGCTTGAGCAGGTCTTTCCTCTGCAGCTCTTGATGTATCAAGAAAATAAAATTCGTTTGTAGCAACACTCTCTGCATATGAAGGATTATATTCGAGTAAATTTTTAATATTTACAACATGATTTGCGTAGTTACAACTATAAACTTCTCGACCATTTGCTAGGATACTTAATTTTTCTATAAATGAGTTATTACCATTTACAATTCCGTTATGGTCAGCAATCGCTAAATTTCCTCCATCTGCTAGTTTATTCACTTTAAAATCCATTGATAATCGGGCGTTATACCAATCAAAAGGAGTAGTTTCTCCTGTATTATCAGCTACAAATCTAAGACCTGTTTTAGTTTGGTGCGCATCATTTGCTGGAGCCGCATCTAAAGTCTGTTCCAGGTCAAAAACAACATCTTCATATCTATCTAAATATTTTGGATTTCTAAATGACTTCATTTTATTTTAATAATTATATAATTTTCTCTTACGTGTTGAACCTCCACTAAGAAGGTTATTTAATGTTTGATCTATCTCTTGTTGAGTGTTTGGAATTGTTTTAACATTTTTATTAAAAGTAACTTTTTTGTTGGAGGGTGCAACCCCCCCTTTGGATAACATTTGAACTATCTTATCACCAGCCTTTTTGCCTACATGTTCACCAGTTTTTGTTGCAGCTGCTGTCATAGCTTTTTTAGCACCTCTTTTAGCAGCTTTTTTCATTGTTTTTCCAAATATTTTTTTACCAACCGATTTAAACACATCCATTATTCCTTCTCCATAAATATGTTGTCTTGTATATCTTCCCAATTCAGGGTCAAGTCTCATTTTAAACTCTGATTGTCGCATCATTTTATTTTAATAGTTATATTACATCGAGTGAAGTATTAAAGTCATATTCCAATCAATACCGTTTAAATTTACTGGTCTTTCAAGTGAGTCTGTCACATATATTCTCATTTCATCAATGTGAAATGAAGAGACAGGACAATACAAAGGTCTTTTAGGCTCAAACGTAAATGGATAAGACCTTGTGAGATTACTAATTGGTACTACAGCAATAGTATTTGTATTTATTCCATTTACAATGCTATCAGTTATTATGCTTGTGTTGATATTCAATACATCAATCGAATTTGTGATATTTGGTAGTTTTGTTCCATATTCTGTTTTTGTAATAAGTTTCTTTTCAAATCCAATTAGGTCTCCAAATTTAGTTCCTCTCAGATCAAGTTGATAATTACCATCAAGTGATATGAGAACTCGATATGTTGAGAGAATAAAAGTTAGATTTATTGAATACTTCTTTTTTCCACTTGAATCTGTGGAGTGATGATTTTTTTGATCCATGTATTGATGAATGTAATCATTAATATCTGAGTAGGAATACATTCCATCTACAAAAGTATTTGTTTGCCAGGTGGTCCCATCGTGGGTGTATTTTATTTTATTGTTTTCATAATCACTTCTAATATTGTACCAAGAGTAAGTCATGGACAACCGATCAAGAGCAAGTTGGTGTTTCTTATCAGGATCAAGTTTCAGAGATGGATTAAACTTTATTGTAAAATCACCAGGTTTGCTTGTTCCTCTTTTTTCCCTATTAAATGAGGAAATGTGAATAGCTCGTTCTTCCATTTAGTTTATAGTTATATAACTTTTTAGTAAATCATTTAGTTGTTTTTTTGAAATTACTTTCATTTGATTGAGAAGATGTGCTATTTGAGAAAACTCAGGTATTACACCATTATTCCCAGCAAGAATTGAACCACCGAGTAATTCAAGTCTGTCTAGAAGTTGATGTGGGTTGTTAAAGTAAATCATTCCTTGCCCCATTTTATACTCAAGCGAACCTAAATAAAGTTCAAGAATGTTTTTGTATTTATGTAGTAAATCTTTTTGCATTTGAATAAATTCTATTTCCATTTTTTCATCTTCTGTTTTTTGTTTTTTTCTCTTCAAACCAGCTATTTGTCCTGTAGTAACTTTTACATCATTTTTTACTTCATCACGTATTTCTCTAAGTCTTTCAGGGTTAGTATCAAAAAATTCATTTGGTCTTGGGTAGCCCATATCCTTTAGTACTCCTAAATCCACATTGTCAAGATTTTTTTCAATGTTATAACGTGTAGGTGATCTTGGTTTAGATGTTGTTGGTTCTGGCAAACCTCTATCCATACCTTCTTCGTTGTCGTATGGTAATTCTCTCATATCAGCTAATCGGTTAAACTGTTCAAAACCTTGAGTAAGAGCAAGTTGATTTTTTTTAAGTTGTGCTATAGTTGCGTTTTGCTGCTCATCAATACTTTTTTTAATGCTATCTTGAGATTTAATAAGTGGTTTAAATGTCTCTTTAAATCCTTCCCGAACATCTTGTTTTTGCCATTTTGTTATTTTTATGACATCTCTCACCTGTCGAGTCAAAGCATCAGCTTCAATTTTATTTCTTGCAAGTTTTTTGTATTCTTCAACATCCATTTTTATTTAATATGTATATTAGATAAAATGGAAATACCAAACTATGATAGTGGTGACAATCCAGATAAAAAATATAAACAATTATTTCCTTACATGCCATCAAATACATTTCGGATGTTAATCTGTGGTAATAGTGGAAGTGGCAAGACTAATTTGTTGTACCATATGTTAATTAAACCTCTACTGTATTACGATGAGATTTATCTTTACGCGCGTAATCTAGAACAGGATAAGTATCAAAAGCTAATTCAAAAAATGAGGGAGTTAAGTCATAAACTGGGATATGAAATACTTCATGTAAGTAATGATGAAATAACACCAGTTTCAGAAATGGATTACGAAGACAATCAAAAACTTGTAATATTCGATGACTACGTTTGCGATAAAAACCAGAGACAACTGATTGATTTTTTCATTCAAGGCCGTCATAAGAATTGTTCGGTGGTGTACCTCAGTCAATCGTTTTATAAAACACCAAAGGACATTCGGCTGAATTGTTCTCATTACTGTTTATATGAATTTCCATCATCGAGGGAGTCTAATAGAATATCATCTGAGTTAGGAGTTAGTAAAGAAGATTACCACTCAGCAACTAAAAAACCGTATTCATTTCTATACGTTGATAAACCAAGAAAACGTATTGCAAAAAACTTTACTGGTAATCTAACCAATAATTAAAATGGGAATATTTAACGAACAATCTTTAGATCATCCCTTTGCTAAGGGAATACAAGGTGCACCAGGAGTTGGATTTAATCTCACTTCAAGGGGGGATTATGATATGATAAATAAAAAACTAAGAAATGTTGGCGCACCTAGTGTTAATTCTGATGCTGCTACAAAGAAATATGTTGATGATAATTCCACTGGAACTCCCTCAACATCACGACTAACAGTTGATTCAAACATTGATATGAAGGATAGATACCGTATTCAAAATCTTATCACACCACAGGATTCTAAAGATCCAGCAACAAAATATTACGTAGACAACACATTTCTTGACAGAGATGGATCTTACCCAATGAAAGGAAATCTTAATATGGCCAACAATCGAATATTAAATCTTCCTGCTCCAAATGGTAGTAATCAACCAACACCATTAGCTTTCACAGATTTGAAGTATCTACACGTTGCTGGAACAAATAAAATGACTAATAATCTAAACATGGATAATAAAAAAATAATTAACCTTAGACCACCAACAGACTCCACAGACGGTGCAACCAAAAAATATGTGGATGACTCAATACCTGATACTAGTTCTTTTATAAAAAAGGATGGAAGTGTTGCAATGACTAGTAACCTAAATCTTGGAAACAAAAAAATAGTTGGTCTTGCAACTCCAGTGTCAAACACAGATGCTGCAACAAAAAAATATGTGGATGATAATAGTGGAAGTCCAGATTTAAGTGATTATTTGGAAAAAGATGGTACTGTTGCAATGACTGGTAACCTTAATGTTGGTAATAATAAAATAGTCAACCTCAGTGACCCCACCACAGATCAACAAGCTGCTAATCGCGGATGGGTTCGTAAACAAATAGAAAGGTTTGATCATCATTCTGGAGATGGAATAAGTGGTGTGTTTGCTATAACAGATCCAGCTGCGCCAACGACTTTGTATCTACAATATATCTCAGGTTCATCATTTGATGATTTTGTTTTTACAACATCAGCACCTGGTCAACCTCTTGTAGGGTGGGCACCAACTGCTAACACATACATTAACAAAATAGAATTTCAATTTGGTTCGCGAAATATAAATGTTGACTTTTTGTGGTTTATTCCTAGAGATAACTCTCTTTCCAATTCTAACTTTTGGGTAAGTGGAAATCGCACTGGCACTTGGTCATTAAATATTCACAAGTCTTGGAATTATAATATGTCAGGAGTAAAACTAAGAACTCATAACAATTCAAATCACACTGCTATCACTTGTCGGCTATTCACTGATCTACCAAAAGCAATAACTAAACCACTTAAGAGAATAGAAATCAACACACCTAAAATTGTAATAAGTGGGGTTGTAAAAGCTGATGTCAACCTTGGTGGTAATAAAATAGAGAATCTGGGTGTACCAACCCAAGACAATGAAGCAGTAAACAAAGGTTATGTCGACAATCTAGTTCATCTTACTGCAGTTCAACCAAGTCATTATAAAGATGAGTTTGCTTATCTTATGTCAAGTGGAGCTCAATGGACTGATGAAATAGATGGAGGAGTTAGTTTTGTTTTAAATAAGATAGGAGACTTATCTCCTTCTAAAGGTAATTTTCATGACTATAACCACAAAGTTATTTACATGACTATAATCAAAAATTCTGAAGGTAAATTTAAATATAAGATGGGAATTAATTTTTTCAGACTAGCTGCAAATACCGAATACACACTATGTTTGGAAATACTCAACACTGATTATAATCTTTGGAATAATACACAAATAAGTGTTGACAAAGGAACTTCAACAGGATTATCCATTGGAAATGAAAGTGTAGAAAAACTTTCCCATAGGTATACTGATTCAACAGGGAAAACACAAACTATGTACTACCACAGAATAATAGTTAATTTCCGGAAGTTGTCATCTGGTAATAGGTTCTTTCTTCTCATTTTGGTTGATATTCTTCAGGGTGGATATAACCTGGCTACATACCCGAGTTATTTTTCAGGGGTTTATATTATTGCTTATGGAATGATGGGTACATTTAGCAATATCGACCCAGATAAAGTTTACGACTATCACACCGCATTTGATATCAAACCAACAGAAGTAGTGTATAATGTTGATATTAATGCAAATCAAAAAGAAATTAAAAATATCAAACTTGATCGACAAAATGATAATAGTGCTGCAACAGTTGCATTAGTAAAAGAAATAGCTCCTCACACTAAAAATGCTTTGTATAGATTATACTTTAATGAGTTCTATGACTTTGCTGATGCGGATACTTACGGAATAAATATAGGTTCATTTGGAGTTATTATTAATTCTTTGAAACCTAATATAACACTACCTCCTAATAAAGACCTAAGTGAAATAACAGAAAAAGGATTACATATTAATGGTTATAATATTACTTTTTCTCCTTCACATTCTTCAAAATCTACTTTATGTATTGTTTTCACTCATTGGAGAAATAGGAGTTTTACCCTAACTAAATATTTATCAACAAACAATAATATTTTAGTAAAATTGGATTATAATAAATCAAACAATAAAGTAACTTTAACTGTCAACAAAACAACTCAAAATTTTACTACGCTAAGTAGTTTTAATGGAAAAATAATTGTTTTATGGCTAGCAGAAAATCTTAGTGCAAATGTCACAAAAGCTTCAATAAGTAACTACAGCGCAACATTAACTATACCAGCTGTTCAATACAATGCTAATCAACGTTGGAAGTTTACAACTGAAGATGGAGTGATATTAAGATTAATGTACTCTACAAACTTTTACGACATCGGCTCTGAGCAATTTCACAAAGTAATGCTTCAAGAAAAGTTAAGTGGAAGTTATGTAATGTAAAGAATAAATGAAAAGAAATAGTAGTAAAAGAAAGAGTATTTTTGAATTTAATCATATTGATAAATCTTTAACAGAGGAACAATATAATACTATTACTAATCTCTATAAACATTACCATAAGAAACAATGGTGTTATAAAAAATGTTATAAATCTTATAAATTTCTAGATAATTTTTTTACTATTACTAGTTTATCTCTTATTGCTGTTGGCACTATCACAGGAGGACTAACACTCAATCCTGTTATTCTTGGAGTAATAAATGGTACTGGAGTAATTGTGGCTGGAATTACAAAAAAGAAGGATTTTAAGAAAAAGATAGAAACATCAAAGCTGGCTTATACTACTTATGAGAAAGTGCTCGTTGAATTACGATCAGCACTCAGAGGAGATGAGTGGAATAAGGAAGAGTTTGTAGATCGTATTAAGATTCTGGATGAAATGATAATTGATCAATGTCCATCTAGTGTTGATAACTTTGTTGAGAAGTATAAAAAGAAATTTAATATAGATTAAATATTAGTGTTAATATTTAATCTTCTTTTTGTTTTTTTATTGTATATTCGAAATCTAATAAAAAACTTCTTAATGTTAAAAAATTTTTTAATTTAATACAATAATTAATTTTTGTTATACTGAATATATCACTAAATTCTTTAATAATCATTACATCCTGATATATTTTATAAATATCTTCTCTTTTAAAAAATATTTTTGGTTTAATAGAGTTTATATAGATTTCTATTTCTTTAATTATATCTTCATTGGAATATTTATAATTATAATTTTTTTTAATATATTCTATATTTTGTTATACTGAATATATCACTAAATTCTTTAATAATCATTACATCCTGATATATTTTATAAATATCTTCTCTTTTAAAAAATATTTTTGGTTTAATAGAGTTTATATAGATTTCTATTTCTTTAATTATATCTTCATTGGAATATTTATAATTATAATTTTTTTAAATATATTCTATATTTCTTTTATATACACCCCATTGGTATGAGTTATTATAAATAAATCTTTTTTCTTTACGTTCTATATATTTTTTATAAATATGAGGTTTATTTTTGCTAGTATATTTTTCAAAAGAGCCAATTATAAATAATCCCTCTTCAATAAACTTTTGTTCTCTTTTTTTAAGAATATCTTCCATTTCTAATTAAATAATTTCTATTCTTTAAATAATTCATTTTTAATTTAATTTAATTTATCTCTTTAAACTAATCATTAAATATAAAATGATTTCAATATTTAGATAAATATTGAAATTATTAATTTAATCTATCTCTAAAATAATCTTTTATTCTTATAAAAGTATTACTTTTCAAAACATAATTTAATCTTGACTTCTCTGGTATTTTGCTAACTTTATTTATAATATCAACAATATAATTTATTTTATCGATATTTTCTCTATCTAAGAAAACTTTTGGTTTATGAGTGTTTATGTAGTCTTCCATTTCTTTAATCATATCATCAAATTCTAAATTACTAATATCTGCTTTTTCTTCTACATCCCTTTTAGAATCTTCTAAAATTCGCTTATATATTTTCCATTTGTCTGAATAACTGATAAGTATTTCTTCCTTAAAATCTAAATATTTTTTATAAATATCAGGATTATTTTTGCTAGTATATTCTTCAAAAGAGTCTATAAAATTTAATCCTTCTTCGATTAACTCTTTTTCTTTTTTTTCAAGAATATGTTCCATTTTATTAATAATTTCTATTCTTTAATTTATTTTTCAATTCTATGAAATACTTAGTAACAAAGTTAATCAAAGAGTGATTAAATTTATTTTAAATATTCAAATGTGTATTTTTGACCATCTTTTTTTGAAGTGGCTGATTTACAATATTTATATCCCTCTTCACAAATCATTTTAACTTGACCTGCATTAATAAATAATAATTTGTTAACTGAATATAAACTATTGTAAATAACTTCTTCATTTGTTAACAAATTAATTCCCTTAACTTTTTTTATATTTTTATGATTATCCTTTACAAAACTATAATCTCTATTAATTGCTGATTTTTTATTATTTTCACTTGTTGTAACTACTTCCAAATTTTTCAACCTATTATCTGTTTTAATAAAATTTATATGATTAATAAATCTTTTTTTTTCTATCATTCCGTAAAAACACTCATAAATAAATCTATGTGAATAATAACTTTAAATTTTATTTTTTGATATATATATCCCAAAAATTAAATAACCACTATTACAAATATTTCCTCTCATAGCTTTTCTTAATCTAACATTCATGATTTCACCATATTTATTTGCCGCATATTTTTTATAAATGGGATTAATAAAAAACTTTTTATCATTTTCCAATATGTATTTCTCCATTTTATATTAAAAAACTATTTCTTTAAACAAAATATAATTAAATTTTTTTTTTTACTCTAAACATAATATAAAATGATTAGTACAATAGTAAATTATGTTAATCTTTACTTTCCAACTTATAAAACTCCTCTTTATCCAGATAACTATATTAAAGCTTGTCTAGTTTACCAGTTTCTCTACGCAAAGTATTTTACACAAAAATTGGACATTGATCAAATTATTTACAAACTTATAGAGGTAAGACACTACCTAAATTCTGATTCAAATATCATTACCAATCATTTAATATTCAGTCTCGCTTTTAAAGCTTTCTGGAAACACTATAGGATTGGAAGAGGGTGTGTATACACTATCAACACACCTTTCAAAGAATGTGAAGTACTTGGTTATCTCACTGGGATAATTTACTGGTGTTTTCATAAAGGTTTAATATAATCATTAAATAAAATGGATGAAGTAGTTATAAAGAAAAAAGATATAGATCGTCTTGCTAAAGTACTACTAAAAGAAGTATTTGATTTTTTTCATGATGAGTATATAATCAATAATTTTAAAGAAATTATGACACAAAAACCAAAATTCCTTACTAATCTTGTTTCTAATCATATTGGCACATTACTAAGACAATCTAAAATAACAGAAGAACAAAGAAAAGAATTAGTTAAACCACTCTTAAATAAAATAATTGATGGTAAATTTATATCTAGAGATGAAGAATATTTTTCAAAAGTTTTAAAAGATGCTATGAAAGATGATGGTATTGATACAGAAGGAATATATCATACTATTAATAATTTATTTTTAGATATTATGGAAATTGATGGTGATTTGTATTTTAAAAAAGAATCATTTTTAGATATATTTAGAGTATTTGATAATGGTTATACTTATCTATTAAAAAAACCCACTGACTCTAAAATAAGTTATCTAATAAGAGATCCCACTGTCACTCCTCTCTCTCAAATTATAAAAGATTAAATTTTATATTTTTAAAAATATAAAATTATTTATTTAACCCTTTATAACAATTCCACCATTTTTCATAAATCTCTAAAGTTAGAGAACTAATCTTAAGTACAATAAGTTTATACTTTTCACAACCCATCTCCTCCAAAATTTTTTTCGTTAAATAATTAATATTTATCATTCTCTTTCTAAAGTAATGCTTGTTTAGTATTTCCATGATATGATTATCTATTTTTGTTAGTTTATCATAAAGTTCACATTTTTCTTCATCATTTAGGTTTATTCTTTTAGAAATTTCATTTACCTTTTTCTCATAGTGGTATTTCCTATGGTAAATACTCTTTTTTCTATAATGTAACCTATCCAAATCTTTTACATCAATAATCCTAATACATGACCATTTTCTGTACCACATTCATCACAAATTTTTTGACCAGAATCTATTGTAAAAGATTCAGTATTAGAACAATTTGAACAACCCCTTTTTACCTTTTTACTCTCAACTTTATATTTATTTAGTATACTTAAATATTTTTTATTTCTTCTTCTGTATAAGACATTTATTATTTATTATTTATTTATTTTTAAATGTTTTTTATCTAAAATCTATTATATTCCATTTAATACCAGAAACAGAATAACATTTGAAAACACCATCATACTTTGGATGTATATTTGGGTAAAGCTTTTTAAGAGAATATAAATACTTAAGTTCAGGACAATAATTTTTAGGTTCATTGGGATAAATAATAAAACCTATTTTATCTGGAAATATATAAGTAATCATTTATTTATTAGTTATATATTTTTTCATATACACCTAAAAGCCAAAGTGTGTACTTTGTCATCTAAGACTATTCTTTTATCATCTTCATTACTTAGAGCTATTTTATTAACTTCTTTTGAATATATATCATGTTTTTCACTTCTTATTATTTTCATAGATCTCATTTGTTTTTTATCCAAGAATAAACAATTAACATAATCATCAAAATCTATTTTCTTTTTTACAACATTTTTCTTTATTCCTTTACACTTTCTTACTTCACTTTCCTCTTCAATTTTAAAACTATAAAGTTTGGGTCGCAATCCAACAAAATGTGTTATCTGTTTTCCTGCAACTTCATCTTTAAACATTCCTATAACTTTTTTATTTACTCCTGTTGGTATTCCAGATTTATGATTTGAAGGATAATCAGAAGTATCAAACTTGGTTAAAATATCTGGACTTATATCTTTATAAAAATCTTTTGTTTTAATTTGAAACATCAATGAATCCGTATCTGTAAACAATAATTCTACATTGTTTCCATATTTCTCTTTAATATATGTGTAATGAAAATTAAACATTAATGTTTTTGATAAATCTAAAATTGCTTGACCAACATACACTGGTTTGTTAAAATACACTTCTGTCTTTTTCATATGTACCGCTATAAGATTTTTATCAAATATTGTCACTCTATCAAAGTTGGGTTTACTTGTTAGCTTAACAGCTTTTTTACGATTATCAACAAGTTCTATATTTTGTCGCTTCCTTATGTTTTCAATTGTTTTACCAAAAACTGAGTTGTTCATTAGTTTAAAAAAGTCTTTTTCAAAACTGTTAGCTGCTGTTTTTCGAAGTTCTGTATTTTTTCTTATGTAAGGTTCCATCCAAGAAGACTGATAAAATGATATTCCTCTATGAACAGCAGTAATCCTCATACCCAACTCAAGATACTGTCTAAGATTTCGATAATGTACAACATAATTTTTTCGGGGTTTAAAATGACAAATTAGTTTTTCAACACCATTAACAATTATCTTCTCAGGTGCAAGAGGATAGTCATTATGTGTTTCCCATAGGTGAGGTGGATACTCTAAATCAACTTCAAATATATATCCTTTACTCCCAAGATTTGACATACTATGATTTGCTTTCTCAAGAATATCCATTACCTTTTCTTTTGTTATATTTTTCATCCATTTAAATCCATGTGTTGGAAGATTTTGAGACATCGCCCAACCGTATAGATTGTTTGCATCGAGATATTGAATAAATGTTGACTCCTTTTTAGGATTAAAATTTTTCATATATTTATTATTTGCTTCTGCATATCTTTTTGATATATGAGTTATACCTCCACGTATTCCACGTTCAAACATCATTAACATATCATAATCATTTAATAACTGTAAATGCTGACCTGTTTCTTTTAGACATGCATCCCAAGCTAAACCTGGGGAAGTGTAATAGTGAACTGGATCTAATTTGTAATGTTTGAGACAAGTTTTCCTAAAGTTTTCAAATACATCTGCTAGCAGTAATACATCAGATTTGAGATAAAGATTGTGATAATCTCTTATTGTTTTACATTCAAAAGTATTCCAAACGTTAATAGCGTGTTGGTAATCATCATCGCTTATATCTTCATCATTTAGTTTTGAATAGAATTCCTCTTTGGGTGGAAGTTGTGTTTCTGATAATTTATCAAGTGATGAAACATAATCATAAGGATAAACTCCCTTACGAGTTAGTAGATCTACATATTTCTTGAATACATGTTTTGTATTATGAAAATCACCTGGAGATAAATTTGAAACAAGATTGGCAAGTGATGTTTGAAGAAACTTGAACGAATCTAGAAATCGTATTTCAAAATTTACATCAATCATTTTTCCAAATTTTGAACAATAACACTCACCAACTTTAATACTTTTTGAAAAAGAAATATATTTTTCTTCCGTAGATGGAATACAATTTAAATCTCCTTTTAATTTAGCAATTTGTTTTATAAACAAATGTGCATCATATCCTTGAAGATTATGAAATATAACTGGTAATACTTTTGGTTTACGACACATAAGATTACATTTGTTATGTGCTGCTCCGCGATACTGACCTGTAAAGTGACAATGATCTCTAACTTTATCTTTTTTTAATTCATGGCTACAAATATGACAGTTAACTGCTTTCTCAAATAATTTTTGTTCTTCCTGAGTTAGTCTAAGAGGTTTTGGTTTTTGATAAAAATCGTTATAAATTCCTTTAGTTACTTCCACAAGTTTTTCTACAAATACTTTTGATATATCTTCATCTTCAGAAGTTTTTGTATAAATGATTGGTTTAATTTTTTTATCTACTATTCCCTTTACATAAAAACAAAATCCTGATGGTTCATGTTTTTGGTAGTTGTAATTATAAGAGTCTTTTGGATTAAGACTGCAACTATTCATTGGTTTGGTAAAGCATTCAAAATCTGCATAAACTACAAAAGGAACAGGAAGTTTCTTGTAATAATTTTTAAAATATAGCATTGTGTTTGGTTCAGGCATTTTTACAAACGCTGTTGCATTATTACTACAATATTTGATATGATTATCTAATAATTCTTCCTTTGTAAAATGACTAAAACATCTCTTACAAATAAATATTTTACCGTTATGACTTGTAGTTTTTTAAGACCTTACTAACCTGTGAAAATTTTTAATACGAGTATAATGTGAAACACCATCTTCTTCATACAAAAATAAATCAATAGTATTTTTACAATCTCTCTTTGCCTCTCTCAAAGGATAAATAATCATTTTACCATCTTCAGAAAAAACATTTATTCCTGGAATATCTGGATTAAGTTTTTCAAATTGAGTAATATTATTTACTTTCATTGGAAAAGTAATTCCTTTAGTGTTAAGTGAAAACTCATACTTTTCTAAATCTTTTATTCTTTCCTCATCTCTATCTCTTGGATGAAGATATCTAAGTATACACCAAAGAAAGCATTTGTCATCTTTATTTTTAATGTTAACAATTGCTTTTTTATTTTTTATCCAAGAAGGAAGATCAATATAAGATGAGCCCTTAGTTGGATTAAACTTAACAGTATTAACTTCAAGCTTTAAAACTTCTTTAAAATACCACCCGCTTCCCTTTTGATTAAAATCATCAATATCATTTAAAATTTTACTCATGCATTCTTTTACTATTTCTTCTTCATTTGATGATTCATAATTTTTAAAAGTTTTTGAACTAAAATATGCTTTAAATTCTTCTAATTCTTGAATTCCTTTTTCTGTTTTAACTGCAATTCTTTCCATTAAACAAACCAAAATCATTTTTAATTTAATATTTCTATGCTCCTTCAATATATATAATAAAGTACCAAAAACTCTATTAAAATATTCAATTGGTCCAATACCAGGAATTCCTGCTAAAACATGCTTAACAGCAAAATTATTAAGAGCTGATTTTTCTATTTGAATTCCTTGCTCATGTTCATACATAGCACGCTCAAGAGATTTACGTAAGTAATCTGGAGTATCTTTGGGAATCTCTTTATTTTTTATACATTCCTCAAAATACTCTTCAAATGTTTTTATCTTTTTTTTCTTTTTATGTTCTTTTCTTATATCAATTCCTTTTCTAACTTTTTCTCTAGTTTTTGTTATTTTTTTATATAGTTTAATTAATCTTTTTCTTTCACCTAATTCTTTATAATCTTTCTTAAGTCCTTCTTTTTCTTCTTTTATTAAATGTTTTATTTCAGCTAAAGATAAATTCTGAAATTGTTTATCTGTTATAAAGGGTTGTGAACCCTGAAAACCATTAAGCGATTGGTTAGACATGACGTCTTCTAATAACTGATTATATTAGAAGACGTAAACTTTTAATTCTTAATTAAATACAAAACCCTTCTCCATAATAATCACTAAAAACAAATTCAATTTTTATTTTGTTATAAAGTTTTCCTAAAAAATCAAAAAATTCTCTAGAACTTGGATTATTACCAAATTCAATTTCATAATATATGTAAAATTCTTGTATATAACAATAATCATATTTTGGTAACATCAAACCACTAATATTCTTTAATTTACCTTTTTCCTGTCCTCTAAGAAAATCTTTCATTATATTCTTAATTCTAACAACTGTTTTACTCTCAAATAATCCATCATTTATTGTATCCAGTTTATTTATTAAATACTCAAATTCCTTATTTATTCCTCTTATAAAAAGGTACTCTTTTTTATAATTTTCTGCATAATGTGGAATTTTATTATTAGCATTTTCCGTCATTTTTCCGATTAATCCCGTTTGAGGGGGGGTACTAAAACGCGCTACAGATACCATTTTACTAACTACTAATATCTGGAAGTCTCGATTTTGGAAAGCTAAAATCTTGAAACCAGTAAAAATATCGAATTCTCGATTTTGAAAAACTAAAATCTTGAAATTAGGCAGAATCTGGATTTCTAAATTCAAGAAAGCTAAAATCTTGAAATCGGCCAAAAACTTGAATTTAGGATCTTGGAAAGCTAAAATCTTGAAATAAGCCAAAATCTTGAATTCAAGATTTTGGAAACCTAAAATCTTGAATTCGGCCGAAACCTTAAATTCAGGATTTTGGAAAGCTAAAATCTTGAAGTCAGCCTAAATATCTAATTTAGGATTTTGGAAAGATAAAATATTAGAGTCAGCGAAAATCTTTAATTCAAGAATTTTGAAAGCTAAAATCTTGAATTTTCCTCCAAAATCTTTAATCCGAGATTTTGGAAAGCTGAAATCTTGGAGTCAGCCAAGTACAAAATTTTAGAAAGCTATAAATATGAAGTCAACCAAAATCTTGAATTCAGGGTTTGCAAAGGTAAAATCTTGAAGTCAGCGAAAACCTTGCATTCACGATTTTGCAAAGCTAAATTTTTGTAATCAGTCAAAAACTTGAATTCAAGATTTTAGAAAGCTAAGACCTTAATGTCAGCCAAAATCTTGAATTCAGGATTTTGCAAAGGTAAAATCTTAAAGTGAGAAAAAATCTTCAATTCGAGATTTTTCGAAAGCTAAAATCTTGAATTCAGAATTACGGAAGGGTTAAATTTTCACTTCAGCCAAAATCCAAAATTCAAGATTTTGGAAAGTTAAAATCTTGAAGTCAGCCAAAATCTTGTATTCAGGATATAGGAAAGCTATAAACTTAAAGGCGGCCAAAATCTTGAATTCAAGATTTTGGAAAGCTAAGATCTTGAAGTCAGCCAAAATCTTTAATTCACGATTTTGGAAAGGTAAAATCGTGAAGTCATCCAAAGGCTTGAATTCAGCATTTTTGAAAGCTAGACTGTTTACGTGAGCAAAAATCTTGAATTTAAGATTTCGGAAAGCTAAAATCTTGAGGTCAGCCAAAATCTTTAATTCAGGATTTTGCAAAGCTGAAATCTTGAAGTCAGGAAAAATCTTGAATTCAATATTTTGGAAAGCTAAAATCTTGAAATCAGCTGAAATTTTGACTTCAGAATTGTGGAAAGCTTAATTCTTGAAGGCAGCCAAAATCTTTAATTCAGGATGTTTGAAAGCTAAACTCTTGACGTGAGCCAAAATCTTGAATTTAAGATTTTGGAAAGCTAAAATCTTGAAGTCAGCCAAAATTTTGAATTCAGATTTTTGGAAAGCTAAAATCTTGAAGTCAGGTAAATTCTTTAATTCAGGATTTTTGAAAGCTAAAATCTTGAGGTCAGCCGAAATCTTGAATTTAAGATTTTGGAAAGCTAAAATGTTGAAGTCAGCCCAGAGAGGGAAATACCTTGTCAGTCTTTCGCAAGAATTTGATGGCCTTTTATTATGATAAGTTCAATATAAATTTTCTCTATTTTTACATTGTACTTTATTTAATTATTTGTGCATTTATGGTAATTTTTTATTGAATTTTTATCTTTATTTTTATCGCATGTCCTCTTTAGTTTTTTAATAATACTTTTAAAAATAACGTTTTAGATAATTCTGTTACTTCATTAATCTCTAGATCTATTTATGATGTAATAATAGGTGGCTTATTGTTAAGGAGCCGAGTCTTCTACTCTGTTTTAAACCTACCTCAGATTGAGCGATTGATTGATTTAATAGGCCATTTGTTCTAAGAGGTCATCTGACATCGTTTTTATGAAAGTGAAAGTTCTATGATTTTCCTTCGAAAAACGATTAGTGGGTCATATCTTAAACAAAATAATAGTAATTTGGTTTTTCAACCCCCCACCGTTTTCTTAAAATGAGTAACTTCGTAGCTGGTCACGTGACCAAAATGTTATATTTAAAATTATGAATTTCCTCTTTCTGAAGACAAATTTTGCACTGAAACTTCAAGGAAAATGTGGAAAAGATGATGTGGTAACATTTACAGCATATCTGAGCCCAACTATCAAACGTTATAAGACGATATAAGCAAAAAGTAGATTTGGTCGCCATGTTGCAGGGAAAGAGTATGCCCTCCAACATGGTGGCCAATACAAATCATACTACTTTGTTGAAAAATCAAACTGCCATAGAATATCTCCCTTAAATGGGTTTCCTCTAAAATTTCGGGTGTAAGATACTGTTTTTGTGCTCTATCAATTTTTGGCATTAGCAAGATTCCAACTCATTGTTTAAAGGAAGCATTGGTCACGTGACCTCTTAGTGTAAGTGGCCTATTGTCATTATAATTGTAAAACTGAAACTTGTTTAAATGAAATTGAGATAATTAACTTAAATTAACACTTAATAATTTAATTATAATAATTTATTTTAACGCATAATTTACGCGTCATGCTTAAGCCGATGGCAGTACTAAGTGTTAACGTGTGTTAACGAGATCTTCAAACGGAAACGCCACGTACAATTATATTGACAACAACAAGAGCGCATTTGTATCCACCATTTTTCTTCTCCCAGAATTCCACTGCAGTCGCTCGGTCCCGCCCTCTCTCCGCATCCAGCCTAGTTAGTCACGTGACCAAAACAAAATACTTAAAATACAGGATAAAGGCGGCCATAACGTGGAGGAAATAGCTGTATTACGTCGCTCTCTTACGTTCGTAGTTGATCAAATCAAATCGTTTGGCAGGGAGCAATCAGGAAAACATAAACAAAGCGCAGTTTTACGCAACCTTCGATGTACAAAGCTTGAATTTCTGTCTAGAAGGGAAGACCTATACCCTGCCAGCAGAGTCGCTTCGATCTTTTCTAGATGAGTTTTGCTGACTCTTTCTGCACCCACGCTGTATAACAAAACAAATAACTCACGCTTCAATTTCATGTAGGAATTTTGAAAAAATTATAGATTTCAGGTTTTGAAAAATTGGAAAGTGCACCCAGACTTGAGATGGATTTTGTTTTGGATTTAACCATGTGCTTAGCCGATTTTACCTACGTGAACGGATCCCTAATCCAGTAAGTGTTACCTGAAGTTCCTCGAAGGATAAACAAATGGGTTTTGAATATATATATTTTGTTAAGGGTGCAAGAAAAGTCAGCTTTACAGCTTGCTATTCCGGCAAGCCGTACCTAGAATGCACTAGCCTGAAAGCCATTTTGACTAGCCCTGGGATTGATTCACAGTCCTTCTGTAATCTGAATTCCCTAAGAAACTTTACTTGCTACGCAGGCAAGTTAAAAACGCAGTTCACCAGCCCAATCATAAAATCCAGTACCCCAGGGCTATTGCTGGACACTACTTTGTCTACTCTCTTTGCACGCTGTTTAATATAATTTAGCTAGAACTTGAACCCTTGAATGCCTTTTTAACAACACTTACTCGGAAATACGAGATAAACCTCCCCGGAGAAATTAATAAAATACCTGTACACGTGACTTGCTTAAAATATACTAAAACAGTGGATAGTGTTTTTCACGCGCTCTGATTGGCTACTCAATCAGTGATTAGTATATACACACTCAGTGATCTTGGTAATTCAAGTAATCTGATTGGTTAGCTATCTGACTCGGACTATGACGTTATCTTCACCGCGCTAGGCGGTGAATATACAGCAAAACAAAATCGCTGTCGTGAACTGGGTTTTTTGCCAAAGTTTTTTAGTAAAGCCTTTTTGAAAATACGCGAATATCCAAGTGCTGATGACTTTGAAGGCAAGAAAAGACTTCATGGTGTTTAAACAGCGTGATTTATTGTGAAGTGGTTTACTGTAGCTGACTTTTTGTACGCTCGAAGCTATATATGTTTACCACTGCAGAGGAAAACGAGGTCGCTTTGTCACTGTTTGTGATTTCGGGATATTCTCGCAAGACCAATTTAGCCTATAAATATAAGTTAAGTTATGGATAAAAGAGGAAGGGAAATAGTTTCGAAAATTGTACGTACCAGCAAGTTAAAAAGGCAAAGAACACTGGAGATAAACAACGCTCACCTTGATCGTAGCCGCTGTTGACAGCATTTGCAAGAAGCGTCAAAGAAAACTTTCTCATTCATGGTGAGTTGACAAAAACAAGTAAAGCTCTACTTTTCCTCTCAAAATTGGGTAGTGATTTAAATTTTCCGCGTTTTCTTTTAAACCGTTGATGCTAAAGCCTACAAAACTTGATACAAAAAGATTAAAACTATCATTTGCCATGTTTAAAGATAGTGTAAAGATCTAACTTTAGCGTCTTTAGCGCATCCACCGTTTACGGCTTCGTGTTCACGCATGAATTCACCCGCCAATCAAACTAATCGTTTTTTAATGGTTTCCTTTCTGATTCTGTTTAGATCACTTCGCGTGAATATACAAAATCAATTATTCACCTCAGGCTCAATTAATATTATTGAATAATTCCCTCGACTTCGTCTCGGGGATTATTCAACAATATTTATAACTTTGCCTTCGGCACTATTCACTGATTCACCTCCAGTTCCTCCGAGCGAGCGACGCCAAACTCGCGTAAGTTGCTAGCAAAATGCCTTCCCGGTTTGCTGCCGTAACAAACAAAGAAATTTCACAACTAATCAAGCAAGCTGTTCCTGAAATACACCAAGAAGGTGACGAAGCTCGGTTTGGAAGTTTTAACAGGTAAAGCAAATGCAAATTAAGCTTAAGTCTTGCGTTACTTTATTTAGTTGACTTGTTCATAAATAAGCTTAAAACTAAATTTAAGAGCCAGTCTCTGTGAGATCCTCATATCGAGTTTTGCCCACTTTGACTTCTTTTTATAAGTATACAACAAATATGAAACTAGATTGGAGAAATTCGCTTCTGTAAACTTTTTTTAACGAATTTTCTTTCGGCACTACATGAGGACCTGAGATGCTTGTGAAATATGCAAATTTTGTCCAAATTCAACCTATTGCTCTGGATAATGTACTGATCCTTCTAGAGTGTTCTCGCTTTTGTCTAAGCTTTGTA
>NC_133209.1:12660646-12663146 GCF_958299795.1 Porites lutea
CGACGAAAACGACTACAGCAAGATTTCTGCGAAAGCTGTGTCAGCGAAACCGAAATTAAAAAAGAATCGCCCTTCCTCTCTTGTATAGAGCTAACAGTAGAGCAGGGAAATCCTTAACACACTGAATATTCTCTCAGGATCATTTATAATTTACAATTTGAAGAGAGTAATTTCTGGTTTGATGTTTATTTTTTTCAGTCTTTATAGCGATTATTCCTACCCACTTACTTTGTCAATTGTAGGCGAACCCTCCTAAAGCTGAATTTCAAGGGACCATATTCAAACTCAGAAAGAGAAATAAAATTTCGTCGTTGCTTATTTACGTCCTCCATAAAACGCGAAATTAGGCATTTTCACGTCGTAGTCGTGCAAAAACGGGAAAGAAATGAACAAAAAAGTGTGTTGCACGTGCGAAGTTGTTGTTTTGCTAATTAAACCTATTGTTTTTTTGACGTTCTAGTTGTCGTCCGCGTCGTTGGATCTTAAACTCCCTAAATTGTACAAACGACCGATTTCAATAGACCGGCGAAATTTCTCATTTTAATTAAAGCACTGAGGTTACGACAACTTCGAGTTAAACTGATTTCACGGGTTGTCAAAGAGTCCAGCGATTCCTTTTTCCCAGGTGAGCGCCGACTCATTTCGCTTCAATATTCAGGAATGCTCTCGATCTTTTTACGCTTTCATTGCCTCTCGCCCGACGTGTTTTGCACGCCGTTTGGTTATGCGAAATCTCCACGAAAAATCCACGCCTCGCGAGAGGTAACTTTATCCCGATTCTAAAAATAACTCGAGACGAATTACCTATGGAATAGGGTGTACATGGGGGATGCCCTCTCTGTCCCCTTTATAGTCTCTTGGTTTCGAGTAACTCACAATCAGAGACAAAAAACTCCGAAAGTCGCTTCAGTCTTATTATCCCGCCATATTTTAAAGACCAAATCGTGGCTCGTATGCGGCTCTAGCCTGTTCAATTACCGGATGTGACCAGGCATTCGCGGCGCCCAGACTTATTAAAAGCGTGTATACTTTTATCCTTTTTTTTATTAGCCGAAGCTCAATTCGCATTGCAATGATTATTTCATCTTTAACTTTACAGGATATTAAACAGAATGTCTCAGAAACCTTGGCTGATCAAGGCATTTAAAGTAGCCCCTATCCAGCTTTTTGCCGCTATTCAAACAAATAAGTTGTCAAAACAGCAAACAACTAGGTATAGCTCCATTCTTCAGCTTCTGAATCGTTCTCAGACATTTAGCGGTCATCCAGTTTCGACAGTTTCGTCTGAAACCGAGTGTTGAAAGTTGCGATACTTAGCACGTCATAGCTGACGCTCTACCATTCCTTACAAATCGCTGTGTATTTGACTCTTTTTGTTTTTAATAAAGTTTTTAAAACGGTATCTCTCTTGTGGTTTTATTGCTAGCAATTATTAGTCGCGTGTTTTAATTGATCCTTGTTAAGTTATTCCAAATTGTTTATATAATAATACGTCAAGGTGCTCCCTTGCGTCTTTCCTGTAGAGCTAATTTGTATTCAACTCTGGGCTTGCGAACTCGCATAATTACCTGTCTAACGGTGCGTGAAACGCTGAGACTGTAATAGTTTTTCCTTTCCTCGAGATAGATAGGAGAAAACGTTAGACAAAATTGAAATAGAGAGTTTTCAGCTCCACTCTGTGTATATGTATTTTGATCATATCTATCCGAGTTTTAGAGCTAAATTAGAAAACGTAAACTAAATTGAAATAAAGACTTTTCAACTCCACTTTTTGTATGTGTTTTGTTTATATATCTGAGTTTTAGCGCTAAATAAGATATAGGAAGCCGTTTCTCGCGTTGCTAGGTGATCGCTTTTCTTATTCCTATTTTCCTTTTAATAGACGGTCTGAAAACCGGGCTCAAGTTACTTCACGGGCAAGCCGAGGCAAGTGTATTGTTTCTATTGTACTACAGTGATGCTCATTAGTAAACCTATCCACTTCATTAGTATGAAGAAAGTCAAAAAATTAGTATGCAGGAAGACACTTACAGATATTAATAAAGGGAATCCACTTTTTGCGAGGGAATCCAAAGGGAATCCACCAACGGGGTTTAATTTTGCTGAGGCATAACTACTGAGAGGTACAAAAAATGTTGTAAATGCGAGGTGATTTTCCACAAATAACAAAAGGAAAAGGGTTGCGAATTCCGCATTCTGGATTCCAGATTCCTAACGTTCCACATTCCACAAACCCTACAATAACATGGCGGACAGTAAGTTCACACTAGCAGCTTAATACAGGAATTGCACCGACCTGTGATTGGAAGATAAAAATAGTATGTCAGTGGCGATGACGTGACAATTCGTTACGTTAGCCGTTTCAAGAGTAACGGTTTTTACACGAAAAAGACAGTCCACAGGAAAATACAATATAATATTAAATATTTCTCAAAGACAAACAGTGCAGTATTCTTTTGAAGTCGGCTGACTCGCTAAGAGTCAATGTCTTATCGAAGTT
>NC_133209.1:12668146-12738146 GCF_958299795.1 Porites lutea
TATACTGCGCATTTGTTTACGTCCGAGAGGTCAGGTCGCCGACGCCAGAACGCCACTTTTGAAGTTCAAGATAGCACGCGAGATTCCAGTACTCGAAAGTTCGCAATTAGGGCCCCGTTTTAACTTATGAAAATCAACACAGGCACCAATAAAAACCAAGCACAGAGTAGAAAGTTCAACATTGCGCACCTAACAAGGAACGTATCCACTCTAGTTTTTTTTTTTTTTTTTTTTTTTTTTTTTTTTTTTTTTATTTGCTTTACTTAACCCAATAATTACAATATTGAACACTGCTTACCCTGCTTACATTATTTACAACATTCATACCATACTTACAATACTGACAATACTTATTGCTTACATTGCTAACAATACTACTGTTTTCAAACATTATTACATTTCGTATGCTTCAAGTACACAGTTGCATCAGAAGAAACTTATTTAAGGATAGTTGGCGTTATTGAGGCAGGATAAGCTACGGATGAAAGACATAGAGAATATCAGGGGGCGTTGGGAATAGCGCCATGGTAGAAACGATAGTTTCTACGTGATGTCGTGTAGGAATGACCATTGTTTGGGCAGAACATTGTTTGCTTCTGCTTGTGCTTGTATGTTGTAAATTGTCTTTAGGTGTTTGAGAAATCCTTGCAATAGAGGTATAGCTTCTTTTGTTTTGCAGAGCCAGATATAGTGCCTGGCAATAAGAAAACAAAAGTTGATCTGGCGTTGAAGTTTAGAAGAGTCTGATCTCAGGCCTAGTGAAACAGTCATGTCTGCAGAGTAACTATCGGGAATAATTTGGCAAAGTTTTAATCGCGTTATGATGCTCTCCCAGAAGAGCGCCGTTTTGGGGCAGGACCAGAAAAGGTGTACGAGTTTTTCTGGTTCTTTTTTACAAAAGGAGCAGTTGGAGTTTTCTTTTACTCTTATCTTAGTTAAGAAAGCGTTTGTTGGTATTCTTCTGTGCAGCAATTTAAATTGAAATTCCCTGAGTTTTATGCTTTTTGTGATTTTATGAGCTAGCTGGTAGGTCGCACCCCACGTTATTTCGTTTTGACCTAAGTTGCAGTCTTGATTCCATTTTTGCTGGCTTGTAGTAGGGGGGGCACTTTTCTTTGTAATTAATTTGTCATACACCAACTTGCTTGCTTTTTGGGCTTTCATTAGTTTTGTCGAAAAGCTTTCGTAACTATTACCTTCGTTTGTGTGGTCACCTTGGTTGAATGTGTTGCATAGCTTTTTAAGAGCAGAAATTATTCCACAGTATGCCAAGGGTTGGACCTTGATGTCGTATTTGTTTAAAAGTTCTGGTGGAGTGAGGAATTTTCCTTCTCTGTTCCTTAAGTGCTTAACTTTTGTGATGCCTTTACGATACCATTCTTTAAAGAAAATAGGGCTGTCGTTAATCCTTACAAGTGAGTTGTACCATATGCCTTGTTCTGAAAGCTGGCTCTCTGATGTTATCCTCTCTTCAAAATTGATTTCTGACCAGATTAGGAGAATTTCCTTTAAGAAACTGTCTTGCGTTTTGAAGATATTAGCTATGTCTATCTTATTAAGGTTGCTTGTGAACGGTAGGGTACACTCAAACTTTTTCAGTTCAAGATCTAGAAAAAGTTTCCATTTACCCTGATTATCTGTATCCAGGTACTTTTTTATCCAAGTGGTTTTTAGCGCTTTATTGAAAGATAGTATGTCAATCATTTTGAGGCCACCTGCTGGGTAATTGTTAATCATAATATCTCGCTTTATTTTATCGCCCTTTCCGTTCCAAAGGAACAAGTAAAAGAGCTTGTTAATCTCGCTAATTATTTTTTTGTTTGTGCACAAGGGTGCCAAGACGTACACAATTTGAGAAGCTACTAAGCTTTTCAGAACAGTGATCTTCCCACTTAAGGTTAATCTACGGTATTTCCAGTTGCTTAGAATATTGTTAATTTTTTCCAGTTTTTCCTTATAATTTAGAAGTACAGTGTTTTCAGGGTCTGTCGTAAACCAAACGCCTAAAGATTTTACTTTGTTTGTTTGCCATCTGAAATTTCTTTCTGGAAGAAGAATTTCTGTTTTTCCACTATATGTTCCGATCCAAATTGCTTCTGTTTTTTTACTGTTGAGTTTGAGACCCGAGGCTTCTCCAAAATCGTCAAGTGTGTTGAGAGCAGCTGAGAGCGACGTTTGTGAACCATTCAATATTAAGGTTGTATCGTCTGCGTATTGACTTATTTTAATTTCCTCTTGGTTAACGTGTATTCCTCTGATATTGCTGTTTCTTTTAAAAGCCTTGGCTAAGACTTCGACTGAAAGAACAAATAGATATGGAGACAACGGGCACCCCTGCCTGACCCCTCTTTCAATTTTAAAGAAATTGCTTGTCCAGCCGTTGTTTAAGAAGCAGCTCTCTATGTTGCTGTAAAGGCATTTGACCCAGTTTACAACACTTGGGCCGAAACCGAAGTATTGAAGAGAATTTATGATAAAAGGCCATTCAATCGTGTCAAACGCCTTTTCGAAATCAAGAAATAATAATAGCCCTGGGATATTTTTTTCTTTGGTAAAACGAATAACATAGTCTATTAATCGTATGTTCTCGCCAATAAACCTGCCTTTCATAAAGCCAGTTTGATCACAGCTGATGAGATCGGGAAGAACCTTTTTCAGCCTGTTAGCTACAGCCTTTGCTGCAATTTTGTAGTCGCAGTTGAGAAGAGTAAGCGGTCTCCAGTTTTTAATGAAATACGGCTCAGCGTCTTTCTTGGGAATGAGTTTGATTACTCCTCTTCTTTGTGTGATGGAAAGCTGACTCGTTTCGTGCGCATAATTAAGAGCATTAATCAATAAGTTTGATATGTTTGTCCAAAATACTCTGTAAAATTCTGAAGGTAGCCCATCAGATCCAGGGGTTTTTCCCTGTTCCATGGTTTTCAGGGCTGCAAGGCATTCCCTTTCAGTTAGCAGGCCTTCACAGTTGTTCCGTTGTTCGTCATTCAGGACGGTGTCGTTTTCGTGTTTAAAAAAATCATATGTGTCAATTAAATTGTGTATATTTCTGTTGGATGTATATAGATTCATAAAAAAAGATTCCCCTTCTGCTAATATTTCCTGATCCGAAGTAATAAAGTTATTTTCGTCCACTTTAAGTTGGCTTATAATGCCTTGCTTATAGTGTCTCTTTTCTAGGTTGAGGAAATATTTCGTATTTTTTTCTCCTTCATTATGCCATTTAATTTTAGCTCTCAATATGGAACCTTTCGTACGAGTCTCAATAATTCTTTCTAACTCACTCTTTAGATCATTCAGTTGTTCTGCAAGTTCAGAATTTTCTGTTACGCTAGAGTCTCCGTTCTCCATTTTCGATTCTAGTTTGGAAATTGCATGCTCTAGTTCTGCCTCACGGCCCTTTGTTTTCTTAGTTTTATTCATTGCGTATTTGAGCGATTTTTCCCGTATTTTAAGCTTAATCATGTCCCACAATAGAGCAGAGTTTACCATGTCATCATTTTCATATTCGTCTTGAACTTCCTTAATCGTTGTCTTAATAAGATTAACATAAGCAGTTTCGGTTAAAAGAGAGGTATTTAATTTCCAAAGGCCGGGTCCTCTGCTATTTGCATGAAGAGACAGATCTAAAGTAATCATAGAATGGTCTGTTTTATATCCTGGCACTATATCGGTGTTAGTGACGTCCCCAATAACGCTTTGGCTTATTAAAAAGAAATCAAGTCTACAGTAAACCTTAGGTTGTCGTTGTCTCCAAGTGTACCTTTTGTCATCTGGATTGTGAATTCTCCAGACATCGAGAAGATCTAGGTTCTCTGAAATTTCTTGAACGGTCTTCAAGCTATTTTGGTGAGTTTTGGCAATGCCACCTTTTTTGTCATTTTCGATGTTAAGAACAAGGTTGAAGTCACCGCCAATTATTATTATTAAAACAACAAAGGAGAATCTAGGAAAGCAAAAAGAAGAATCCGATCGACTATGGGAACACCATGATGATTTGGAACAATACACTCGAAAGAACTCGCTGGAAATCCATGGAATTCCAGAAGATGCGTATCCCAGTACGGAGGCCGCGGTCATCAAGGTTGCTGAAGCCCTAAATATCACCATAGAGCCTGAAGAAATAGAGATTTCACACAAGCTGAATCGGGGCAAATCCATTATAGTGAAATTTTGCAATCATAAAGTGAAATCGAAACTTTACAAAGAACGCACCAAACTAAAGGATGTCAAAATCAAAGATCTATTTCCCAGCTACCCTTCAAATGCACAGGAACGACAACGTATTTTTATAAACGAGAACCTCACGGCTTATAGGCGTAGAATCATGAAAGAAGCGAACAAGAGAAGACAAGAGGGTACTCTACTCAGTGTTTGGTCTTTGGATGGTAAGATTTTTGTTAAGACATCACCCTATGGCTCCCCTGTTAGAATTTTTTCCGAAGAGGACTTAGATCAATTATAAACTGAACAGGCAAAATAATCTACGTTAAGTCTGGAGAGGGACGTCTTATCAACCATTCAAATTTCTCGCTGCCAAAGTAATTTAATTTTACTAACTACAAATTTGTCTATGCTCTGTTCTTTGTTTTTGCGCTACTCTTTTTTATTTATTCAAAGTGTTATTTTGTTTAATTTACCTTTTGTGATCATTTGCTTCAGTCTAATATTATATGCACGTTTTAGTCTTCATTATTTGTTTAAAATATCGAGTACCTTTTGCATCAATCATTTTACACCTAATAGAAAGAATGCAAATCCTTTATTGAGGCGCACATGTTTTTTTCCCGTCGAGACAACGTTTATTACAAAAGACTTGAACAAATCGTGACTTTGAAAATAACTTCATTGAATGTCAGGGGACTTAGGGATGACGCTAAAAGAAGAGAAGTATTTAATTGGCTTCGCGCCAAAAGGCCATCAATATGCATGCTCCAAGAAGTACACTGTATAGAAAAAACAAATCACTTGTGGAAAGCAGAATGGGGCTATCAAGCTTACTTCACCTCTTTTGAAAGCAACAAAGCAGGGGTATGTATTCTTTTTAACAATAATTTTAACCTTCAGCTCCAAAGACTTTACACCGACCCTGCAGGGAGATTTATTATCTGTGACTTAAAAGCTAACGAAAAGCTTTTGACCCTCGCTAACATCTATGCTCCCAACGAGGATAAACCTTCATTCTTTCAAAACTTTTACGATCACTCTAGTTTTTAGAGGGACTGTACGGATACTCTGTGCGCACTTATTTTCAAGAGTCTTCGAACTCTTCCAGAAAAAGAAGTGCTTAAATTTTCAAAAAAAGCTTTCCAAAAAAACACACCTCTAGCTTGAAGCAGAAGAGGATCGAAATACACACTCCGTAATTGGTTACGTTCAGTAGCGAATAGGAAAACAAGAATTTCGATCCGCCACCGGGGTATTTATGTTTAAGTTCAAAGCTAAATAGATTACTCTCACCCTTACCCTTGGTGTTACCCTTACCCTTGTTTTAGCAACGCCGCAATAGACAGAACGGCTGTACCGTTCTCGTCACGACAAAGTACAACTAAAGTTGCTCCTGTAAAAGAAACTAAGCACAAAGCCAACCCGGCAACTGATGAGGTGCGTGTGGAGAACCGAAACCATGGTCTTGCCTGATCACAAAGCGGCAATAACAAGCTTTATTCAAATGCTATTACCAGGGGAGGAGCTACACGCTCCAGTCAAAAGACTCACACTATCTTTAGAAAAACACTAAGCTGGAGTTTACTGAGTCACAATTCAATTCTCCTTAGTAAGTTGATGTAGCTTCAGTTTAAGCTGCACTTCATTCTTATAATTTTGGATCTGTAAATCACTATTTGTGATAACTTAGCATTCTGCAAGAAAAACTAACGAGCTGGGCCCAGCGTGATACAGCATTGCAGAAAAACATTACACTCACGGACTAAAGAAAATCGCTTAGTTATTCAGATCTAGAAGGCACTTTGGAGAAAATTGGAGCCCTTATTCAGCCGCAATAAAAAAGCTTTACGCTTCAAAAGGAGGTCAAAGAAAATGCGCTTGCATCAGAGGGCAAATCCTGCCGACCAGAAACAATAACTACAGTAAATCGATATGTATGTCATGACCTTTCAGTGTGAAACATGCGGCTTAAATTATATTTACTCGGTGAAAATATAGAACCGTCCAGTGCATAATCTACCCAGCAGAGAAAAAAAACCTTTATTGGAATAAGCAGAATTTTAGCATGAGGTAAAAGTCGTGTAGGCCTACCACCCCCTTTTATTGCTGCAGTAATTGCTGTAAACGGAAACTTACAAAATCAAGAGTATCTTCGCACGCATTACACTGTAATCTCCCTGATAGATCAAGTAGGGAATTTCTAGGTCGTGCGAAAAAATCCGTCAGATCAATCCCATCAGCCATATTTTAAAGCGGGGCGTGGAACCCTCGTTCCCAGGGTTCTCTCCTACCCGTTGGTTGGGGACAGTAGTATTTACCCGATTCAAAAACGATCGTTCATCGCATACCGTAAAATTCCGAAAATAAGCCCCTCCAAATATAAGCCCACCAAACCGGTGACGCAAAAAAACCTTGGTTAAATCGCCCCACCGAATATAAGCCCCCGGGGGCTTGTACTCGGAAAATTGCCCTCAAATACAAAGTAAAACAAAGCAAAAACCATAAATTTCCTTCCAACTATAAGGCTAGCCCAATCGATTTTGAAACACAAATTTCCCTCCCAATGTAAGCCCCTTCCAAAAATAAGCCCCTCAAAAAGGGCCTTTGAAAAATATAAGCCCTGCCGGGGCTTATTTTCGGATGATTTTACGGTACTCAAAATGTGATACTTAATTTAAAGTAAATTTATTTCAAGTAAGCGATTTAACCAAGTAAAATGTCGGCCACTGTCAAGCTTTCACACGTCGTGTAGATGTATTAAGCCTTGCATATAGGTATATCGCCATGTAAAATGCATGCGTTACTTAATTCGTCATGTAAACTGCAAGCGTATCTTATTTCGCCATGTAAAATGCATGCGTATCTTAATTCGCCATGTAAAATGCATGCGTTACTTAATTCGCCATGTAAAATGCATGCGTATCTTAATTCGCCATGTAAAATGCATGCGTTACTTAATTCGCCATGTAAAATGCATGGGTTATTTTAATTCGCCAGGAATGGTTATTTTAATTCGCCATGTAAAATGTCTTGTTATTTTAATTCTGCATGTAAAATGTGTCACTTAATTTTGACCCCAAAAAAGCGCCATACAATGGAAGAGTCCTTATAGCGGAGCACCATGGGTAAGAAAATGTGGTAAACTACCCATCCGAGAAAATTTGGAAATCACGTGACCGTACACCGACCGACCGCCCGTCCGCACCACAGGCATACCAATGTAAAATAAGTCAATCAACAGGTATGGCAACCCAAATGCAATTCGAGGTTATTTTGACGGGAAATCGCATATCCGCCCGCGTCTTGTAAAGCAGAAACAACTAGAGAGTCAATGAAGAGGAAAATGGAAAGCGGAAATTGTCTCTGTGTCCGTGTTTTCTAAAGTATTAAGCTTAGATTAATTGTCATGTCCACAAATTTGGAATATAGAGCAAGAGAAACACAGAGAAAAAGAGAAAGTAGGCGGCAGGCCAGCGAAGCTCAACGAGAAAAAGGGCGACAGAGATTTAGAGCAAGAGATAAAAAACAAAGGAGACATTTTTTTTGTTGGAAGAACGACATGAAAATTTTGTAACGGCGGTGACAAAATGAGAAATGGTAGCGGGCACCAATGCAAGGTGAAAATAAGCGGCAGTGAAAAAAAAGTGAACGAAAAAACGTGTAACTAAGAAGTTTCTGGAAGTTTCACGTTGTAGTCGTGTAAAACAACGGCAAAGAAATGTAAAAAAAGGTGTGCTGCACGTGCAAAGTTGCTTTTTTGCTAATTAGTCCTATTGTTGTTTTTCACCGTTCTCCGGCGTTGCCTTCACCGCTTAGGATTACATGATTTAATATTTTGTTTGAACAAACTATAAATATTATCGAGAGCTTCGCTTTTAGCCCTGGCTAAATCTATGTATTAGGTATAGTGCAATAGTATTGGAAACCGAAAAATCAGAACACGATGGAATGCTACTAGTCAGTCACAAATGCATTAAAAATCGTTGGAAAAAGAACGGTTGCTACATTTTTTCTTCCCCTTGTCAATGTTTTTTGCACAATGGCCGTTTAATTCTCTTTGGTCATCAAATGAAGATAAATCATTTAAAACTAGAGACGATTCAGGGTATCTAGCGACCAGAAAAACACAGTTTTATGTTTGAAAAAACATCAAAGAACTTTACTCTTACCGAACAAGTGAACAGTGCTCTCAATAACCTTCGCCCATGAAGTGTTTCGTCTCCCTTGTAGGGGCGTAGTTACACGCACCAATCATAAAAACGCAGCAACAAAAATACTAGACAACACTGAAAACAGAAACAAATACGGTGAAAACGCATCATCTGTAGAAAAAAGGCATTTTTTGGTAACTCAAACTTAACTCAAACTCAACTCTTACTCAACTCAAGCTCGTAACTCGATAAATAGCCGATCCCGTTGAGAGAGATGAGAAACTTATGCATCATTTTTGAGAGACGGCTTTTTCAACCAAGTCACTCTCTGTACTTTCATAGGTGGTTAAGCAATGTTCTATGAAATAATTAAGTGCATCAAGGTATTCAGCGGTATGCTCTCTGTAATGATTCACATGTTTAGATCTCTCCCAGCATTTGGATACAACGAAGATCCCCCTTTCTTTCCGTGCCTGTGAGTAATTCTCAATATCTTGGTATGGAGCCAACTTATCAGCCTTGGAATAAAGAAGTAATTGAGGACACTGCAGTGGTGATTCTGTCAAACCACTCATATAACGCTTCACTGTGCTATTAAAGAGAAGTACTGCTGGAATGATAATTCCCATGGAATGCCACAGGATACTTTTAAGTACTGGGCTTCTTATCATATCAACAACGCTCTCTTTGGTTGCCTTAAGGCTATTGAAATCCGGACGGATGGGGCAACTGTCAAATATTGTTCCTACAATAGGCACTCTTTGATAGAATGGCCGTGTGGAATATGAAACGGCTTCCATCATATGAAAAAACATAGCACAGCCACCATTGCTAAATGCATACAGGAATACAGGTCTCTCTTGGCCATTTAGATCACTTAATACATCCAAAATGTGCAAGCTAATTTGCTTAACCTTGCTTCCAGCTCTAAGAAAAGTGTTAAATGGCTTAGCGGGAACACAAATAGTACAAAAATCCTTTTCTTCAAATATCTTGCTGTACTTTTTAAGATGTTTTTCTTTAGAACCATTCCAACCAAGAATGATAACAACTGGACTGCAGTGCGATGCTGTTTCTGTGATGACTGCATCAAATTTACTATAGTAAGAGGAACCTGTGCGGCACTGCATGTAACATGTAACAGTTCCTCCGACCTTCGACACCACGGCTTTGATGGAAGGTCTTGCCATTAATACAGGACATACTGTAATTAGAAAAACGTAGCATCATAAGCAAAATAAACATCTACAAAAGATTCAAAAAGAGATAATAAATATACAACTGCATCACCTTAGCGTTAAGTTCGATGCATCAGAATTTGTTATTTCCTGCGGTTCTAAGAATAGTAGCAAATTATGGAAGGTTGTCATGGAGAGGCGACAGTAAATAAATATTTGACGAGACTCGTGCCATTGATTTTGTTGCCTATTCTTAACATCGTGGTTAGTATGCAAGGACAGTGGTCATCCAATGAAAAAGGAAGGATTTCCAACTAGCGAGAGCTTAGAGCTGTTGACTACATGTTATTTTGGAAACTCCCGCAAGTGAAAAAACGAGTAGTAACAGTAGTAACCCGTATAATCGATTGAGACAGTCCGAAACCTGACTGCAAAACACGGGTAGAGGAGAGGTACCCCCTTATATAGGCCATGTAGGTGTTTGCCGCCCTGAAAGGTAGGATTTTTGGGCCTTTTTGGTCTGAAAACACTTTGCCCATTTTGGTCTGGAATCGGGTACGGTTTTCGAGTAAACTACGGGAGTGTACATGTATGAAGGTACTTATTGTTTCAATTCCAAATGAATAAGAACGAAATAGAAATATGTGAATTCCAAATGCATTAGAAGAATTCATGTTTTAGTTTACGCCCTAATCTGATACTGAATGATGACATAATTTCTGCCTTACCAGGCCTAGCCTGTTCCAGGCTCCGAGATAGTTGGGTCCGCTGAATAAGAAAGCGCGAACACGAAAATAAAGCGGGAGGAAACTGGGACTCTCCCCTAGTAATTGACAGTCTGGAACACGCTAAATTAGGCCAGGTCTGAAAATGGGTATGGATTTTAGAGATCTGGTCTGAAAAAGAGTTTGGAAAACGACATTTTTGGGTTTGAAATGGGGTCAGATTTGGAGATACGGGCGGCCCACCCACACCAAGAATTCACAGAAGTACCCCCCTCCGGGGGTCAGGGGCAGGGTGTAAATCATGTCATCATAATCATCGCTTAGAATATAACGTTGGATGATTCATTTCATATATTATTCACGTATAGGTGAGTCATCCCTCCACCGTAAATACTGCTATTTTACATCGCGGAATGCCCCTATATTGACCTTCTCGTCTGAGTTTTTCATTTCTTCATTCCCAAGGCTTTATTTGAAACGGAATAGTGGCATCTACAAGAATTTTAATCTGACTAACACCAATACTATTTTTTTTATTTAGTCCTTCTCATTGGTTTCAAACTATAAATTGAATTCTCTTCAACTCCTTCTTTTTATAAAATTCAGAGTTTAATTTCATTTCCCTTGAGTAGCGGCATAACCTTCCTTGTCTGTGCAGTATGCTTTCCTTCTCCACATGACGCTGACGTTGGGGAGATTAGACTGCGTGACCAGCAAAAGGAATGTTTGTGTGTGAGGCAAGGAGCTGGGACTACTGTTTTATGCTAGTGCGCTTTCCGTTTATCTCGGTTTTACCTTTCTAAAGCTGTTTTTACATACATGGTCCATAGTCCGCGTTTTATACCTAGTCCGTGTTTCATACTCAGTCCGGATTGCGTGTTTTATACCGAGTGTGCAGTCCGTGGTCCGCAGTCCGTGTTTGACACCGACCGTTGTAGACAATTCTTTACCCACAGGTACTAGTAAACCAGGAAGCCCACAAGTGGCTCTCCCTTATCTACAGGAAGCAACTGACCTTTTTTCACATCTTCTCGTGAGAAAGACACGTCTTGTTAACAGGGGGATATAAAGATAAGAGCCAACAAGCGACGGAACAAGTCAATAAATAGCAGGTACCATAATTCATATTTCAAAATGGTTGTGGGAGCTGTCTCAACAATGACGTAATATCGGAAAACAGCTCTTAGCTTTACCGACACGTGTATTGCATATCACACGACGCACACTCTACCTCTTCTGTTTCTTACAAGTCAAAATAATTCCAGTCAAGGCCCAAGGAGAGAAATTCAAGATTCACATCTTTCTTATTTTAGTAATTGTTATTAATTTTTTTCCGTTCTCTATGGTTCCGCGCCTGTATTTAAACGAGACGCAGTTGGTAATGTGATGGCCAACTAGAACATCGAATACTTTACTTAGCCATCATGTACTCGAAACTTAATATTAACTGGACAGAAACATAACTAGACTCGCCAAAAGGCGAATTCACTGGGCTGCTTCTGCTAACACTAGACAGAAATATTGTATTGTATAAAAACGAGAAGTTTACTAAAACAGACAACAAACTGCCCATTGCTCCCGATCCATCGGCCTCATTGATTACACTGAAACGATCTAATTTGCAGTCTGCAGCAGTCTACATGAAAAGATATTCAGTTTTAGATTATTCTCTGGGGATTTTTTTAACTTAAAAAAATAAAAGCCTTTGCATTTTGTGACTTTGGTTGCTTTCATCGGAACGCACTTTAAACAATGTACATTGTAAACAGATGAAACGATCGATAGCGCACTCGATCATATCTTTATCGCATGCTAGACTGCGCAATATAAGAAATAAACATTATTAACGTATTTTTTACCGTGATACTAGTTTGAGTAAAAAATTCGCTCGAGTTCGCCTTTTGTCTCACCGTGACTAACTTTTTTTCAATGCAGAAAATTATGCCGCTTTATAACTCCTCCGAAGTTTTTGTGCCAGCTAAACTATATCGAAACACTACTCACAGTCTTCGTATAATAAAAAGACTGAACAAAACGCACAATAGGGCCATTTATACGAGGAAAAATAAGACGCGTCTTAAGGTGACTCGACCCAGTTATTTTGTGAGGGTACCATCCTACTTTGAAGCTCTCTGCTATCCCCACCTTTACTTTGATCGTAAGTCTAACAAATAGCATGGATAACATATAAATCAATCTACAATATAGCATAAAATTTAGGAGGAATTCTGGTCTATGGCGTTGCTGGGCTAGAGACTTTTTTTTTCAAAATTAGATCAATGTTTGTAAATTTTCATAAAACAAAAAAATTGGATAACCAAATAAAATAAAAATTACAAAATAAATCAAATTAAAAAGTAAGACGAAACAATTAAAGTTAAAAAAGAGAGACTATAAAAAAAATAAGATAAAGATTATCAAAAGAAAAGAAAATTTTCATAAAGATAAAAATAATTAAAAGAAAGGAAATTTAAAAAAAGACAAAAATAATCAAAAGAAAACAAATTAAAAAGAAAAAATATAGGAAAATAGAATGGAAAGTGTCAAAATTTCACCAAAAAAGTGCAAAATTGCTATGGCGTTAGCGGGCCACCATACAGATGGGTCCTTGCAAGTCAGCAAAAAACTTTCGGGCCTTGTAAATGTGCGCGATTTCGAGCAATGCGAACATATACAAATTATAGTTTTAGCTAGTTGTTGCCGTTTGCCAGCGTTTAAGAGTCCTTCTTCTCACGAAAAAAGCATTTTCTTAAAAATTCGTAGTTTTTTTCTCCTTCAAATTTTTTCAGGGCCACAATTGATGAACTGACTACCCGAATTCTGAATTTCATGATCATTGAAAAACTGTTACATTATCTTCTATAAGCCCAAACTTGAGTAAACATTGAAGATTTTTAGCGTTTTGGCTGGGTTGGTGCTTTGGGAGTTTTCTATTGTTTCCAGTCTGTCATGATACAACATTCTTGTTCAGCACGCGTGCAATGACCGCGCTTGGCTGACTTCCGAAGTCCACCGAGATATGATAATTTTGTATGAGAAAATAGAAGGGATTCCCGTCACGTAACGTCTAAGACATGAACACCCTCAGCGCTTTGTATACTGTAGGAGGTACAAGGGCTTTGCTAACAATTTCAGCATTACCTCTAAGCAAGACGAGCAAGAAAGATTCTAGAGCGAAACCAAGAGTCACAAAAAAGTGACAGTGCTTACAAGCGTAATTAATTTTTTCACTACCAAATAAAAGGATAAGTAATGAGCTGGTTTAATTATTGGCTTGCATTAAACCTATGTAAAAATGATATTTTTTTAATGGTAAGTAGATTTAGTGTGTAGCATTTCTTGATTTTTTTGCAAAGGCACAAGAAGCACGAGAATTGATTAAAAATCGCCTGTCTCACCGTACCAAAATTATCATATCTCGGTGAGCATTCGGAAGTCAGCCAAACGCGGTCATTGCACGCGTGCTGAACAAGAATGCTGTATCATGACAGACTAGAAACAATAGAAAACTCCCAAAGCACAAACTCCGCCGAAACGCTAATCAAATGCCAGGAAGGCAGCACACTTTACAACAGGCGACTGCAAGATGTTTCAGTAACAATGTTCAAATATCATATGGGGCTATTACCTACATGTTTGAGCGACATATTTGTAACTAAGTCCCTCAAGTACAAACATCAACTGCTCATTTGTTCGTCTTAGTGAGTTTGGGGCTCTCACAATCGAGGATATTAGCATCACGCTCATTTAACCATCACTGCGGTTTCTCTAAACAAGACTTACCAACATCGAAAGTGATGAGTAGATCAGATGGGCATACCTGTCTTTCTTCTAGTTTAGAAAAGTGCATGAATTTAACAGACATTAATACATCCAAAGTTTAAGAATTTTTTTTCAACCAGTAGCCAAACACCTAAAACGGGAGGATTTTTACGCGCGTTTTTAGTAATCATAGACATCATTAACTTACACTAAGACTTAAACTTACACAAAGTCTATGCCTCACTTGTGAAATATTTTTCAACACTCGAACACAAATTTCGTATCCCCGCACGGCCATGTAATATTCTCTCTACATTTTATTTTAATTTTATTGTAGTTAGAAAGAACTAATATCAATTTGGTTTTTAAAGAACACTCTCCTATAGAGTCATTAATCTAAGAACAAAATGACTATGCTAGACTGTAAATTCACAGAAGTCTCAAGAAAATCATGACCAATAAAGCAGCTGGTCCTGATGGGATAGTAAGTAACATTGTCACATTATCTGGCCCTGCATTTTAACAGTGGCCTGGGAGAGTAGTTTTACCGCATCATTCCAGGTTCGCCGAAGTGTGCATCCCATTTTCAAGAAAGATTCCAGATGAGATCTTGCTAATTATAGACTTTTTCCCCTATTACATACATGTATTCCTTGTAAATTCCTAGAATACCAGATCTGCTATGCAATAGATGGATACCTAAACAAGTTCTCACTAAAGAGTCCATCCTGATGGGGTTTCACCAAAATAAAGGTCCGAATTTCAGGGCCATGCTTGCTGATTTTTAGAAAAGCATTTACAGGTGTAACAGCATTTTTCATCACATTTTATTACAATACATCCCTGCCACCTCTCTCAGTGCATGGTGTGCATAACAAAAATAGACTTTGAAGAAGCCAATGCAGGGCATAATTATTTAAGGTCATTTTAATTTTTTGTTTTGCTGTAAGTTGCCTTCTGCCTGACATCAAACATTTGAAAATAGCCTGAAAATAGTGCAGAATGATTGTGTTAATTCATGTGTTTAATTCTCAAGCCATGAATTGGGGGAGCACTCTTTCAATAATGTATGACAATGGAGATTTTGAAGCACATTTAAACACTCCTGGCGTTAAGTTAGGTCATGAGAGGCAAGCAAATTTCATGATTTCTGGTACAAAACTTCAAAAACTACGTGGCACTTATTTTCCTGGCGCCGGATGGCACAAAAAGCATTGGAAAAGGGAATAATTGACTAGCAACACTTTTTTTCCTCTTTTGTCAGGGGCAGCAGTGGCAATTGACTCAAAAAGGCACAAAAACAAAATGTACACTTTAAATACCACCTTAAGAGTATAAGCTTTAGTTGACTTTAACCACCATTCTCAACAACATTTTGGATCAAAAGGTGTAAAATTTTCTATTTTACGATTTATTTTTTCTAATCACTTGAATCTTTAGCTAAGAAAAGCCATTACAAAATACATTTTCAATGTATGAGATCACATAATTATCTTCCATGATATTAAGCTCTCTAAAGGAATTTAAATGGTCAGCCTCTGATTGAACTGTAGTAATTTTTGCTTTCATGTTGATCAAAGCTCTTCTGGGTTTATCATAAATTATTTGCTGTGTTTGCTTGAATATAACATTAAAGCAGGGTGCAACGGAAGTCAGCTCTACAGCTTCATGTACTAGACAGTGACAGTCATTTTAACTGGATTGAAAATGATCTTTTTGATGCACAATAATAAACTGTTATTTAATAGTTATTTCATTAATTAATTGCACATGAAAATGATAATTACTGTGTAATAATTTCGCTTTGTCGGGTCGTCAGCTTCAATACACAGCTTTCGATCCACATGAATTTATAAGGAATTTAAGCAATTTGTCCTACAGTACATCAGTCTGTAATTTGCAGTCCACCAATTTATTAGCCCCAGGTAATTAGACATGTCTTTCTTTGTGCTTATTAGTGTGGAATTTATTTCCTGACTAATGCATTTTATGTTTTGTCTAAGTCAGGTTTCAGTCAGTTTCAAAGTTGAAATCTGGCAACTCTTGCATTAATTTTATTCTGCACAAATTTACAATGAAAAGTACCACTGAGTCCCAGTTAAAAAAACGAGTCCAAAATTCAAAATGCTTGAGCCTTTTTGTAACCAGACAGTTAATCTGAAGACAGACTCCAAAACTCTGTATTACAGTATACTGAAATTAAAATATTTATAGTCCTTCTATTTTAAAGCACAACTACAGTGTAAAGCTAAATGACATATGCACTGTTAAAAAACAGCCATAATAACTGCCACAGTAAAATACAGGAACAGAATTTTTCTACAAAAACACATGTTCAGATTGATTAATCAATCTCTGTATCCTACAGGTTGCATATCACCAATTATTTTACGTCTTTGGGGATTCTTATGCATCAGGAACACAGGATGAAGAGGTAACAAAATCACTATTAATTGATCCATTAGAATACTTCGCAATCAAACTCAGAGAATTAACTGCTTTCATTGTCTACACTGATCAGTGAAAAAGAGCGCATATAGATGTATGTATTAATTGGCTGGGTATTCTGGAAGTCAACCTGGTTTGGTCACATGTAATCAAATATTAATCAATTTATGAAGATTGTGAAGAGTGCAGTCTGCAGACGATGAGCCCGGGCGGAGTACTCCCTTATATAAGCCATATACTGTAAGTATGTGGCACCCCAAAGGGTATGGTTTTTGCACTGATTTGGTCAGAAAACGGGTATAGACTTTGCCCACTTGATCTGGAATTGGGTATGGTTTTCAAGGCAACTATGGGAGTGTATGAATATATTTCAATCAAATCAATCAATCAATAGACTTTATTTTAAGAGAGTAGCATGTGACAGTAATGAAACTGATGACCCCATGGCCCTCTATAAAATAAAACTTAAGATATAACATATTAAAATGAGCAATGACTTACACAAATACTGTACATCATTTCAATTCTAAATGAGTAAAAAAGAAAGAGAAATATGTGAATTCAGAATGAATTTTAAGAAATCCCTTTTGTTGCTGTTCTAATCTAAGTAATGATACCATAATTTCTTAGAGACTGCAATGCAGGCCTGAAAAGCGGCATGGGTTTTACAGGCCAGGACTGAAAACCAGGTGTGACAATCAATTAATCAACAGACATTATTTTAAGCGGGTAGCTAGTAGGACATGACAGTAGTGAAACTGATGACCCTGTGGCCCTCTATAAAATAAAACTTTAATTTTACGATATAAAAATGAGCGATGACTTATGCACTTACATTGTTTCAATTCCAAATGAGTAAGAAAGAATGAGAAATAGGCAAATTTGAAATGGATTTTAAGAAATCCCTTTTGTTGCTATTCTAATCTGAATTATGATAACATAATTTCTTAGAGGCAATGCCTGAAAAGGAGCATGGATTTTAGAGGCCAGGTCTGAAAACAGGTGTAAGAAATGATATTTTTAGTATAATAATAATAATAATACTAATAATAGTAATAATAATAATGATAATAATAATAATGATAAAATGATAAAAAGGGCAGAGCACAACGAAGTTGGAGCAAATCGGATCGACGCACGACTTGTCAGCCACGAGAGGAAAGAAGTTTGCACAATTGAAATGAGCTGCCCATGGATTGAGAGTAGAGCTGAGAATGATGAGGAAAAGACACTCAAGTATGGGCGCATGATGTGGGAGCTGAAGCAGAGATACAATGGTTACAGGGTTGAACAGTACAAAGTAATAATTGATGTACTGGGTGGTTACTCTAAACACCTAAAGAAGTCGGTGAGGAAGCTAATTGGAGCGAGAGCACGGAACGTACTTGAGGGGATGCAGAAGTCGGTCATCTCAAACACTTTACACATTACCAGAACATTTAAGATAAATACTTAGTTAGGGCGCTAAGGACTTCAGTTTTTAGGTTTTTTTTTCTCTAGAAATCTAGAAACACAAGCTTGTTGACGTTTGTACTTAGATTTTTTGGAACATTAGAGTTTGATATTATTATAAATAAGCTTTTAGTAGAGATAGCGAAGGTTTTACAGAGTATCAGAATTTAATAATATTCTAAATTGGCTTTTCAAGTAGAGAGATTCATATCACTATGTATTTTAGGATTGTATTAGGTTTTGTATCGACCTTTTTTACTTCTAAGTATAGCTTCTCAAGTGGTGTAGGTTACGCTATCGCCCTATACTACTCACAATGTGGACAGCATTCCAAAGTTTCATACTGCAACATAATAATAATAAACTTTATTTCTATAGCATCTTTAACACTAGCTGTTTTCTAGGTGCTTTACAATATTACAAAAAAATGTATCAAGATACAAAATAATAAATTACAACAATAGGAATAAAAATAATGGAAGTAATAACAATATCAAATATAACAAATAACTTTCCAAGCGCATAAATATATCTGTAACACAGAAAATCTAACAACTACATATATAAGTATGAAAATTAAATAAAATCTATTTACAAATGAAGAAAAAGCTTGGTGAAATAAATATGCCTTTAAGTGTTTTTTGAAGGAATTCAAGGAATTGGCAAAGATGCTGGTATGCTGTTCCTTAATTTAGGTCCTGCAATAAGACTCTAGCTTAGATCTTGGGACTTCAAGCAACTTATTCAAGCAAGAATGCAAAGACTAGAAGCTGTTACAAAAACTGAGCAAACTGGATATCCGTAATAACATGGTGAAAATCCATTGATAGCCTTATATACTAAAAATATGATTTTATAAATGAAATGGTATTCAACAGGCAACCAATGTAAGTCTATTAAATTGTGAGGGCAGATGCCTCAGGGCTGTCAACCCTCCATTTCCTCAAATATTGAGAATTGATGGGAAAGGGACGATAGATAAAGTCATAATGCACAGCACACATGATGTCATTAATTTTGTCATTTGTTCAAATTGTATAATTTGACCTCATGGCTTACTACCCACCAATCACATTATTGCTTATATTACAATGGCATACTGGAGTTTGTGAAGAAACGTTCAATGTTAAACAGTAAAATAACTCAAACAACGCAAAATATTCGAAATTTCATTGTCAGAAAGTCAAATCTACAAGAAATGGAAGATTCCAGACTCTAATCTGGAGACCGGGAGAAAGAGTTCAAAATCTGGAGTCTCCCGGATTATATGGGAGAGTGGACAGCACTGAGATGTTTGTATCCCGCATTAGCCCAGCACTGAGATGTTTGTTGCGTAGTTTTAGCCAGTTTACACTCAGTCTGTATTTCAACCCCAGTATGCAGTCCTCATCCTGCATTTTTGAGCTATTTTTTTGAAAAAATAGCTCATCTGTCAGTGGTCTGAGTGAATGTATCCTTGAGGCTTTGTGGCTTTGTCTATTCAGATGTGTGTTGCAGGGGCCAACAAGATGCTACAGAGCGCACACTTCGGCGTCGTGGCTGTGGAACTGATTAATTGTAAATGCGGAGGAATAGTAAGAAATGAAATATGGTAAGAGTAAGGTGTTAATTTGTGAAATTATGGAATTTGACAGGGTATTCTGAAAAGAGTAACATCCAAGAGGCCTACTTGCCAAAAACTAGCATTTCGGGGCAAACTGTCTCTGAGATACTAGCCCAGTTATGCTCTGATCACTCCATACAAATCCTTCTAAATTTGACTTGGGTGTAAACGGTTAGATGTAAGTCAAATATGAGGTTACTGGCGGTGAATAACAAGTCTAACAAAACAAACAGTGCAAAAAGACTTCTCCATTTTTCTTAGTCACATCAGGCTTCAAAAACAGCATAGCAGTCTCGTGTACTGATTAAAGATAATTATGTAAGGCATGGCTAAAGAGTCAGTTACGTTGAGCATGGAATTGGCTAAAACTCAATGTTACGAGTTCGAATGTTTTGAGGATGATTATTTACTGACTATCAGCATGCAGGGATGTCGGATTAACACAAGGAAGTTTAATACCAAAGGAACATAGCCTTTACAGAGCTTTAAAACACAGCATCCGCCAAGACTTGAGCTTAAGTAAAACTACATAGCCTCTGCCAATAATAACAAACTCTCACTCGAACTTCAGATATTGTAAGGCTTCCGCCAACTTGTAAACATAGAACTTGACAATCGACCTTCGTCACTCTTGACTAAACACAGCAGTCCAGCTCGTGGGAAAAAACTTAGTTCGTCAAAAGAACTCGCTTGGAACTTGTATACCGTTTGACATAAGGTTCTAGAAAATACTAAACAGGCGAATAGTAGTAGCTTTTCAACATATTTATGATTTCAGTTACTGATGCAAATCTGCTGACTCATGCTGAAATGTAAACATGCCCTAATTAATTAGTCATGATAATTAAAAAACGTAGAGAAAGTTCAAGAAAGTCACGCAACGCATGAAAGCAATTTTACTACGTACCACTCAACAAAGACAAAATGCCCTTGTGCAGCATTTTGTAACTTTAAATTCATCATAAAACAGTTCGAAAGGAGGGCTCACTCATGAAATGTTTGAACTTGCACGCCCAATCTTGTCCCGAAACTAGTGTATCATTTCACAACTGTTTTTCATATCCCGAACTAACCTGGGTCGCTGTAGCGCAATAGGCTAATTCCTCAACTTACAGTCTCCTTTGTTCTGAGAGGTCACACAGGTGAGTCGGTTCAAATGCTGGGAAAGCCAAAATAACAATTCTTTCTTCCTCGAAAAAGTTAAAGAATCAGAAAGAATAAATCAAAGAAATCGAAGTGATGTCGAGATATCTCGAACTAATTCGGCTCCCACTTCGTCAAATAGCCGAATAAAACCGAAAACCTACAGACTTTGCGTGCCCAATCTTGTCAAAAAAAATCAACTTTGGTACATTCCTGAGCGTCGCGAATCCTTTACTTCGCGCTCCGCCGAAGTAATAAGGTTGAAGGTACTATGAGATGATGCTTAGGAACCAATGAGACTAGCACTTTGGCACATGACATTGCAAAAGGAGACCGCCATCTTGTCTTATTACATCCTTACTGTATAATTATTATCGTCTATCATTTTCATCGAACGACACGCTGGAACGACTACAGAGAGGAGAATCAAACGGCAGCGGCCACAACATTTAAACGGGTAAACTACAAAACAAATAAGTTAATAAATTGCAATCGATTCTATAACGATCGATAAATCCAATAAAATTAGAACTTCTTAGAGTGTGAGTATCTTTTACTATCGATTGATCGATGAGATCAATTTTCGGTTCTTATCGATTAAACACGCCGAGCACCAAGGTCACCGAGGTATATGTTAAGCTTCCAATTTCTGTCCTCGTTAGTAACCTTCACTGACCACTGGTTAATGTATATTTCATAACAGTTCAGACACAAATGGACTTACCTTTTCTGGTGAAGTATTGAACAGCGAAATTCATCACTTTAGAAGATGAGAGCAAATGGCTAAAATGAAATGACTACAATGTACACGGGCCTTAGGAGATAAAAGCGTTCAAAAGGGGGGTACTTTACCATGGGGAAGATTGTAATAGAGGGCCAAAAAATGAACCTCCAATACTCGAGCCCGCGTTTTTATTGGTCAACCAATAGGTGACCTTACATGACGTACTTGCTGGGTTGTTTGCGGCTCGCTTGGTCGATCGCTTGTCAGTTGTCAACCGTCGCGTTGTAGGTGCTGTTGTACCATGCCAAAACGTTCTCCCGCAAAGAGAGATTTTAGAGATAACGGGGAGAGAAAAATAAAAAAGAGCAAAGAAGGTGCTTCTTCATCAACCAGCAAAGTGGATGAAGATTTGGTAAGATCTTTCTGTTATGGCACCCCTTTTCACCTTTTCTCGTATTAGGGGTAAGCTCATATGATTTCTAGTTCAACTTTTTAATACTTCCTCAGATTTTCTGGGATGAAAAAAGCGTTTAATTCACGAGGAAGCTAACATATTTATTATACAACTGAGTTGATCATCGTTAAAAAGGGAACATGTTCTTTTTTCCATGATCGAGGGCAAGCTGCTACGACATACGACATGAAGAGCTGTGTTTTTGTACTAGCATGATTTGTAGTGATATTTGGCATAAATACCACGAATGATATTTCGAAATTGTTATACGTTATTTCAAATTTGAGACAATTTTGAAATATCACGAGTGGTATTTATGCCAAATATCACGTACAAATCATGCTATTATTTGTTTATACTACTACCTGCAAAAGGTTTGTAATTTTCACATGTAGGTATTTCAAATTAAGCTGAAATACCACTGCTCTAAGCCAATCAAATTGCAGTAATTTTTCATGTAGTAGTGTAAGGCATCTAATCTGTCAATTTCCAGGGTTTACCTCGGTGTAAGAACCTGTGAACTTTTTCTTTGTTTCGCACCTTTTGTTTTTCTGCATTCTATTGCGTTGACTTCTTTGTTTCCTCCGTTTTACGTCACTTGTGCGTTTAACAGGTGCTTACACTGAGGATGAGCCGATTTCCATTTATGGAAATCAAAAAGCATTCTTGAACTGTAGACCATAACACATAAATATATGGCAGCACTCCTTCATACTTTATCTATCAATAGTTGGCACTACAGCTGCCCCCGCTCTGTATGTATCGTGGTCGGTCAATAGTCTTCTTGTTTGTGTAGCTCTTTAAAAGACATAGATTCATAATTGGATATTTTCACACATATTGTATACATAGATAAGAACACAAAACAAAAAGTTTCATGCAGTGATTCAGTTCGATTTTAAGCCAGCTCAGATCAAACCATTCTCAGTTTCGAGAATACTTTATTCTAAAATATAAGCAAAGATTTGATTAGAAGTTGTAATTCTTCACTATTTCTCTTTTACTTTTAATTTAAAATGTTTGATCACATTGCTCTTGGGCGTTCTAGTCATTTAACTTTTAAGACAATACGTTAATGAGAATTCGATGAAGAGAATTGTTTCATTATGTTGGAAAGATATCAGTTGAAGAGCAGTATTCACCATTTTGCATTCCGCAAGAGATACTGAAAGCAAAGTTTATGCAACAATATTAGGAGGGGGCAGACAGACAAGGAGTGTTAGGGGATGCAAAAATAACAAATACTTGTGGTTATATAAATGTCACTTAAGATCTGAACAAGTTGAGTAATTCATAAGTTTTTTGGCAAGTCTTTCTTACATGTAGCTGAACCATATACATTTATAACAAATATGGAAAAGAAAGAGATCAAAGATCTGTGAACTTGTGTCTGGCAAACTATCCAAGTGTTTATATACACAGTCATACACACCTTATAACCTCATCTCCGCTTTACGATGTAACATTTCCCAAGCATTCGTTATATAGAGGTGTTCGATATAGCAAACCCTCCACTTAACTAACACATTTCACCAGTCCCTTTGCATGTTAAATCGAGGTTCCACAATGTACTTAAATACTTCGATCACTAAAACTCCTTTTAAACTATATCATACAGCAGAGAAGTTGATAACGGATTTGTTGTTGTTCTTGTTGCAGGAAGATGGAAAGTGATTAATGAAAGAAGCTCATTAAGAAAAATAAATATCAATTGTTTTTTTTTTTAAAAATGGTGTATTCATTTGTAATAATAGTAAAAAAAAACTTTTGAACGTCGTTTCTCCTCAGACAACAACTACTCGCACGTCCAAGCTCCTTACAGAGGCGTCTTCTCTATTTTCTAAACAACCATTTTTCGACTAGATTCTGTTTTTTAAGAGCAGGGGATTTTTAGATAAAACTTCATTGACAATCATTATCATTAACCTCTCTCATAATATTGGGAAAGGCTTTTCGTTGTGCGTGGTTTGTAGAATGTCGTTTTTGACTCTCTTTTACTATTCATTGTAATTATTATTCTTTAAAAGTTCATATTTCAGTTTATTTGTTGCTTTGGAGCATGTATGTTCTTTTTATCCCCATATAACGGTGACGTGGGATCCTGTTCACCACCGGTGCTTAGTTTTCTGTAAGCTAAAAATAAATTTAAGTAAAACCTTCATACACCAGGAAGGGTGGCTTCAGAAAAGAATAAGGCCCGAGGATGATAATTGGTGGTAGAAATGAATAGTCTGTTGAACGTTGTGCTTCCTCTTCGACAACAACTACTCAAACATTAGAGCTCGTTACAAAGCTTTCTCCTCTATTTTTATAAAAACCATTTTTCAATCACTATTGATTTTATTCACATTGAAATTTTGCGAGTTCTCAGGCTCAGTAAACCTTGTAACACACATTTCCTAAACTCCTTTTTGTTATTGGAAATGCTTTTCATTGCGCGTGTTGACTAGAATCTCGTTATTGACCCTCTTTTATCATTCACTGTTATTCTTTATTATTAGTTAATTTGTTGTTATAACTTAAGAATCATCTTGTACATTCGTGACCTTGTACTCAAAACCGTGACGTAAAAAGGTTCACACTTAGCCTCTCTCCAACATCATATAGCACAGCATAAAAGGAAATTTAAGTCTTCGTTAAGTTTTACGACAAGTGATATTGTATACCGCAGGACCCAACCTAGAGAGTACAGTGGGGGATCGAGGGGAGGGCCTGGGCCATTATTTTTAGACCAGAATGAGGCTTGAAGAGCAGAAAATGTTGTTTTAGACTGGGTCCGCCACTGCAGTAACATCGAAAAGAATGTGGCCGTTTGAAAGTATCAGAAAAGTTCACGAATTTTATAGACGGTGTTTTCTTGAAAGGAAATTTCTTTCTTCGCAATGACCGAGTATTTTAAAGTCGATGATTACGAAAACTGACGTTTTGGAAACCCATAACCACCGGATTGTAGCTTCCAGTAAGATTTAACTAAAAGACTAACGATTGCATGGATAAGAAAAGATTAAAAAAACCTTCATGACAACAAAATGGGTCGCTTCGGACGATCAGCCGAAGATGATAACAAGAAAAAAAGACCAGTCACTTGAACGCTGTTTTTCTAGTCAAACTGTTTAAACGAGTCAAACGTCTGAGCTCCTTACAAAGACATTTCTCCATTTTTAAAAAAACCGAATGTCGAGTAGCTTTTCTCTTTTTTTACGTTTAATGAATTCTTAGCAAATCTTTGAATCAAAATAACCCATTTAAATTTGTTACTAGTAACGGGAAAGGCTTTTCCATGGACATGGTTAGTAGAACATCGTTTATGATCCTCGTTTACCATTCGTTGAATTATTCTGTGTAAGGCAATCCATGTTTCAGTTTATTTGTTGTTACAAGGTCAACTATTCTCGAACCTTCTTTGGTGCGTGTAATTTTTTAACCGTATATAACGGTGACGTGGGAGTGTCGACATTCTTTCCAGAATAAGAAACTACAAAAAGACATCTACCGATGAAAAGCAAAACGGACGATTTCGATGCCTAATCACCACCTGTGTTTTTCTTTCTGTATGCTTGAAATAAATTTAAATAAAACCTTCTTACACCAAGAAACATGACTTCAGAAAAGAAAAAGGCCCGAAGATGATTATTGGTGATAGAAAACAATAGTCTCTTGACCGTTATGCTTCCTCTAACAACAACGAGTCAAACGTTTGAGTTCCTTTTTAAGGTATCTTCTAGATTTTCCTCAAAACCATATTTCGACCAGAAAGGACCTTATTAACATTCAAATGTAACAAATTCTTAGGCTAAACCGTGAAAGGCCAACTTTCTACACTCCTTTTTTATTAATGGAAAGCTTTTCGTTGCGCGTGGTAAGTAGAGTTTCTTTTTTGACCCTCCTTTACCATTCATCATATTATTCTTAAGCTTTTACCATTCATTGTTTATATTTTTTAGCTTATTTGTTGCTATAACGTAAGAGTTATCTTGTACATGCGTGACCTTGGTATCCGCTCAAAACTGTGGTAAAAGGGTGCACACTCTTTCCAACATCAATAGTGCAGCATAAAGGGAAATCAAAGTGTCTCCGTTAAGTTGTGGACAAGCAATATTGTACGCCGCCTTGACTAAAGCTGAACCCAACAAAAAATGATGTATCAAAAAATGATGCCTTTAAAAATGGTGTTCTCTGAAAAGAAATTTTTTTTTCTACATGACCGAGTATTTTGAAGTCAATGATTAAGAAAACTATCATTTTGAGAAGTAACCTATTCACCAACAGAGTTTAGCTTTCTGTAATCTTTAACAGAAAGACTGTTGATTGCATGGATGAGAAAAAAAATTAAAAACCTTAATACACCAAGACGGTTTGCTTCAATTCGGAGAAGAATACGACCGGTCCAAGATGATAACTAGTGGTAAAAATTTAGAACATGCAGTCAGTTAAATGCTCTTTTTCTAGTCAAACTGTTTCAACGAGTCAAACGTCTGAGCTCCTTACAAAGACATCTTCTAAATTTTCTTAAAAACCGTGTTTCGAGTAGCTTTTCTCTTTTTTTATACGTTTGGTGAATTCTTAACGAAATCTTTGAAAATAACCGATTTAATTTGTTACTAATAACGGGAAAGGCTTTTCAACGGACGTGGTTAGAAAAACATCGTTTGTGATCCTCTTTCACCATTCATGAATTATTCTGTGTAAGGCAATCCATGTTTCAGTTTATTTGTTGTTACATGGTCCACTATATCAATATAAATCCCGTGGGGGGGGGGGGGGGGGGTGGGGGGAGAGTGCGGGCAAGGGGAGGGGATTTGATGCCTGAGACTATCCCCCTGTGGGGCTTTTGATCGTGCGCAGCGACCCCGGGGTCGGGACATTTGACTTTGACCGATAGAAGCCTGGTATCAATTCAGAATCGATCAAGGGTCACTGATCCGACCTATTCCGACATGTTGAGTCGACATCGATGTTATAAAGCATTTTACGTTTCATTAATATAATAGCACGGTCAATCTTCCTGGAGTGATTATGTTGTTCAAAATAAGAGATGCTAGTGGAGAGAGAAAATACTTAATTACAGCGAGTAATTTAACGGAGCTTACGTTAACCTTAAATAAAAGTAGTAAGAACTTACTTTTGAAATGTTCTTTCATTCGTTTTATATAGTATTACAGTATTGTCTGTTTAGATTTTTCCCCTGGGGTGGGGGCTTTTTTGACACTTTTGATTGACCTTTCGTTTCCCACCCTAAGGAATTTGATCAAAAAATTTTAAAATTTGTCAAATCCCCACCCCTTGCCCGCACTCTCCCCCCCCCCCCCCCACGGGGTTTACATTAATAGGTGCATAATCTTGAACTTGCTTTGATGCGTGTATTTTTTATCAGTACATAACAGTGACGTAGGAGTGTCCACATTCTTTCCGAAATGAGAAACTATGAAAGGAAAGATCGATTTAGACGCCTAATAACCGCCGGCGTTTTTCTTTCCGTATGCTTAAAGTAAATTTAAGTAAAACCTTCATACACCAAGAAGGGTGGCTTCAAAAAAGAATAAGACCCGAAGATAATTATTGGTGGTAGAAAAGATTAGTCTCTTGACCGCTGTGCTTCCTCTGACATCAACGAGTCAAACGTTTGAGCACCTTACAAAGCCTTCTTCTCGATTTTCCTAAGAAACATATTTCGACGAGAATTTACCTTATTCACATTCAAGTGTAGCAATTTTACAGGCTAAAATGTGAAAGATCAATTTCCTAAACTCCTTTTTTATTAATGGGAAAGGCTTTTCGTTGCGCGCGGTACGTAGAGTCACCTTTTTGACCCTCTTTTACCATTCATCAAATTATTCTTAAATTTTTACCGTTGATTGTATTATTCTTTAGAACTTTACTTTTCAGCTTATTTGTTGCTTTAACGGAAAAGAGATATCTTGTGCTGCGTGGCCTTGGCATGAGCTGAAAACCGTGGTAAACGGGTCCACACTCTTTCCAACATCCATAGCACAGCTTAAAGGAAAATCAAAGTGTCTCCGTTAAGTTGAGGACAAGCAATATTGTACGCCGCTTTGACTAAAGCGGGATCCAACCTAGAGAGTACTAGCGACGAATTATAGCATGTCGCAGTTTGAAAGCTTATCAAAAAATGATGCCTTTACAAATGGTGTTCTCTGGAAAGAATTCCTTTTTTCGACATGACCGAGTATTTTGAAGTCAATGATTAAGAAAATTAACGTTTTGGAAAGTAACCTTTTTACCACCAGTTTTTAGCTTTCTGTTATCTTTAGTAGAAAGACTGTTGATTGCATGGTTGAGAATAAACATTAAAAATTCTTAATACACAAAGACGGTTTCCTTCGGAGAAGAATACGAACGGTCAAAATGATAACTAGTGGTAAAATAGAACAGTCGGCTGAATGCTGTTTTTCTATTCTACTCAAACTGTTTCAACGAGTCAAACGTCTGAACTCCTCCATTTTCTGAAAAACCGTGTTGCCAAAAGCATTTCTCTTTTGTATACGTTTGGTGAATTCTTAGCGAAATCTTTGAAAATAACCCATTTAAATTTGTTACTAATAACGGAAAAGGCTTTTCAATGGACGTGGTTAGTAGAACCTCGTTTATGATCCTCCTTCACCATTCATTGAATTATTCTGTGTAAATCAATCCATATTTTAGTTTATTTGTCATTACAAGGTAAAAGAAGCTGAACTTGCTTTGATGTGTGTACTTTTTATCCGCATATATAACGGTGACGTGGGTGTGTGGACATTCTTTCCAGGATAAAAAACTGTGAAAAGAAATCTACTGATAAAAAGGAAAACTAACGATTTCGACACCTAATCACCACCGATGTTTACCTTTCTGTAAGCTTGAAGTAAATTTAAATGAAGCTTTATACACCAAGAAGGGTGGCTTCGGGAAAGAATAAGGCCCGAAGATGATACTAGGTGGTAGAAAAGAATAGTGACTGTCTGTCGAACGTTGTGCTTCATTTGACAACAACGATTTAAACGTTCGAGCTGCTTAGAAAGCTTTCTTCTCGATTTTCATAAAAAACATATTTCGTCGAGAATTGACCTTATTTACATTCAAATGCAGCAATTTTTAGGCTAAACTGTGAAAGATCTATTTCCTTTAAAACTCCTTTTTTATTAAGGGGAAAGGCTTTTCGTGGCGAGGTACGTAGAGTCACATTTTTGACCCTCTTTTACCATTCATCATACTATTCTCAGGTTAACATTTATTGTATTATTCTTTAGAACTTTATTTTTAGCACGTATTTATTTCTATAACTTAACAGTTATCTTTTTATCATTTATCTTTTACATGCGTGACCTAGGTATCCGCTGAAAACCGTGGTAAACGGGTCCTCACTCTGTCCAACATCATTAGCACAGCATAAAGTTATTAAAGTGTTTCCGTTAGGTTGAGGACAAGCAACATTGTACGCCGCTTTGACTAAAGCGGGATCTACCCTAGAGAGTACTAGCGACGAATTATAGCATGTCGAAGTTTGAAAGTGTCAAAAAATGATGCCTTTAAAAACGATTTTCTCTTAAAAGAATTTTTTTTTTTTTTGAAACGACCGAGTATTTCGAAGTCAATCATTAAGAAAACTAACATTTTAGAAAGAAAACTTTTTTACCATCAGAGTTTTGCTCTATAACCAGAGTATAATACCATCAACTGACGTGATACAACTTACCTTGACTCTGAAGATGATCGCACAGGTTGTCGAAACATCAGTAAATGTCAATGTCAACAACACAACAGTTCTATTCAGGACTACGGTTACTCGGACGATGAAACTCAACCTACTTTTGAAATGACTCCTGGATTGAAACCTTTCACATGATAATTAGTGGTAGAAAAGAATACAGTCGAACTTCTCGGTACGGACACCTCTCTAATACCGACTCCTCTCTATTACGGACAGTTTCCAATGTCCCGAGAAATTCTCATATATTTTCTTTAAAAAACCTCCATAATACCGACTCTCTCTAATACTGACAACGGACACGAAATCTCGGCCCCAGAGAGTAATTTCATATAAACTTAACCTCTTTATTACGGATACTACTGTGATTAGGTGGCGATCCCGAATCCCGATCAGGTGAATCTGCACAGGGCGAATCTCGTGTTTGACCCTCTTTTACCATTCTTTGTATTATTCTTTAAAACAATGTTTGTCAGCTTTTTTAACTTAAGAATCATCTTGTACATGTGTGACCTTGGTACCCACTTAAAATCGTGCCGTAAAAAAAATAAAGGGTCGACAATCTTTCCAACATCACTAAAAGGAAATTAAATTGTATTTTATCAGTTTGATTACAAGCAATATTGTATGCCGATTCGACTTAAGCAGGACCCATTTTCTTTTCGAAGAATTATAGCATGTCTCATTTTGTTAGTATTAAAAGTTCATGTCTTTAAAAAAAGTGTTTTGAAAGAAAATCTATTTTTTGACATGATAGAGTAGGTTTAAGTCAATAATTAAGCACAACTAACGTTTTGGAAACCTGTTCAACACCGGAGTTTGGCTTTCTAAAGAGCTTTAACAGAACTGACTATCGATTGCATCGGTGATAACAAAATTCAAAACACCCTTCATAGAAGAGGGGTGGCTTCGGAGAAGAGTAAGTCCGACCGAAGATGATAACTGGTAGTAAAAAAGATTATAATAAGATTCCAACACCCTTTTATTTTTCACTTTTTGATTAACTTTTACAAATATTTGCGTGAACCTTTTTATCACATAAAACGAGAAGGTAAGACGTCCTTTTTTGGCTTCATAAGCCATCGGAAAAGTTGTTTTAGTCAGTCTGCCAACGGCAAGAAAATCTACATCGACTCAAGTTTGCACCCAAAATGAGATATTCATTATTTGAAAAAGGTTCTTTTGAAGGAAAGACTCCATCCATGACATCTACTAAGTTACTATGGGCATTTCACTTCACTCTGCTGCCGAAGTAGGTGACAGCGCTGTTTTATTTTTATTCCGCCATTGAGATCCGAGCCAACAGGCGTTAATAAGGCGGCGCAGTGAGTAGAAGGAGTCTTTATAACATCAGTGGCTTTCTTACGAGTGACTGCAAATAAAACCGTACAGAGATGGCGAAGACTGCTTAGGACACGTTTTGGTTACCTTGTTCTTTGGCCGAAAGTCGAGACAGCTGACTAAAACTAAGGAAAAGCGTAACAATTAAAAATTAGCCCAGATAATACTGAAAGCATCAACAGCTGTGGCACCAGGTTCTCGATGCCATGAAACTAGACTATCAGACTTGGCATTAAGCCTTGATGCAATAAAAAGTAGATTACATGAACGAAGGTCAAGCCTGCGTTAGGTCATTAACTTTTGAGACCCCTCCAAGTAAGATGGATCAAGTAAAGTCTTCGGCCAATGGTCTCAATCATCCATAAACCCGTCACAAAACCACTTTCTGATAAAAACAATGGGACCAAGAGGCAATTCTAAAGGATAAATCCAGATTGGTAACGGGAGAATGATTTTAGCCATTGCTGCACCATGGTGGTTCGGTGACAGATTTGCACATTAACTACACCACGGATACGAAATACTGCAAGATCACCATTCAGAAACTAAAAGAACAGCTCATATCACTAAAAATTTTAGGTTTTTTCGTGTAATGCGTGATAAAATAGTTTGTGGGTCCCAGAGAGTCGATTATATACGATTTTAAAACGTGGTATTCCACAGTGCTATGAATGCCCTCTATTACAACGTTCCCCATGGTATTGTACCCTATTTTTGACTGCTTTCTTAAGTGAGAGAAAGAAGGTCGGTACTTCATGTAAGCACTGCGTATAATGTCCTGAGACATAAAGTACTTAGGAGGTAGGTAGGTGGTGTAAGCATCATATAGCCTTACATAGCCAACATAGCCATACATAGCCATAAATAGCCCTACAAACCCATACATAGCCATACACAGCCCTACATAGCCCTACATAGCCCTACATAGCCATACATAGCCACAGACAGCCATACATAGCCATACATAGCCATACACAGCCATACTCGGGGGTGGAAGCTGAATAATGAATAACGGGGTTTAAAAGGAAATGAATAATGAATTTTTGGAGTTAGAAAATCGGGAATAATGAATAACACCATCTAGCCTCGGAACAGCTCATAGCTGCTAAAAGATCCCATAAAAACGGATGACGATAGAAACAATTTCAACTTTTCTGACCATCGTAAACATCGGAATCCGCCCGAAATCAGTGAAATCCAAAGCGGCAAATCCCGAAATCAAACTCCTGAAAATCAGCGTTCTTTTCCTACAGCCAATCCGTTAGCACGTAATTGACAGCCTGCAAAGTTGCATGTCAATCACTAGAGATGTTTGACCTTTGCAGGTTCCCCTTTTTACAGTTCGATGTGTTGTGTGTCTACAGTTTACGCCCAGCGTATTCTCATATGTTTGGATCGCTTTTCTAAAGTCCGCTTCTTCATTTGATTTTGAACAATGGAAAAAAAGAAGAGGTTGACTTTGATCGTCCGGGTGAAAGTAGTCCTGAATAGGACTGTTGTTGTTGACAGTGACTTACGTTTCGACAACCTGTGCTGTAGTCATCTTCGGAGTCAAAGTGAGTTGTATCACGTCAGTTGATAGTATTATACTCTGGTTATTGATCTGATTGGTCAATTATGTCGCGGTGTTATTGGTCGTCTGTCAGTTAAGCCGTGATGTTTTTGAAGACTCGTAATCAGTGATTGGGGCGTTTCGATCCGTCTATTGTCATAGTTAAACAGTCGTCTATTGTCAGTCAAATTGTTAGTTCTCCAGTTGTTCTCTCGTAGTTAGTTTTGCTTGATCTCGTCAATAAGTCGTTTGTACGGCGCTGGTAACTGTTGGCTACGATTCAGTGGCGTTTGTTCTAAGTTAGAAAACCAGCTTTCTAAAGTGAGACGTTGATAGTAGTCTGTAGAATATGTTATGCATGTCGCAGAGTCCCAGTCAATTTGATGTTTCGTCTTTAAATGGTGCTTAGCAATGTGATTGTTGATGTCACCATTCCTCGTCGCGCGTTTGTGTTCGGTCAGTCGCGTGCTTAGGTTTCTACCGGTTTCACCAATGTAAGAAGCCTGGCAATCGCAGTATTTGATCTTGTATACTGCTCCCTGTCTGTCCTCCAGTTTGTCTTTGTCCTTGACGTTGGTAAGCAGTCGCCGTAAAGTGGTTATCGGTTTGTGCGCAACACGTATATTGTAAGTGAATAATGAATATCACGATGACTATGAGGTGCAGGGTCAAACCGCTTCTTGGTTCAAGTCTTACCTAAAAGACAGACAGCAATTTTGCGTGGTAAACGGATTGTCGTCTGTAAAAAATCGTATCGTATGTGGCGTTCCACAAGGTTCTTTATTATGCCCATTCTTGTTTCTTATTGACATTAATGACTTACCAAATTGCCTAGATCATAGTATAGGAAGGTCATTTGCTGATGATACAAATTTAGCGTTCTCTGCCGTGGATTTATCAATCCTTCAGACTGAAATGAACAACGACCTTAACAGAATTTTTAATTGGCTCAGCTCAAAAAAAACTCACATTGAATATTCTGAAAACAGATTTTATGGTGATAGGTTCTCGGCAGAGAATTGCAACATTAGCTGGAAATATAACTTTTTACAAAGTGTCTTGGTCTCACTGTCGACCAGTTTCTTACTTGGAGAAATCATTTACAAAGTGTCAGACAAAAGGTGGGGTGTAGCATTAGAATTCTTAAGGGCATTAGGCCTTTTGTTGGTTTGGAGCACCTCATAAACGTATACAGGTCAATAGCTGAGCCTTATTTTACCTATTGTTGTATTGTTTGGGATAGTATTGGCGAAACGTTGGTAAACAGTCTTCAAAAGTTGCAAAATAGGGCCGCTCGTGTTATTACAGGTGCTTCATACTCGAAACATTCAGCTGATATTCCGCATGAACCTGGGTGTCTCTCACTTAGTGAAATGAGACAACATCAAATGGCATTAATGATGTTTAAAGTAAATCATGGCCTCTGTCCCTCTTATTTGTCTCACATGTTTGACGTTAATACAAGCCGGCTCAGTTATGACCTCCGCTCTTCCGGAATGAATTTAATAGTGCCAAAAGCAAGAACAAACTATTTTAAGAATAGTTTTGCTTCTGCAGGCGCTAAGCTCTGGAATTCTCTTCCTTCCAGTTTAAAGGAAGAGACTTCTTTAAAACAATTCAAGGCTAAGATCAGGTCGTATTTGCTATCTACACAAGCCTCATAATTTAAGTTTTAGGTTTAACATTGTGTACGATCTTTCTTAGTTTAGTTTTAAGATATATATCTATATCTTTATGTAAGTTAAATAACGCACGGCTTTTAGGTAGAACAGATGCTTTATGTAAAGTTATTTGATAAAATTACCGTGGGTAAATAAAGTTTCACTCACTCACTCACTCACTCACTCACATAGCCCTACATAGCCATACACAGCCATACATAGCCCTACATAGCCATACATAGCCCTACATAGCCATACATAGCCATACATAGTCGTTCATAGCCATACACAACCCTACTTAGCCCACATAGCCATTTATAAAATAACTAAGATAGTATCCGCGCACTGATTGGCGAGAGGAGTGTTTGCATGAGAGTATGTAAACATCGCTGTGGCGTCAAGATGTTTCGCTTTTCGCGCGGTTATCATGCAAGCACGAATTTGAAAAAGCTTTGGAGTTCAAAACTCGGCAAGTTTACTTTATTTAACCATTTCTTAGTCGGCGGAAACTTGGAAAATCCTTACGAAGAAGGTGTGTCAATTTCTCTTCGCTTAAGGTGACATTTTAAGCGACAAAAATCCGTATTTTACAAAGCATCTTTCTGCAAAACAAGAACTGATTACAGTCGTGCAAGACTTCGTGGACAAGACTTTGCGACTGGTAAGAATTAATCTATTAATTAGTGCCATACAAGAGTGTTGCGTTTTTTCTCGGAAAAGTTATTTTATACAAGCAATGGAAAACTCATTTCCTGTGTTTGCATAGCCTGATATAAACACTCGAGGCTTTGGGAGAATCCTCGACATTTATACAAACCCTCGACTTCGTCTCGGGTTTGAATAACTGTCTCGAATTCTCCCAACCCCTCTCGTGTTTAAATGGGGCTATGCAAACAGAAAACGTTTTTTGTTGCTTAAATATAGCTATACATAGACATACATAGCCATAATACGCCATTGTCTTGATTTTCAAAGCTGGCGCTTTTCGCTAATAGTGGGCTGTGACATATAGCCTAGTAGTAGCGCAACCAATCAGAACGCAGCATTGATAATGTAGCATCAGGTCAGCGGTTATATTTAGCGCATGCCTACTGGAATAAAGTGTGTTCATTTGCATCCGCCATCTTGAGTGTATGTTGTGTCTTCACGGAGAACACTTCATGGTGTCAGAAGTGGGATGGAGCACCTGAAACCGCCTGAAGCTCTGATATTGTCTACAGCGACGAATAAAGCCGAAGCATGGCGGCGTTGGAAAATGTCATGGGACCTGTACAAAGTTACGAGCGGACTCGATCAAAAGGATGAGAAGATTCAAGTCGCTACTTTGCTCCGCGTGCTTGGCAAGGAATGTGTGGAAATTTTTTCAAATTTTGTGTGGGATTCCGAGGATGATCGGGATAAAATTGGGGCCGTCGAGGGAAAGTTCAAAGCTCATCGTGCACCACTGACCTCGAGGCACTTCAATCGTTATTTATTTATCGAACGGAAACAGCAAGACGGAGAGACAGTCGATGAATTCTGTAGCGCATTGAAAACACTGGCTAAGAACAGCGACCTTGGTGACAAAGAAGAATCTTGGATTACATCCATGTTAGTCCTGGGGCTTAAGGATCCGTCTTCCAAAGAAAGGTTGATGGAGAGAGAACAGAGTTTAGAGAAAACATTGCAAGCAGCTCGCATCGCCGAAACAAGCAAGCAGCACATGAAGAGCATAAAAGAAGAGGGTAGCAAAGTTGAGAAAGTGGATGTAGTAGACGGCAAAGGACAGACGCCTCAATGGGTAATGCCCTGTAGGAGTTGTGGTATTCGACCTGCCCGAGATTCATGTCCTGCTGCTGGGCGACGCTGCCACAAGTGCCAGAAAATGAACCATTTTTTAAGGATGTGTCGTACCCCAGATGGACAATAGAAACAGGTAACACTCTTGATGATTGTGACTCTGACTCTGAAGTTATGTTCATTGGAGCAGTCAATGCAGGAGACAAAGACTGGGTTGAAACTGTCAATTTTTGAACTGTTCAAGACGTCTTTAAACTAGATACTGGGGCCCAGTGCAATGTCTTGCCCAAAGCCGCATATGACAAAATTACAAGAAACCCTTTGCAACCTTCCTCGGCAAGATTAGAAAGTTACTCCAAAACTTGTATTAGACCTGTTGGAAAGTGTTAGTTGCCTTGTTGGGTGCGTGGGGAAAGGTATCAAGTATGTTTCAAAGTGGTTGATGGAAATTACATGCCCCTCCTGGGTAGATCATCCTGTGAGAATATGGGCCTAATCCAGCGCATAAATGCTATTGAAAGTGTCAGTATTCTTGATGAGTTCCCTGAAGTATTCCAAGGACTTTGGTGCCTCCCAGGGAAATATCACATTAGTGTTGACCCCTCTGTTCCTCCTGTGGTCCACCCAGCCAGACGAGTTCCTCACTCCAAGCGAGTCCCACTGAAGAAAGAGTTAGATCGGATGGAGAATGTTGGAATTGTAGAGAAAGTTCCCTTGAATGAACCTGCCGATTGGGTAAGCTGCCTTGTTTGTGTTGATAAACCGGATGGGTCTATTCGTGTATGCTTAGATCCTAAAGATCTTGATGTTGCCATTAAAAGAGAACACTACCCTCTGCCAGTGGTAGATGACATCACAACTAGTTGTTCAGGAACCACACTATTTTCAACTTTGGATGCAGAAAAAGCATTCTACCAGATCCAGTTAGACGAGGAGAGTAGCAAGCTCCTGACATTTAATACCCACTTCGGGAGGTATAGATACCTGAGGATGCCGATGGGGCTCCAGAAGTTTACCAACAAAGAATGGAGCAAGTCTTTGAAGGACTACCGGGTGTGAAAGTCATCATGGATGACATAATCATACATGGTCGAACTGGGCCGGAGCATGATACACGGTTGAGGGCTGTTCTGCAGCGTACCAAAGATAACAATCTTAGATTGAAGAAGTCAGTGCCGTATACAACAGGAAAAGGTGAAGTTCCATGGCCACTTGTTCTCCCATGACGGTTTGAAGACAGACCCAGAGAAGGTCTGAGCCATAGTTGAAATGCCAAGGCCAACAGACAAAACTGGTGTACAAAGATTGTTGGGGATGATCAACTATGTCAGTAAATTCATCCCCAACATGTCTGACCTTACTGTACCATTAAGACAGTTACTACACCAAGATGTTGAGTGGCACTGGGAAAAGCAACAGGAAGCTAGTTTTAAGCAATCAAGGAATCGCTTGTCCTCGCCCCTATTTTAGGATATTATGATGCAAAGAAATCCCTGACGCTACAAGTTGATGCCAGTTCAACTGGTCTGGGTGCAGCATTGATTCAGGAAGACCGACCAATAGCTTATGTCTCAAAGGCACTTACGCCCACTCAAGAAAGGTATGCCCAAATTGAAACGGAACTTTTTGCAGTAGTATTTGGTTGTGCCAAATTTGCAGAGTACATCGTGGGTCGTGATGTCACCGTTGAATCAGATCATAAACCTTTGGAGGCAATTATGAAGAAGCCCTTACATGTAGCACCCTTACGGCTGCAACGGATGTTGGTCCAACTCCAGCGCTTTCCAGGAATCAATGTGGTATACAGGCGTGGAGACAGCCTTCATTTAGCTGATGCTTTGTCTCGAGCCCATTTGGAAGAACAGCTGACGAATGCTGAGCAATTGGACATAGACTAAGTAGAGGATGTTATCTCTCACCACCAGTTAGCCCGTTTCGCTGAGGCAACTAAAGAAGATGCGATTTTGTTTGACCTGCAACAAGTTATATTGTCGGGTTGGCCAGATTCCAAAGGTCAAGTCCCACCCAGTGCACAGGAGTTTTGGAACTACCGTGATGAATTAACAGTAGCCCAGGGACTGATCGTTGAGGGACAAAAGATTGTTGTACCAAGTAGCTTGAGAGGAGAGATGCTTGAAAAACTGCATAAGGGACACCTGGGTATCAAAAAGACAATAGCGAGAGCGCGGGACGTATTGTTCTGGCCCAGAATGACTGTGGAGATAACCGAGAAGATTAAAACTGTCCTGTATGTCTAGAAAATCGACCAAGTCAGCAGCCTGAACCATTGAAGTCGCACGAGATTCCACCATTGCCTTGGGCTAAGGTTGGCACAGATATTCTGCACAAGAATGGTCGGAACTACCTCGTTACTGTCGATTATTACTCCAAGTGGCCAGAAATTACTTTACTCCCGTCAATGACGAGCACCAGAGTAATGACAGCTCTTAAATCCCAGTTCGCAAGATATGGAGTCCCTTCAGTTGTCGTTTCTGACAATGGCCCCTGTTACAACTCTGCAGAATTTAGGAAGCTTTCAGAAGACTGGGATTTTGAACACATCACTTCAAGTCCTGGCTACCCACAATCCAATGGCCAGTCAGAGAGAACCGTCCAGACCGTTAAAGCAATGCTGGAGAAAGCTGGTGACCCATACAAAGCTCTCCTTTCTTACCGAAATACTCCCCTGGAGGAAGTTAATCTGTCACCCCCACAAATGCTAATGGGCAGACGTTTGCGAACCTCAATTCCAGCGACTGAGGATTTGTTGAAACCTCAACTCTATGACCCTGAAGATGTCCTCCCTAAGTTAAAAGAAAGACAGAGAAAGCAGAAGCTGTAGCATGACAGAAAAGCAAAGGAACTGCCCCCTTTGAGGGATGGTGAGGTTGTAGGAGTTAGAGAAGGCAACAAGTGGAAACCTGCTAGAGTTACACAGGTTCTTCCCTCACCCAGATCTTATAAGGTTGAAACAGAGCGTGGAGAGTACCGAAGAAACCGTCGACATTTATTAAGAACTGAAGAGTCTCAGATCCCGGAAATCACCCCTACACCGGAAGTCTCGAATGATGAGGACCTGACAAACACCGAAGTTGAGCCATCCTCTGTTAGTGTGGCCCACGAGAATCCTGTAACACCGCCAACCGGAATGTCTACGGCTACTACCACGCGGTCTGGTCGGACAATTAGGGAACCGCACAGATTTAAGGACTATGTTAAGTATTAGATACAAAGCAGACACTTTGCAGCTTTTCATTTAAGATTTCTGTTTTCAGTTTTCAGGAAAGGACACATTGCTCTCGTTGCAGCATTGTCTCGTGTTTCTTTTTTGTTTCCTTTTTTATTGTTACGGTTTGTTTGTTAAATTCAGTAATTTCAGTTTTCTTTGTTTCTTAAAAAAAGGGGGGTATGTGGCATCAGGTCAGCGGTTATATTTAGGGCATGCCTACTGGAATAAAGTGTGTTCATTTGCATCCGCCATGTTTTTGTATGTTGTGTCTTCTCGGAGAACACTTCAGATAATAGACCACTAGTTTCATTTTACAAATAGCCCTATAATCCCTTCACAACCCTACATAACCATACGTAGCTCTACATAGCATTACATAGCTCTGCACAACCCTACATAGCTATAAATAGCCTTAAAATAGCGCTACATAGCCGTACAGAACTCTAAGCAATCCCACACATCCCTGCATACTCGGACATAGGGCTACATAGTCCTAAATGGCCCTGCGTTAATTATCATAAGAGACCTCATTACGAGGCTTGAACACCAAGAGCACCAAATTTAGAAAAAATGACCAGAAACCCTCAGATTCAAGTAACAATTAAAATATTTTATTGGGATCATGGGCTATTATTTAACTCTGGAAAGTACGCTACAACATCGCTGTGGTGTCAAGATGTTTCGCTTTTCGTGCGGTTATCATGCAAGCACGAATTTGAAAAAGCTTTGGAGTTCAAAACTCGACAAGTTTACTTTATTTACACTGGACGAAAAAACGGATTTACCAATGTTTGCAAAAGGTGAAAATATGTGGTAAATTTGGAGCTCTAAATTTGCATTACATTCGCGCTGTCGGCTAAAGTGTGGGCAAATACATGTATTTGCTAGATAGGTATTGATACGCAAAAGTCAAGTAAATGCAATGGTTTGATACAAATTTGATACATATTTGCAGCATGGGCAAATCTTCAACATTTCTACCAATTTACTCAAATTTACATCCTTGGCAAAAATGGCAGTTTTCACTGTAGTTCAAATGCAGGCAAAAATATTGCAAAACCCCTAATTTACATTGGTGTTTGCTCTTGTTTTTCCAGGATACCAAAAGAACACTTTTGCATGTGGTTTACTCGTATTTGCCTTGAGAACAAAAACAATAAATTTCTAGATATTTGGCTGTATCATAAATTTGCAAATTTGCATCATAATTATCCATATTTGCAAGGGGAGCAAAATAGTGAACAGCATAACATTTTCTGACAGTCAAAGGTAACGTGCATGTGACATTTCCTATATGTTTGATTCGTTTTGTGACAAAAGTAAATTTCCAATCTCAACTGTAACGTTACATTGTTACAATAAAATGTTTTACACGCTGTGAGACTCCGCCCAGGGGTCCAACCCCTTACATGCATCTGTGTAAACAGTACAAATCCTGATGGTGTTGATTTGTCCTGAGAATTCTAGTGGCAGGTCGATCAAATTGGTTGATGTGATAAATTTTTCATTAGAATCCTTTGGCTATTGTTTGCAAGTAATGTACCAGTCAGCAGGTTAAAAAGGCCAATTAATGTACAAATTTTTCTTTTAAATCTATTTGCTTAACTGCAGGCATTTGAGTTCTGCTGGCACCACTTCACAGTACATGTGTACCGATTACAGCAATTGCAACTGACCTGCTTGAACAACAAAAAAAAAAATTTGGGTACACCCTGCTTTTTGTCATGATTTAGTATGGAATTTTGCAAAGGATTGCAACATGACTCAAGAAAAAGAGTAATGAAGACAGCAGTGTAGTTATTTTGCAGGCTAGCCAGATCAACCTTTTGTACTACATGTACATGTATACTGAGTTTAAAATAATTATTAGCTTCTTGCATTGGGACCAACTACAGTGACAATGGTAATGTTGACACGCTTTGGAATACTTACAGCTGGTCATTACTTTAATGACCCTCAATTTTCTTAGAACAGGGTAAGTACTAGAAGCTCCGGCTGGTACTTCCTCTAAGAGCATATCCAGTGCTATACAGGAACCATTAGCAACAAAAATGAAGTTAAAGAAATCTAATCTGAATTTCAGTAGCTACATGTACCTACGCTATTTCTTAGTTTGCTAAATGCTATAACCCAGTTGTTATACCAGCAAAAATTGAAAATTGGTAGCAAGAATTAGCCCTTTCATTCTAATAGAGCCTAAGGAAAAAATGCCACCAGAATCAAATTTTGTTTAATCTGTGAAATAGCAATAAATACAAAAATAGGAATTATTTATTAAAATGGGTGTCTTGAGGGTTCCATTTAGTTGGAACAGGATTTTGTCCTTAGATACAAAAGTTTAAGTAAGAAATAGTCTTGTCATAAGTAAATATTGGTCCAAGGGTAAAAGGATTTTTAACCTGTTTCTGAGTTGCAAAAACCTAAACAACTGAAATAGGTTTGAGGCAACTCTGAAACACCTACAGCTGTATGTAGAATATCTTACACATTTAGATGAAGAACACTTTTCTTATAATATTAATAGTTAGTAATGATCTGATAGAGCATAGAGTGGAGACAAGTAAACATCAACGAACTGTAAAATTGGGAATTAATATGAAGAGCTGTATGTACAGCTGTATACTGTAGTTTGTAAAGTCTGTAATAATGTGTAAGCCACTTTGGTTTATGGAATAAATCATTTGAACATTAACGGGAGGTCACTGCTAGAATTTCTTTCAGTAACTTTCATGTTTGAAGCTATAAACTTCAAGATTAATTATGGCCACTTGTTAAGAACCTGAAGAGAGCCATGTTATAATTAAGAATAATTTTAAAATTTTACCGCATTTGCTACAACCCAGGCAAAGTCGTTTAAACCTTGGAATTTACATTTGCTTCTTGAGAAAACATGCTCAATTTTACGGGTTTGATGACATTTGCTAACCAAATTAAAGTCAGAATTTGATTACATTTGCTACCTGAGCGAAAAATTGTACAATAGTAACAGTTTGATCAGATTTTCTGCCCAAGCAACTTTTGACCACATTTGCCGCTACAAGAAAAATTTTGTTTGATCAAATTTGTTCAAAGTTTAGGTTTACTAACATTTGCTTCGTAAGCAAACATGTTTAATACAAAGAGTTTGGTTTTTATTTGCTATGCAAAGCAATCTGGTTCAATTATGAAAATTTGATCACCCATGATAACCCAAGCAAACATTGTTCAAATTACGTACTTCGCTCACATTTGCAAAGCTGCGTAAACGTTCTGAAAATAACAGGTTTACATGCTTTTACATCTAAAGCAAAAGCTATGCAAAACAGCAGATTTGCGCTATCATTTGCGTAATGTGCAAATATAGTTCAAAGAAACATATTTGCCTACACATTTGAACCATCTGCAAATGACCCTCAAATCCATGGCTGTCCATTATCTTTGCACCAAGATGTAAATGTTGTGCAAATGTGGCCTTTACCGTCTTTGCTACGGATAGCAAACTAAACTGCAGCAAGTTGCACCAACTTGCACCAAACTGCACCAACTTACACCAAACTGCACCAATCTGCACCAAGTTGGACCGATCTGTACCACGTTTCACGAAACTGCACCAAGTTCACTAAGATGGCACCAAACTGCGCCAATCTGCACCAAGTTGCACCAACTTGCCCCAATCTGCACCATGTTACACCAAGTTTCACCAAGTTTTACCAAACTGCACCAATCTGCACCAAGTTGCACCAAACTGCACTAAGTTCACCAATATGGCAACAAACCGCACCAAGTTCTACTAAATTTTACCAATCTGCACCGAGTCGCACCAATTTGCACTAATCTGCACCAAGTTGCAGGAATTTGCCCCAAACTGCAACAATCTGCACCAAGTTGCACCAAACTGCACCAAGTTCACCAAGATGGCACCAAAATGCACCAGGCTGAACCGAGTTTCACCAAGTTGCCCCAATCTGCACCATGTTGCACCACATTGCACCAAGTTACACCAAAGTGCTCTAATAGGCACCACAGTTGCACCAAATTGCATCAATGTGCACCAAGTTGCACCAAACAGTACCAAGCTGCACCAAATTTCACGAAGTTGCACCAATCTGCACCATGTTGCACCAAGTTTCATCAAACTGCACCAATCTGCACCAAGTTGCACCAGACTGCACCAATCTGCACCAACTTACACCAAAATGCACCAAGTTTACTAAGATGGCACAGAACTGCACCAATCTGCACCAAGTTGCACCAAGTTTCACCAAGTTACACCAAATTGCCCCAATCTGCACCACGTTGCACCAAGCTTCACCAAGTTACACCACTTTGCACCAATCTGCACCAACTTCCACCAAGTTTCACCAAGTTACACAAATTGCACCAATCTGCACCAAGTTGCCCCAATCTGCAAAATGTTGCACCGTTTCATCAAAAACTGCACCACTCTACACCATGTTGCATCAAGTTTCACTAAGTTACACCAAACTGCACCAAGTTGCCCCAATCTGCATTAATTTCCACCAAGTTAAACCCAACTGCACCAAGTTGCACCAAGATGCAACAAGTTCACAAGGATGGCACAAAACTGGACAAATCTGCACCAGGTTGCACCAAACTGCAACAAGCTGCACCAAGTTGCCCCAATGTGCTCCATGCTGCATAATTACACCAATCTGTACCAAGTTCTACCAAGTTACACTAAACTGTACCAATCTGAACCAAGTTTCACCAAGTTACACCAATCTGCACCAAGTTCCACCAAGTTTTACCAAGTTCCACCAAACTGCTGCAAGTTGCACCAATCTGTACCAAGTTGCAAAAAAGTGCTTTATGTTGCACCAAGGTGCACTAAGTTCAACTAAATTTCACTAAGCGGCACCAATCAGCACCGAGTTGCACCAAATTGCACTAATCTACACCAAGTTGCAGCAAGTTTCCCCAAACTGCAGCAATCTGCACCACGTTGCACCAAACTGCACCAAGCTCACCAAGATGGCACCAAACTGCACCAGGCTGCACCAAGTTGCACCAAGCTGCCCCAATCTGCACCATGTTGCACCAAGTTGCACCAAGTTGCCCCGATCTGCACAACGTTGCACCAAGTTTCACTAAGTTACACCAAATTGCACCAATCTGTACCAACTTCCACCAAGTTTCACTAATTTACACAAAACTGTACCAATCTGCATCAAGTTGCACCAAACAGCACCAATCTGCACAAAGTTGCAACAAGTTGTAAATTTCACCAATCCAGCATCCAGCATCAACCTCCACCGAGTTGCACCAACTTGCACTAATCTGCACCAAGTTGCACCAAACAGCAGCAAGCTGCACTAAGTTTCACGAAGTTGCACCAATCTGCACCATGTTGCACAAAGTTTCACCAAGTTACACCAAACTGCACCAAGTTGCACCAAGCTGCACCATGTTGCACCAAGTTACACCAAGTTACACTAAATTTCACCAAAGCAGCACCAATCTCCACCGAATTGCACCAACTTGCACTTAACTGCGCCACGTTGCACCAAGTTGCACCAACTTGCACCAAACTGCACCAATCTGCACCAAGTTTGACCAATCTGTACCACGTTTAACGAAACTGCACCAAATTCACTAAGATGGCACCAAACTGCGCCAAGTTGCACCAACTTGCCCCAATCTGCACCATGTTACACCAAGTTTCACCAAGTTTTTTCAAACTGCACCAATCTGCACCAAGTTCACCAATATGGCACCAAACTTCACCAATCTGCACCAAGTTTCACGAAGTTGCACCAATCTGCACCATGTTGCACCAAGTTTCACTAAGTTACACCAAACTGCACCAATCTATACCAAGTTGCACCAAGCTGCACCACGTTGCACCAAGTTCCACCAAGTTCCACTCAATTTCACCAATGCAGCACCAATCTCCACCGAGTTGCACCAACTTGCACTAAACTGCAGCAAGTTGCACCAACTTGCACCAAACTGCACCAACTTACACCAAACTGCACCAATCTGCACCAAGTTGGACCGATCTGTACCACGTTTTACGAAACTGCACCAAGCTCACTAAGATGGCACCAAATTGCGACAATCTGCACCAAGTTTCACCAACTTGCCCCAATCTGCACCATGTTACACCAAGTTTCACCAAGTTTTACCAAACTGCACCAATCTGCACCAAGTTGCACCAAATTTCACCAGGCTGCACCAAGTTCCACCAAGTTTCCCCAAGTATCACCAAACTGCTGCCAGTTGCACCAATCTGCACCAAGTTGCACAAAACTGCTTCATGTTTCACGAAGGTGCACCTAGTTCTACTAAATTTTACCAATGTGCACTGAGTCGCACAAATTTGCACTAATCTGCACCAAGTTGCAGCAAGTTTCCCCAAACTGCAACAATCTGCACCACGTTGCACCAAACTGCACCAAGTTCACCAAGATGGCACCAAACTGCACCAGGCTGCACCAAGTTGCACCAAGCTGCCCCAATCTGCACCAAGTTTCACCAAGTTACACCAAAGTGCTCTAATAGGCACCACAGTTGCACCTTATTGTATCAATGTGCACCAAGTTGCACCAAACAGCACCAAGCTGCACCAAGTTTCACGAAGTTGCACCAATCTGCACCAAGTTGCGCCAATCTTCACCAGGTTGCCCCAGACTGCACCAATCTGCACCAACTTGCACCAAAATGCAACAAGTTCACTGAGATGGCACAGAACTGCACCAATCTGCACCAACTTTCACCAAGTTTCACCAAGTTACACAAAATTGCACCAATCTACACCAAGTTGCACCAAGGTGCCCCAATCTGCAAAATGTTGCACCAAGTTTCATCAAAAACTCTACCACTCTGCACCAAGTTGCCCCAATCTGCACCATGTTACACCAAGTTTCACTAAGTTACACCAAACTGCACCAAGTTGCCCCAATCTGCATTAATAGGCCATTTGCACTAAGAGGCATGTGACACCGTTTTTATGAAAATGAAAGTTATATGATTTTGCCTTCTGAGAACGATTAGTGCGTCATATCTTAAGCAAAATAATGGTGATTTGGTTTTTCAAACCCGCACCATTTTCTTAAAATGAACAAGTTCGTAAATGGTCACGTGACCAAAATGTGATTTTTAAAATTATGAATTACCTCTCTCTGAACACAAATTTTGCACTTAAACTTCAAGGAAAATGTTGAAAAGATGATGTGATAACGTTTACAGCACATTTGAGCGTAACTATGGAACGTTGAACAAGATATAAGCAAAAAGTAGTTTTGGCCGCCATGTTGGAGGGCAAGAGCATGCCCTCCAATATGGCGGCCGATACAAATCATACTACTTTGCTGAAAAATCAAAGTGCCACAAAATATCTCCCTTAAATGCGTTTCCTCTCAAATTTCAGGTGTAAGATAATTTTTGTGTGCTCTAACAATTTTTGGCATCAGCAAGATTCCAACTCATTGTTTAAAGGAAGCATTGGTCACGTGACCTCTTAGTGCAAGTGGCCTATTTGCACCAAGTGACCCCAAACTGCACCAATCTGCCCCATGTTGCACCAAGATGCAACAAATTCACCAAGATGGCACAAAACTGGACCAATCTGCACCAGGTTGCACGAAACTGCAACAAGCTGCACCAAGTTGCCCCAATGTGCTCCATGTTGCACCAATTTTCACTAAGTTACACCAAATTACACCAATCTGCACCAAGTTTCACCAAGTTACACAAAACTGTACCAATCTGAACCAAGTTGCACCAAGCTGCCCCAATCTGCACCATGTTGCACCAAGTCTCACCAAGTTACACCAAACTGCACCGATCTGTACCAAGTTCCACAAAGTTCCACTAAATTTCACCAATGCATCTCCACCGAGTTGCACCAAATTGCACTAATCTGCACCAAGTTGCACCAACTTGCAACAAACTGCACCAATCTACACCAAGTTGCACCAAACTGCACAAAGTTGGACCGATCCTTACCACGTTGCACGAAACTGCACCAAGTTCACTAAGATGGCACCAAACTGCGCAAACCTGCACCAATTTGCCCCAATCTGCATCATGTTGCACCGAGTTTCACCAAGTTAGACCGAACTGCACCAATCTGCACCAAGTTGCACCGTTTCACCAAGTTACACCAAACTGTACCAAGTTGCACCAGTCTGCACCAAGTTGCACAAAGTTGCACCCAACTGCACCAATCAGCACCAAGTTCACCAAGATGGTACCAAACTGCACGAAACTGCACCAAGTTCCACCAAGTTGCACCAATCGGTACCAAGTTGCACAAAACTGCTTCATGTTGCTCTAAGGTGCACCAAGTTCCACTAAATTTCACCAATCTGCACCGAGTCGCACCAAATTGCACTAATCTGCACCAAGTTGCAGCAGGTTGCCCCAAACTGTACCAGTCTGCACCAAGTTGCGCTAGACTACATCAAGTTCACCAAGATGGCACCAAACTGCACCAATCTGCACCAAGTTGCACAAAACTGCACCATGCTGCGCAACCACCAAATGTCTTTTAAGCATGAGAAAAGGCGGAACGACACCGAGCTGAGCAAATATTTGTGGAAACTAAAGGAAAAGAAGGAAGGCTATTCAATTTCGTGGAAAATCATCGCAAAGGCCAAGGCATACTCTAATACCACTAAACGCTGTAACTTATGTATCACTGAGAAGTTTTTCATATTATCTAATCCACAGATGGCCACTCTGAACAAACGAAACGAACTCATATCAAATTGTAGACATCGAAGAAAATATATTCTCAAGTATTCCTGAGATTTTGTTTATTGTATCATAAGCGCGCGTAGGTTTTTTGTATTTATAAATTAGTATTTTTTGAATAACGCCTCTGTCATGACAACCGCAAAAATATGTCACGCGATCATGTTGCTTTGTTAACCGTTTTGATGCTTCAGTGTGTATGGAGTTTAACTGATGAGTGGATCAACTTTTTGTTGGTCTACGAAACAGACCTGTATTAAAATCCATATGTGCTCATATTGAGTAGTCTATTTACTGTTATATATATATATATATATGTCTAGCAGCCTCATACATAAACACAACTGTGTCTTTTAAGTCAAACATAGAAAAAAAATATTATTGCTTGCAGGGGGGCTGGCAACGGCCTTTGATCTTGCCTCTTTTCGGCTTTCCATGATCACGTCAGTTACGAAATCTGTCAATCATTAGAGAACTGTGGCGAGCATGCGCAAAACGGGCTGGGAACAACAACAATTTTAACAACAAGAAGTTCGGCTTCGCAGCGATTCCACAATGGAGTGAATATTCGCTCTTAGTCCTGTTGGTCATTGGTTTGGTTTCCGCTCTAACCAATTTTTACCGATTTGATGTGGAGCTCTCGTTTTCCTTTCTTCTGGCGGTTTACTACGCTAAGAACGAGTCTAGTGAACGGTCATTGTTCCTCGATGCCCGACCTTTTGACTCGCTTCGTGTCTCTAGATGCAGGCTCTCAAGCTGTGTTTCTGTTTAGAAGACCCACAAGACCAATAGAAGGACCAGCCCTCCAATACGTATGAAGAAGAGTTTATATTTTCAAGTGAAAGGCCCAAAATTAATTCTTCGTGATATTAAAAAACGTGCGGTGGCTGTGGTCGAGTAGAAGAGTTGTTTACGGTTTTACTACATCTTAAGACGACAAGAATTGATGATTGAGGTTCTTAATTCTTCATCCTTGATTGTGAACTTATCCTGGCAGAGTTGTATTGGATGATTGAGTGGCATGGTCAAATCTCGTAGTTCATGTTTTTCTTTATGTGCTAGAAGCTAAATAAATTTTGCCAACAGATCATTCTCTCTTGATTTTGTTTATGTTGATATGCTTAAGTTCTTATCTTAGTGTGATTTATTTTTAACTTCACCGTAGTTTCTAACACACACTTTATTACACACGCTTTATTATTATTAACAATCTACATTGATATAAAGTCCATTTCCGCCCGCAAACAGCAGGTGCTAGTCGAGGCCGGCGGGCGGAGATAATAGGTACAGCAGTCAGTATAAAGTTATAGATAGATAGATAGATAGATAGATAGATAGATAAATAGATAAATAAATAAATAAATAAATAAATAGTATATAAATAAGTGAAATAAAGCTTAAACATAAATTAATAGCAATGACAAAATCAACTACTTGAAACTCGTAAAATTAACTGGGACACTGAATTAAGATATGTATACTTAACAAATTAAATTCTGTATTTGCTCGATAGTTATATTTTTTTAAAAGCAGAATGGGCGATTCAACAAAATCGTCCTCGGCCTCTAATAAAGAAAATAACATGTCATTGATATGTTTTTTGAAAGCTCTCTTGGGGAGTTGTCGAAATCCATCGCAAATGGAGTTCCAAAGCTTAGCTCCGAACTTAGCAAAAGAACCATGGTTTTGATTCAGTCTCGATCGGATAATATGAAAATTGCAGGAGGAGGAGAACCTGGTCTCGTGATTATACTTTTCACTTGCTTTAGTGAAAAGATTACTAATGTTAGTGGGAACAGTTAGATATGAGACGTCGAACATTATTGAGGAAACTGTTTCAACGTATAACATATTTAAAGGAAGGATTTTTGACGAGGTAAATAAAGGCACCGCATGTGCTCTGGGTTCAGAAAAATACATCAACCAAAGGACACGTTTTTGTAGCACGAGGATTTTTTGTAAATGGGATTTAGCAGCTTGACCCCAAGGAGCCAAGCCTTAGGATAGATAAGAGTGGTAAAAGGGACGAGGTGCCGAAGACGGGCAATAACTCCAATAATTCTACTTATTTTTAGTGCTACATTGTCAGTGTGGTATTTCCAGCTCAAATGACTATCCAGTAAGACACCTTGATATCTTATATGATCCTTCCACTCAAGGGAAGTAAGAATGATATTACTATTATCAAACATTAGAATATTGACCGAATGGTCCATCTTACGTTGGTGAGGACGAAAGTTGAGGTTCGAAAGTTAAGTTTTTTCAGTAAGATTGAGTGATTGACGGTATCAAAGGCCTTTTTTAAATCCACGAAGATGCCACAAGTAAATAATTTTAGGTCCATATTGTTTTGTATGATATTGACAATGTCAATAACAGCGTGTTGAGTCGAATGCTTTTCACGGAAGCCATACTGTGATTTAAACAGGATATCGTGTTTATCAAGAAAGTTTAAATAGTTGTCGGTACATCAATTTTTCAAACATTCTATTTAAAATACTGTAGATAATAACGAAATAGGTCGATAATTTCCGGGTTCAGTTTCATCGTCACCTTTGTAGACAGGAATAACTTTCGCTTGCTTTAATTTGGATGGAAAGACGCCTTCTCAGTTGCACAGAGATATTAAAAATGTTGGATACAGGGCCAGAAATAACGTGTTTAGCACCAGATAAAATATGGATCGGACAAGAGTAAAGACCGTATACGTACGTTTTATTTCTAGGAATAGACAGTATTTCACGTTCAATATCTACTGGAGAGACTGCATCAAAAAAGAAGGAGTTAGGATAATTACTGGGTGACAAATAGTCAGTAAAACTGCTTGAAGAAGGTGGTACGCGCGACGCTAATTTTTCACTAACGGAAGAGAAGTAATTGTTGAAAATATTTGAAATCTCAAGAGCATCAGTTGTTATGTCGTTGTTAAGGCGCTTTAGCGAAGAAATAGACCGAGATTTTTTCTTTTTGCCGTTGATAAGGCTATTTATGCCATCCAGTTGTTCTTCATGTTATTCAAATTGTCAGCAAAGAATGCGTGATAATAATTCTTTCTACTCACCCTAGTAAGAGCGGAAATTTTATTTCTATAGAGTTTATATTGTGCGAAATTCCCTGATTGAAAAAGAGAATTTTTCACTTTGATAGATTTTTTGAGGCCAATGGTTATCCACGGCTTAGAAAACTGCTTTAGCTTGCGTTTTGAGAGAGTTTTCAAAGGACTGTGTTTCTCGACAAGACCAGACAGTGTGTTGTAGAAATTAGAAAAAGCAATGTCAAGGACGAACTGGTCATCAAAATTGTTTTGGTTTAAAGGTGCCTCCAAGAGTTCAGAGTTAAAGCTATTGACGGAGAAACCAGAAAAATCTCTGCGCTTTTGTTTTTCGACTTCAGCTCCTTAAAGAAAGTGTGAGACACAAAACTGTGAAAAATGGTCGCTGATATCAGAGACAATATTGCCACTGGTGATATTAGCATCAACTTTGTTAGACAAATATTGTCGATTAAGGTGACAGAGCTGTTATGCACACGTGTTGGTTTATCAATAGTTGGCATAAATGAAAATCTTTGCAGACAAAGCAAAGATTCCTGAGCATAACAGGAGCTTTCAGCGTGAAGGAGGTTCATGCTGAAGTCGCCCATAATAGCTGAGGTCACACTACAGACTTTTTACCTAGGTAAACACGACTTGTTGACAGTTTACCTAGGGAAACTTGATTTTTTAAGTGTGACCGACTTTTCCCTAGGTAACTTACCTCGGGGAAACTTTATCGTCTGGGTCTTGGATATGTCTCCAAAACAATAGAGTTTCCCTTAACAGCTACCCCAAAGCAATAGCTAGGGAAAAATGAAATACCGAGGTTGCTGGCCAATAGACGCTCATCGGCGAAGGTCTTGATGACAGAACCGGACATAGATCACGCTGTGAAAGAAATTTTGGGAGCACGAGTCGTCTACGTCTTCGCCTTTCTTCACCTTGCACGTTGAATTAGCGTAAGAAATAACAGCGAGATAAAAGAAAAAAACGTCTCTTTGATCAGCTAGATCCCTGCGCATTTTGACTTCTTGAATTTACGCTCCAAAAAATTCAACTGGCGTGAAAACTTTGGGAGCCGATATCAGTAGTGTGACCTTCCCAGAATTTTTACCTAGGTAAAACAAAACCCGCGATGAATTTACTTAGGCAGATTTTTGATGAATTTGCCCTAGGTAAATCGGTTTTACCTAGGTAAAAGTCTGTAGTGTGACCTGTAAACTGTCCTTTTTTTTTTTGAAGCTATTAGTTTCTCAAGAGTTTCGTCAAAATATTCTTGGAACCGTTGCGGAGAATTATGCTGTCTAAATACAATACGACAAATGATGTTACATTTTTGTGAGGAATGGATTTCAATCCATAGCGCCTGGAAAGCCTCATTTGATGTTTTTTCAATAACTGTATACTTCAGAGATTCATTAATGTACAAACAAACACCTCCAGAGGTGAGAGGTGTCGGAGCGTATTCAAAAATATATCCAGGTATGTTTGGATTAAAATCCAAGTATTTTCCACTGATTATTTTGGTTTCGAAAACTCCTATAATACTGAAATCAAAGTTCAATTCATCTAATAAATGGACCTGAAAGTTTTCGAGGTTTCGCCTGAGGCTCCTCACATTATTATGTAGAACAGAAACATGAATCACTAGCGCGTCTAGTATCGGGGTAAAATAGTTCAGAAATTAGATGGCAAAAACGTCTAAAGGGTCAGTAAAGACAGAGCTCAAAACTTCGCGTCCATCTTGTCTCCTGACCGCTGACCTATATGACAACAAAACAAAGCTTAACAAATGAAGCTTAGGCAAATGAAAGGGTAATTATTTTGAGCGTTTGGAATTCTCTTTTCATGACAGCAGTTATTACACTGCCTTCAGTTTGAGTCCTCATTCAAGCGGCTTATGTTGCAAACAAAGAAGCAAAAATTATAAATTACAAAAACTGCACTACCCCTTGGAACAAGATTACGGTTTAAAAAGGATAAGCTATTTTCAGAAAATAAACGTTCAAGTTTGCTTGTTTTGACAAGGAACACATCTGGCTAAATATGCTTCAAAGGGAATTTATATAATCAGGAAAATGGTGACATTTCTATTTTTGCCATACAGTTGCATGTAATTCTTTACACGTTTGGACATCAACCTGCCAGGTTAGTTTGTGTCTGTATAAAAATGTAGTTAATGAAATAAAACCCTCTCAACTTAAAAATTGCCTTGTGCTAGTGGATTTGATAAACACCATAGGATGCCTCGGAAAAAAATGTGATATGATTGTTAAGATAATATTATTAATTTTAGTCAACAATAAGAGTTAGAAACTTTTGTTGAAGCAGGCAAAAACATTTTTCAGAGACCATAAACCTTCACTGACTTTGTTGTTACGACAAGTGGCAAAAGGGTATTAAAATGTGAGATCACCTCCCTGGGCTTGCACTGCAAGAGAGTATGGGTAGTAGGACACATTGTTCATTTCCCTACCCTTTTTAAGTCAAGAGACCTTACTTTATAATCCTCATTCATTTCAATTAGCATACAGAATTAAGTTAGCTTTTAAACCTGCAAACATGGAAAAAACTTGGGGAAAAAAATAGTGGTACCAAAAATGTAACTTTTGACTGCTCTTCATCAACCTCCACAGCCCAAACAGACACCCTGTTAAAAACTCTCAAGGGTGAAATGGTCACCACTCTAAATGAGCACACCGTAATTTTTAGGGAGTTATTATAAGTCCAAAAATGGAGTAAAAATTTTAGGTACAGGATAACCCCTTTTTGGGGGTTATTTTAACTCCCAATTTAACTTCGAATTTGGGGTCATTTTAACTCCTGAAAAAGAGTTGTTTTTACTCCCAGTCCGGAGTTAAAATAACTCCGAAATGGGGTTACTTTTACTCCTTACATGGGTTGTTTTTACTCTTTTTGGAGTTATTTTAACTTTGAAAGTGGAGTAAAAATTTTAGATACAGGATAACTGCTTTTTTGGGTTTATTTTAACCCCTATATATCTGAGGTCACTTTTACTGCTGAAAAAGAGTGTTTTAAACTCCTTTTTGGAGTTAAATTAACTCCCCCAAAAATAACTCCACTGTAAGGAGTTAAATTAGCCCCACTACAGGAGTTATTATAACTCCTTGAAAATTACTGTGCAGCACATTAGTACCCATCTGGGCCAAATAAGCCAGGGGTAGTATCGTACAAAGAACTGCTGGGGGGATTGGGCAAAGAGACAGGTTGATAAAAAAATCAATTTTAATTTATCTTCTTTATTTTAGTTGTAAATCAGATTTATAACTTACACAAACAATTGAAGTTGTACATTTTTCAAGCTTCCTCAGATTCTTTATCAATTTGCAAAACATTCAATTTTCTTTTTTCTGTTCCTTGTACCTCAGTCCTTTGAGGGATTTTCTCGGGGATTTTCTCAACACATACCTCTCTCTGATGTACTCAGTCTTATTAGCAACTGGATTAGCCCTTTGTCCCCACACTAACCATTATCATCATTTCAAGTATAATTCAGAACTATAGGGTTATTTTTGTACAAACAAATTCAAGGAAATACTTGAAACCGAAGTCACTATCTAATATAAAACTACTAAATACGGTATTGCTGTTGGAAGTTTATTGATCATCTGTCTAATGATATTCCTGTTCAAAGGTTTGAAGGTTTAGTAAACCCCTCTCAGCCCTCTGATATTAAAAAATAGCTTATACTGACAGATCCAGTATGGAACATCTACTCTGGCTTTTACAAAATTGGCCCTGTATTCTGATTTACGCCTATAAAATTAATATTTGGCTCTCGGTGTACAAACAAACTTTCGAACTGCGAAGTAGAAAACTGGTTTAATGAACATTCATATATGACTGTTGTAAGACTCATACTAATAGAGTGAGCTCGTAGTATATGTTTAGGATAAGGAAGAGAGTCTTAATACCACTGTAAGTGGAAAAATATAAGCGATAGAGCAGGCTGGTCGCTCGAAAATTCACGAAGCTTAAAAGTAACTGAACTTGCCGAGATGTTGAATCACGATAAGTGAAGTCACCCATGAACTGTTCAAACATCACTCCACCTGATGTCCAAAAATTTCATTAAAGAAGTTCATGAAAACCTTTTCTTGAAGTTTGGACGCGGGAAAACGTAAAACCGAGCAAAAACTCATCGTCCTTTCATGTCTTTATTCTTCGCCATATTTGTTTTGAAGGAAAATTGGTACTCAGTCTCACTCGGCCAAATTTTTTAACTGGGGCGATCATGTAAACTCTGTTCCAGAACTCGCTGCCAGCCCCCCCCCCCCCCCGGATTGCTGGCCTCCTATTTTAGATCCTATTTATTCGAAACGAACATCTTTATTTCGGATCTCATCACAATATTAGTGGGAGACATCTGTTACAATGCCAGGAAAATTAATTCTTTTACCCGTAAGGGAAATTTATCAAGTCAGGGAATTTCAGTATAAGTCAGGGAAAATTGGACTCTTTCAAAGAAGTCAGAAGGAGGTTTACAGTTACAAAAAATTCATGTGATGAATTGGTGGCAAGAATGGTTGTGATGGGAGTTTGGGCATCTATTTTGTGTACCAGACACAGATGACGTGAAACAAAAGAACACCAGCCTTTATACAATACCAAGCAAATTTTCCCTGAACAGAAAACAAAGAACTCTTTTGCTTTACGTCATCTGTGTCCAGTGCACGAAGTTTTGAGTGGAATTTGGAACCATTAATACCTGGACAAATTGTCAATTCATTTGCGCTGAGTTTGCCATCCTTTTGGCCGTTATAACTTCCAGTCTTTCTTTCTTTTCGTTATAGTTTGCGAACCTTTGCTTTCATGACTAGGAAAAATGTCCTAGTCCCAAGCCTGACGCAGTTACTACGAATGAATTGCAGTGGATAGACATCGATGGATCTGTTATTTGGGGAGCCCAGGGGATGGCAAAGAATGCCCATATCCCTGTTGAGGATATCGCCCTAAAGTTACAGGGAAAGTCATTAGCACATATGTCACGTCTTGTTTTCGTGATCCAAACCACTTTCGGGCAGGGGAACTTCATCACCATACACCAAAATATACTAGTCTTGTAAAATAGCAGAGGCTTCGTTCGTGGAACATTCCTCTCTTCCTAACACCAACCCTAACCTCGTCAAAGAAACTTTGCTTCGCGATTGCTTAGATCTATTAAATCTGCAGAGGCTCAGCGGTAAACGCATATCCATGAGTCTGGCAGTTCCGGGCGCGAAGCTTTATGTTAACGAAATTAACCTAGCTGTTTCTAGGGCCACTTGCTCTTTGCGACCGGTGAAAATGTCTGCAGCTCTGAAGAAAGAAATTGAGACGGCTTTTTTCCCTGGCGGTCTGAAAAGCCCACACATGTTCTCTGACTCATCTCACTTTGTTTGGGGAGGTTCTCCAAGCCCAAATGCTACCAGGCGTATCTCATCGATGATCAATGACATCAATGAGTAATCGATGGGTAATGAATGAGTAATCGGCTGATTAGTCATTGATTATTGCCGATGATCAATGAATAATCGATGACTAATGGAAGACATTATATTTTGTGGCCTACGTATTGATTACTCATCGACGTCACTGATTATGCATTGATGTATTGATTACCTATTCAATTGATTACTCATTGATTACCTATTGATTACTCATCTATTACGAATTTCTTGCCAGCTTTTGCTAGTAATATGAAGAAATACCCTGTAAATGAAGTAATAAAGCAGGCGAGAATGACTCGAGAATGACTCGTCTAAGAAGAATCATAAGCTAATCCCCTTTTAGACATATGCAAACAAAGCGGTGCTCTCAACAGTACATTTAATTTTTGATTGTACGTTTTCATTAATTTCGTAATGATAACAAACAGCTTAACGATAACAACATTGCTATAAAGATGCTTAGCATTATGCGTATCAAGAAGCTAATTGGCGTGATATTTCCTGCGGTAACTGTTTATTTACAAAGACAAACTGCTTGAACTTTGGAATACTTCTTTCGTAAGCAGCTGCAGTGCATGGCAGCGTTGCAACTGGCACTCTCACTCTCATGCAGCTAGGCCTACCAGAGTTATGGTGAGTGGCATTACAAAGATGGACAAGTTCCTATTTTTTGGCCTTTGAACTGAAGGCACTTCCTTAACAAGCTACCAATCGCGCAGTTTGCGTAACACGTGCTTTAAAGGTCTCAGGGAAGAGCTTCCGAGATCCTTAATAAGCCGTAAGCATATGAGAAATTGTCTGAAGAGGGCAGAGAGCCGTACAAGAAAATAAAGAAGTGGCTGAAAGATCCAATAGCGGATATCAGAGGGAAGATGCAAGGTGCGAACATTTTTATCACTTTGCAAGAACTATTTATAAATAGTAGTGCAAGTGAATTTCCGGATATTCCAGTTCTCAATGTCTTTCTCATCCTGTGCGTTTACATGGCATAAGCAATAAGAAAGTTGCAACAGATTTCATTTTCAGATATTTCTTTTCTAGTTTTAATTATTTTGATCTATTCGCTTAATATCTTGATAAACAGGGAAGAGGAAAAGAGCTCAAAGGGGCGGCTCAAGCTGGAGAACAAATTCTCCGATCTACAAAGAATGGCCCTTCAGGCCTTGTACAAAGAGTCCAAGTACACCTCACAAGGGGGACTTGAAGAATTCTCCGATCTTAACCAGCTGAGTACAAGCGTAGTCAAGGTCTGGTTTAACAACAGGCGCCAGAGAGAAGATTCAGCCACTTTGACCGTAGCAGTTACTACCAATGATGATGTTGTAGTTTAAACAAATAAAATCTGAAAAAGTCATTCATGTTACGTTCAACGTGTTTTCCTTTTTTCTTATTCCCTCATGGAAATGTCATTTGCAGCCATGCGATGATATTGGTGAGTAATCAATGCAATCACTGAGTAATTAATGACTGAAAATTTTTTGGCCTATCAAACACGGCTGAATAACGTACTGCGCATGTCCGTGACATCACTTCTTTACCAAGCGTAGCCGCACGGGGGATTTACCAAAAATCATCTGAAAAACTCACGAAGGAGAAATTCTGCGAATACGTTAGAAGTAGAAGTCTTGTTAAGGAATTTTAAGTAAACCAAGGAAAACGCGTTTTGACCCTCTCGGCGAGGTTTTTCATTGTTTTGATCGTAAGTTTGATCAGAAAGATGACTGAGAGAAAAAGAGCATTGCAGGAGTTTTGGCGACTTTTCCTCAATGGTAACTAAACGATTTACTTTAATATTATATTACCTTATTACGTTTGAAGAAGAGCAAATCTTTGTAATATAGCCGAGCAATGACTCTTGTGGGTCGTTTCTTGGTGGCACGAAAGCGGGCAATGAGCACAATGATGCCATCAGACACAAGAATTTATGCTCAGTTATGGAGCTTTTAAACATACACAAATTTTAGTACGATCAAAGAAACCTTTTCTTGCACTAAGCTTCAGCACTAGACTGCAAAACAGTCGGATTTTTTCTCAAAATCAGTAAAGAAATCGGTAAAGCGTGGCGTAAGAGTCTTACGCGCGAAGCGCGCGAGCCTCGCACACCCTACGGGCGTGTGAGGCAAGAGAAAAAAACCGACTGTCCGTTTTCCATACAATGAGTTCGTTCCGACCAGGGGGTTCAAAAATGTCGTCGAGCTGCCAAAAATCTGTTCGCAACTCCGCCCTTCTTGTGAATTTGATAGACTGGCGTGTTATTATTGACGCCGTAATCCAGTAATTCTAAAGCAGTTTTTAGCGTTGCTTCCCTGTGAAATGTAGTGAGCTCCGATTTTAGTGCGCGCAGGAGGAGGCCTAATCTCCACAGCAACCACCACAAATCGGTTTCCAATAACAGACAAGGTAATTAGTTTTAAGCATTCCTCCAGACACCTTTGGAGAGCGCCGGACACATTGCCTGTCAAGGAACTTTGTACTTCTGATTAAACGAACCAGACATCTCAAGGAAACGCGAAATTTGATCAGACTATTTGGGTATTATAAATTCTTTTCACGGTCGATTGAAAATTTCGAAGTCGATCTTCGCGCCTCTGGCCTCGCAATTGATAACTACAGTTTTCTCGCCGCATTTGGATTCAAATAGGCTTGATACGCTTTCAATGGTTTTTCAAGTGCTTTCTTTTAAGAAAATAGTGCTCCGGTGGCTTATTTAACTTCTGTCAAGAGTAGTAAGCCATGTCAACATTGGTGACCTTCGAAGCGAAAACAGCGAGTAGGCGTATCAAGTTTTTACTGTGGAGCCACAAGTAGGAATACACTCTCTGCTGGCACATCTTTCTCCGGTTTGGAAGGAACTCGGCGTGGAAAAGACCCTGACCAAAGAAATTTTTAAATCTTCTCTATTTGAACGTTTGAGAAAAGCCGTCAACAATGCACATTTTATAGTCGCCGGAGAAAACGAATGCGAGAGCCCGAGCTCTACTTCACATCTCCTTGAGGAACAGCAAGACCGATTATCTGATTCAATGGACGACCTTTTTGATCAAACGGCGAAGGATTCAAGTCTTTTTTCTCTGGCTTAAGACGATGTAAGCGTCGATGTGCCTCCAGTGACAAATCACTCTTTAAAAAGCCTGCCAAGCACTGTCGAATCCCGCCAAAATCTTATTCGCTGGAAGGAGCTCAAGACGCTGGATTACTCCAGATATTCTAGCTTCCACTTCAACATCTTTGTGTTCACTTGGGCGATCTGTATAATCAACGTCACAGATACAGTATGGTTTCTATATCAGTCATTTTAGCCTCCTTGAAATGTCAATCATAATCCAAAAATTATTATTTCAGGTTACCTTTGTATTGTTACTTGCTTTTTACTTAATACACCAAATTATAGGGCTCCCCTCTCCCTCAGAGCTTACAGGCGGCGCGCCCAAGATTCTGAGGTGAAGGTAGTCTCTCTTTTGAAATGTCGGTCATAATCCAAACAATTTTTGTAGGTGATTTTTGTAGTGTCATAGGCCAAATTATAGGGCTACCCTCTCCCTCAGAGCTTACAGGCGGCGCGCCCAAGATTCAGAGGTGAAGGTAGTCTTTCTTTTAAAATGTCGGTCATAATACAAATTATTTTTGTAGGTTGTTTTTGTACTGTCATTTGTTTTTGAAATAGGCCAAATTATGGGGCTACCCTCTCCCTCAGAGCTTACAGGCGGTGCGCCCAAGATTCTGAGGTGATGGTAGTCTCTCTTTTGAAATGTCGGTCATTATCCAAATTATTATTGTAGGTCATCTTTGTTTTGTCATTCGTTTTGAAATAGGCCAAATTAAGGGGCTACCGTCTCCCTCAGAGCTTACAGGCGGCGCGCCCAAGATTCTGAGGTGATGGTAGTCTCTCTTTTAAAATGTTGGTCATTTATCCAAATTATTATTGTAGGTAATTTTTGTAGTGTCATTTGTTTTTGAAATAGGCCAAATTATGGGGCTTCCCTCTCCCTCAGAGCTTACAGGCGGCGCGCCCAAGATTCTGAGGTGAAGGTTGTCTCTCTTTTAAACTGTCATTTGTCAACCATAGTATTATTGAATTTTCATTTTCCAGAGTTCATAGTGGTACCTTCTTTATAGTTTTACGTGACTTGTGGCCAAAATCAGACCAGGCTAACAAATTTATTCTACTTTATGCGTGGTGCGACAATCACCGTGGCTGACTGGCCTCCAAAGTTCCTTTATAATTTGGACGCTTCTCAGGAGTTCCTTCACTGCTTGTAATTCAGAATTGGCGATTCTCAGCAGCTTGAAGCTCTTGCATTGCATCAGTTGTTCCTTGGACGGCGACCTTTTCTTGTCCCGAGTACAATATCGATTCTCGATTCTCGACTCTCGATTACCGTATCTTGCTCGTGCAAGGTTTCGGCAACGGGACCAGTACTAAAACCATTGCAGGAAAACTGTTTGGTAGAAGAAGAGTAAAATGGTGGCTTCGGTGAGTTACCTGTCTGATGCTCGGTATATCACTGCCAAACTGCGCAACAGAATGCACGAAAAAACCCTCCGGTACTTGAAAAAAAAGAAAAAGAACCTGAGCGATGTAATTTAGTAACTTATTCATGGTGTTCAGCTTCCGGTTTATTCAGCTTATTGCCAGTTGTAGGCAAAGTTCACGCGCACATTATCGCATTCTAACTGGGTCGATTGTGAGGAAACTGTTATATCAGTCATTGACTAGAAAACACCACGCCTTTGTGCGACGGACGTCCCTTAGAAATATAAATTGGCCACACTGATCACCAATTCTACTTGCAAAGTGTTGCCGATCGAGTTGTGTAATGTATTCTAGAGTGTAAATTTAGTACTAACCTCGCAGACAAGGATGCAATGAGACATTTATTTTGCGTAGTTAGGCCTGCTATCCATTGGGCAACCATCCCTTTTATTTTCTTTCGATAGCCTGTCCATGCACTAACCTTTGGGTACAGAAACTAGCTGCCTCTCGTTGTGCCAAAACTTGATAGTTTTGGCGTTCAATATTTTTAACAGGTGCTCACAAAACACCGGGACTGCATCGTGCGCCTTTGGCGCTTTGGTATCCTGCAAGCTTTGGTTCATCGCGTTTTGAAAGATGGAAATTTTGATATTCCCGCGAAAAAGAAGACCGATAAAACGCGTCTTTCATTGACTACAGTGAAACGCCCGTAAATGAAGGATGTTTTGAAAGAAACGGCAAAACTGATAAAAGTAAATATTTGTTTTGATAAGTGAAATTAATGAGAAATAACCATAAACTAGTTTTGTGTTTTTGTTTTTTAAAAGCGGTTTGTCTGGTACCAGATTTGTACAATTACTTTCAATCAAACATGGATCGGGTTTTGTTAATTATGACAGAATGTAATTAAAAAGCATTATGTTGACAGCTACAGGGCACATGCTTGCCTTAAGCTGCGAGTATCCCGCCATGTTTTAAACAAAGGGCCTCTGACCAAGCCGGCATTCTAATCCGCCACAAATATGTGAAGCACGCGTCTTTCAAAGTCGCCTAGTACTTAAAATCGGGGCTCTGGCCTGTTAGTGGAGGATCAAAAATGAGTGAAAGTGGCAGTACGACAACAAAGCCTGTGCCTGCTCCTCGAAGAGGGAGAAAGCCGAAAGAGCCGAGAGCTTTGGACAAATTGTAGAATGTGCGGCTGTTGTTTCAAACACAGTTCGGCAGTTTTACGAATGGATGGATAAGCTCGGAAAATGCGTTTGTTGCGCCTACCAGAATAGGGGAAACGTTACCAAAGTGGGCCGACCTACTGAAAAACGAACTTTTCGTTTTCCTCGAGGAACGAGAATCTTTCTCCACAAGAGCAGTTTGCTCTCCGTGCGGAACAACGGTTAGAAATTGCTCCGGGAAACTGCACGGCGATGCTTTCGCAAATTAGAGAAGAACTGAACACGCCAACTGACAATGAACAATTATTGCGATTGAAAAGAATGAGTAAATCCCCTCATTCCAAACCACGTCTTGGTGATTTAGCTCTGTAAATTACTATCTGTGAGAATTTAAAATCCTGCCAAAAACGCTAACGAGCTGGGCCCAGTGTGACAAAACATTGCAGGGAAAAGTCACATTCACGGACACAAAGAAATCGCTTAAAATTATTCAAATCCAGGAGGCACTTTGGGGAAATAAAACAACCTAAAACCCTTAATCAGCCGCAATGAAGAGCTTTAGATTTCTAAAGGGGCCAAGAAAGAAAATGCTCTTGCGTCAGAGGGCAAATCATGCCTACCAGAGAAAATCAATATGCGTGTCACGACCTCTCAGTATGAAATATATTTAATAAGCGGCCAAAATTCACATTTGCTCAGTCAAAACGTTTTCCTCCAAAGCATAATCTACTCGACAGAGAAAACAATTCATTGGAACAAGCGGCATGTTTGCATGAGGTAAAAGTCGTGTGTTTCCTACCGATCCCGCTTTTTTAGCCTGGCGAGATAACAATGACGGTCGGCCGTTGCACGGAACTTGAAGAACTCTTTGCATGAACAAACATCCGATAAATAAGGCTTTTGTCAAATCCTGTTGGTAGAACACAGGAAACATCCTTTCCCCTGAGTAGCAACTCCAAAGCTTCCCTCGGCTCCGATTTTAAAACAAATCCTAATTCTTGCGAGCAAATCCAGGCGATCAACATCTGTCATTTTACAGCGAAAGCTTTAGCAATTCATCACGGTATGGAACAACGTGAATAACATGTTGAAAACATTACTTGACAGCTTGGTGACAGCTTGCATCAAAATTTAGCCAATGGGAATTGCCCGTGGCTGGGAGAAGCGGGTAATTCGAACGAATATAACGTATGCAAAACGGACAGTCCGTATTTTTAGCGTCTCTCCCCAGTCTCGCTCTCTGTTTTCAGCCTCAATCCAGACCTTTTGTTTGACTACTCGCGCGTACTTGAATACGCAAAAATACGGACTGTTTTGCAGTCTACTTCAGCACTTAATTTTGTTTGTGTACTGGCTTGTCCTAGAACAAAAAGGTACTGGCCGAGCTGCAGAATCAGGGGTGGGGGGGGGGAAGGTGTGTCTAAGGAAATCTGTGGTACAGTCCGCCTGCCAGTATGACGTCACGTCTCGCGTCAGTGACTTTCAAAATGGCGAGCATAGCCTGCGAACGGCAGACGTTTCTCCTCGCTCATCGCCGCTGAGGGACGTGTCGCGAGGATGAACGTCTGCGACTCAGCGACAGAAATTCCATACTGATGACGTAAATCAATGCTTACATTATAAATTCGGTAGTCATGGGGTTCCAAATGCAAATTTGTTTAATTTTACGTTTCCCCTGGTCGATTTTGGTCAAGTGTTGTGTTAATCTGTAAATGAGCTCCAGCAAAACTCAAATGCTTCTTCTAGAGAAGACTATACTCCACAAATATTGGCTGTTTTGTTAGAGAGTCATCGCGTTTACAATTGACCTTTGAGGCCTTTTGTCTTTTGTCTGTCATTCGTAAACAATAGCTAAAACAATGAAACTGCTCCGTCGACCAATTAGCGCTTCTGACTGGATTCCGGACAGATTTTGCGTCATCAGTATGGAATTTCTGTCGCTGAGTCGCAGATGTTCCTCCTCGTGAAACTTCCCTCAGGGGCGATGAGCGAGGAGAATCGTCTGCCGTTCGCAGGCTATGGCGAGCAAAGTGTTCATCGAGGAGACAGATAAAAATTTCGATTTTATTACGGAAATACTGTTCCGATTTCTTGGATTTGGAGATTTTAAGGTTTCTATTGTCATAGAAAACTAGACTTAAAAACCTTTTTGGAATGAAATGTCCAGTGAAGTAATGAATTTAAAGATTCCTTTCTATCGTTGAGCAAATTTTGTGGGCAATCATACCAACCGGTCACACTTTTGAGGGCCAGTGCACAGCAAGATTGAGGAGTTTAGACACAGCAATAGGAGGTTAACCAAAGGATGCATTATACTTTACATTGTGCGTATTTTCAGCTCTTCAGAGCTAGTGAAACCCCATATCATTCCTCTCAAAAGTTTGCTTAGCTGTAGCGTTGAAAGAGGAAGGTAAATGACAGGTATTTGTGAGAGACTGTGAGCATTGAATCTTGTTGCTTTACTGCATTTTATACTGTATTAGGCATACACCTGTAATTCTGTAATTAAATCCCGAAAACCAGTAAAAGGTTTCCTTTAATTATTTTTTGGGGGCAAACCCAATGGAGATTTTAGGGTGATAATATTGATGATTAACAAGATGTAACTTTCGTCAGTGGGTCACTGGTGGGCCGGTTGGGTGTAAATTAGTAAAGTTTGTGGTGTACTGTGTGCTGTTTGTCATGATGTCAACTAACATTGAAAAAAATTCAGCTGTTTCAGAGGACGGACATGTCTTAACAGGGCTTATGGTTTTTATTTGGTCGTAAGCTTGGCCGGTATGCAGATTAAGAGGTTTTGAAATCCCTTTTCCAAAATAAACTCCGGACTTAAGCTTAAAATATATATTCATCCAAGTGCATGACCAGCAGGATCAGCAGTAAGAATAAAGAAAAAAAGGCCAAAAGGATATATAGTGTTAAAAAAGAGACCAAACAGGAAAAAAAAAACAGTACAAAGGATAAGGATTGGATAAGGCAAAACAACAACTTTGCACGTGCATCACGCATTTTTGTACATTTCTTTGCTGTCAACTGCACGGCTATCCGTGAAAATGCCTAATTTCACGTTTTGTGAAGGACCTAAACAAGCAATGACAAAATTCATTCTCTTCATGAACTTGGATATGGCTGATAGAAATACAGCTCCAGAAGAGTTCGCTTGCATGTGACAAAGTAAGCGAGTTGGAATAATCACGATAGAGACTGAAAAAATGTGAATTCACTTTTCCATGCGACGGCAGCGGTGACCGATTCAAGCGTGAATGCCTGTTGTAATTAAACTCAAGCTTGTATTTTTTAGAAAGCGCCTTTAGTTTTCGGGCAGACAGTATTTTGAAATCAGATGGGGATTTTATATCAAACTGAAAGTTTCCTGACTGCGTGCATTTCTTTGGTGCATGAACCAGACAAGCCGTGATCGAGACAATAGCCGTCGTGTACGACTCAAGAAAAGAACTCAGGAGAAACTGTTCGCCGATTGGGCACAACAATACAAAGAATTTTTTGTGCCCAATCAGGAGCCGGCATCCGCTTGAATTTTTGGAAATAGTTCGCTGAGAGTCGGTACCCAGGGGCTCTTTTGCCCGTACTTGAAATCTTTCGTCCCACCTTTTCTCCCGACCCGACTGACTGCGCCTGGGTCTCCGAGCATGTCGTATCCCTTGCTAATTTGCACAAGCGAGCCGAGGCTCTTGCCCGTTACTATGTTACGTCATACTGGCAGGCGGAGTGGGTCAAGAAACTTAGGTGGAAAACAATAGAGTTACCTCCCCCCCCCGTGCAGCATTTATTTATTTAGTTAATAAGCTTATTCATTTGCTTAATTTTTTGCACTTTTAAAGTTTAAAGCTTGTGAAGTTTTGAGAAAAGAAAACACAAATTGACTGAGTTCCATATTCAGAGTTTTCGTATTAACTATAAGTTTACCATTTATAACAGGTTTGACTGAAGTAGAAGAATCAAGGAATGAAGATCTAGACCTCAGAGAGAATAATTAAGGAAGAGTAAAGAATAAAAAGAATATAAAAAAGGAGTGAAGAGAGTGTGCCTCTCCTGGTAATGTAGCTTTGAGAAAACTTCAAGTCATTGATACGTTTTTACCAGCAGCCATCGATTGTGTTACTTACCTATTTTCTCTTTTCACACTAATTTTGATTGTTGTTGTATACTGGTAAAATAGCCCTTGCGAGCTGAGATGAGAATGGGTCAAGCTTTCAAAGGTCCATAATAATAAAAGCTGCCTTTTATTAGAGAGTGAAGAGGGTTTGGAGCTCTGATAAGACTCTGTATTGCACTCTCATCACTGTATGTCATTTTTCTTTGGCTCTTTGGTAAAGGGTCTTATTGATCAATCATTTATCTCATCTAACAGCTTCCAAGTCTTGCCATCACTTGATAGTAAAATTGCTACCCCTTTAGTTCTCACTTCTCTAATTCAAATGTCAGTTTGAAGACAGTTTGTAATTTGAGATGAACAGTAATTTCTCTCTTTGGCAAGGGGAGACATGTATATTAGTTAAATTATTTCTAATATTAAAAGAAACAAATAATTATTATGGTTCTCATAAAGGAAAAAATACCAAACAACCACTTCACTTTTTGAGCCCAATGTGTAAAAAGTACTCAAAATCAGTTTATTATTTTAATGATATTACATTGAGCTGAATTTGGAAGATTTTTTTTCTTGGATAAGACCCACTTATATTGGTTCAGTGATTACTAATTATTCTTGTTAACCGTTTATAAGTAGTATAAATAAAGTATAAATTCTTGATCAGTTTGGCAACAGTAGGGTAACAATTTTAACAAACATGAAAAAAAAGGTTTTACTTTCGGAGACATTATCAGTTGGCTGGCGAAAGAGGAGGATATCAGGCAGCCAAACTCAAGAACAGAATTAAACAAGGTGAAGTGCCCCACTACATGTTCATACTATTAAAAACCTTGAAAAGGAACTTAGCTGTTGATCATTGGCAGTCGCAATTGTCAACTATTTGCATCTTTTTCATGAATTAATTTCTTTATAGTCAAAAGAAAGGTAAAATGAAGCTAACTCAAGGATTACGGCTAGCTTGAATTACCTTGATGGTCTAACATACTAAGACGGGTTGACACACTTTCTCAAATGAGTCGGTGACAGTTAAAAATGGCAGGCTGGGCTTGCTCTTGTTCAGAGACTGAGCAACTACGGAAGATGGTTTTTCATACGCTTCATTCACCAAAGCAAGACTGAATTAAACTATTTAGATTGAGCACGAAATTTTGGCGGCCTAGATTTGTAGTTTAAAATGTACTTTATTAGTAAATCTGATTGCAATAGCTGGATACAGGAAGAAAGAAGAGAAACCTCAATGAATTTTTTTGTGTTCTTACAGTTCTTATAGTGAAGCCTAGCCGATCATTCGAGGAAAAATAAAGATAAATATCAAACTGTTAATTCCTTTAATGCTGACACTGATATGAGGTGCCCGGCTGATCACATGTTGATAAGCCATCGTTCATTTCTGTTTACGCTTGAACATGTAAACATTCGAATGAAAGAACTGTTCTGCTTCGAACATGCATCTTCTTTTGTTCATAGCAAAAAATATAGGAAAAAATACAAACCTATAAACGAGAATTAAATTAAGTATGAAATACTCTACCTTTACTTTAAATGGGAACCTTAAATATTCAGAATCCCCCTTAAAAATCGCCTAAATGTGAGGATGTTTAGAAAATCCTCTTGCAAACGATATTAATCTAGCAGAGACGCTTCCCTCGTGCGACTTCTTTTGTTCATAGCAAAAAATATAAGAAGAATTACACAACTATAAAGGAGAATTGAATGAAGTATGAAACAATCTACCTTTGCTTTAAATGGGAACCCTAAAAATCCACCTTAAAAATCGCCAAAATGTTAGGATGTTTTGAAAATCTTTTAGTAAACGATACTAGTTTAGATGACAGACCTCTCCCGTCTCTGCAAATGCGCAGACGTTCTTCAGCTCTGTCGGCCTATCCATTACTCATCGATTACCCATTGATCATCGGCAATAATTAATGACTAATCAACTGATGACCCATTGATTACCCATCGATTACACATTGATGTCATTGACGAGATATGCTTGGATGCTATTGAGGTGAACGTCTATAATCACTGAGACGCCTCAGCAATACAGGCCGATATCACTACAAAGGAGACCTTGGCTCTAAAAACGTCCTTAAGTCATTCGCGGATTCCAAAAAAAAATTCATGGGTCGACGCCTTCGTTCACAGCATGGTTCTGGTCCGTTCATGGGTCCAGCAGGGCTCCCGTTCTCACTCGCTTTCAGACGCCTTGAAGAAACTTTATAGCACGATGACGAAAGTGAATATCGCTTTGCACCATAAGTTTGTGCCTAGTTTTCAGAGCCAAGCCGATCCACCCTCAAGGCGCCTTATCCTGCAGGACGCCAAATTATGCCCATCCTTATGGGTGGTCGTACAAGAATTAAATGACGGCGAGAATAGTCACTCTGTCGTCCTAATGGCGCGTCACTGAAACGCTCCATCAACTTGTCAGGTGCCCACTTGCCGTTCTTCTTTGAGAATCGTCTGCCTGGATCCTGGGAGTAAACATGATTCGCGCAGTCACCTGATCTTTACGATGTGTCCATATTTAAGAACCCATACGTGTTTCTACCGATCTGCCTTATACCTCACGTTATCCAGTATAGGCAAAGCTTGCAACGAGCCACACCATCGTGATACCCGACGTATGCCCAAGGCGTTTTTGGTGGCCCTTGTTAACGTCTTCATGTTCGGCACGACATCTTTTAGCCGTTGCTGGAACCGCTGGCGCCCTCCCAACGCCCTCCAGAAATGGGTTTTCAATCAATTGGCCTATCCCTTGGGATCTCTGGGTTTTCTGCGTTGGACAGGAGTAGCTCATGCACTGGGCGAGTAAAGGACATTTAAATGTTTTTGAATATGCCTTTTCTGTCTGATTTACAATTTCCTGTTATGTAAGTTATTGAAACGAATGTTGTGAATAAATCATTTTTGACCAGAATGTCTGTTGACAGGTATTTTATAATCGCTCCTTTTCTTTTGATCTTCTTTAGGACCTACCTTTCGCTGTGCGAGCGTTTGTTCTGGCTGTGTCATGTCCTTCGTGAAGCTACCCTAACGACAGTCTGTTCCTTTTTTTGTCAAATGTGCGGGTAACGGAGAAAAGCGATTTCCCAAAATGTTCCGACTTCTAAAATTTCAGTCGAACTTCAAGCCATAAATAACCGTTTAGGACAGCTTAAAAATGCCTCCCTCCAGTCATCATACTCAAAGCAGAAGTGCTCGCTTCGCAAAGAGTTTGAAAAATTCTTGGCCCATCTTTTCAGCAAGCCCTACGGATATTAATCCCTTCTTGGCCTGGAAAGACCGGCATGATAAAACGGTAGTCCATAGTGACGGGTGTTCCGACTCCCATCTCCAAAGTACTTCCAAGTGTAAATGCCCTAAACGCCTAGCATTCAAAACAGCCAACTCCAACATCGGAAAACTACGAGCTATATTTAAGGAAACCGGACGCTGTGGTGAATGGAACTAAATGTTAGGCTTGGGCAATCCTGCCGCTAAGCCAGATGTACAAAATAATCTGAAGGCATCAACGGAGGAACAATTACATGCCTGCATCACGGCAAAGCAAGCAGTTTCCTTGTTCTTGCCAAAAATATTGCTTCTAACTCGTTTTTTGAATCGGAAAATTGCCGCGCACACAATTAATCCTTGTGGTCTGTTTATTTTGGCTCGAGATCAAGCCTTTTTAAAACAGAGGAAATCCCGCGTTTTCGCGAGGAAGTGGGCTATTGTTCAATCATGTATGGGGAAAAACTCTAACAGACAGCGCGAGACATTTTAACCCTGAGTTATGTCGAGTTAAAGCGATTGAAACATTTGTTGCGGTAGTTTCTGAGTTACGGATTTCCGTGACAAACGGCAACCTATTTAGACCAACTAGCCCCCAAGGTCATATTGTGAACAACCCATTGGAAAGCTCGACAGCAGATGAGCGTTTGTAACTGTATTTGAGCGAAGCGCAGATCTACGAAGGAGAAACGTTACACCGCTTCCGTTCGGGCTC